>NW_024429188.1:4321276-4410431 GCF_017639785.1 Mesocricetus auratus
AATAAGTTGAAATGAGGTTAGAATTTGGGGAAAAGAAAGTGAAGAGAAAAACTTTATAAGAAAATGACAATATGGTGGGATTAGAAGAGACTACGAGAAACTTTGGGAGTTCATGTTTGACACAGCTATTGAGACTTTGCAGTATTTTGACATTAAAAAAACTTTATTAATATTAATTGTATATTCATAAAATTAAGTGTAAATGTCTAAATGCTACAAACTTTAACAACGCTTTGTGGACACAATGTTTTATATCTTCAAGAAATTCAGAAACAATTAACGTTGGTATATTAAGGAGTGTTTTAAGCATGAACTCAGTAGAGAGAGTGGGAAGGCTTTGAGGTGACAAAATGCCTTACCAGGCAATAACTTACCAATGAATACCTTACTATTTTTTGATGCCAAGCAAACTGGATTTCTATTACTCTTGATGGGCAAACATAACATACATTTTGGAAGTATTTTCTTTCTTATATTTTTGCTATATTTTTCATAAAGGCATGTTTTGTAAAAGTTTTGGTGTTGTTGGATATTAGTTATTGTATAGCTTCTTCTAGTCCATGTTAGGAAAGTACAATATACTTTGTAATTTTCTAGGGACTTGGATAAATAATTTAACCAAGGTAGACAGCTTTAAAATTGGCCAAAAGAGCATTTAACTCATGTCTTTATTGTAAAGATCAATGAGTACAATGAATGGAAATCATTTTGTTCATATTTAACACAGAATTGGTTGTCTGTATTAATTTTTGATAGAAAAAATTAATTTATCTTTAAACATTAGCATAATAGTAAGAAAATTGGGCATATGGCATTATATAATGTTTAGAGAAGAATGTCTGAAAATAATAGTCTATCCTCTTAATATAGCAGAACATAAAACAGTTTTTTCTTTTTTCCCCTCCCCATAGTTCTTCCAAACTCCCCTCCCATTGAATTCACACCATTTTTGTCTCTTAGAAAACAGATGGCAAATAAATAAAACCATAATGAAATAGGGCAAAAACAAGCAAACCATAATAGACGAAAACAAATGGAAGAAAAAGAGCCAAAGAAAAAGAAACATATATAGACACAGAGACACATATGTTCTCATACACAGGAATCCATTAAAAACATAAGCCAGAGGCCCTAATATATACAAAAAAGGCCCTGTAAGACTTAAAACAAACAAACATGTCATGCCCCAACTCAGCATTATTAGACAAAGTACCTCCAAAAACAGCTTTGAATTTTTTTCTATTTGGCATCTATTGCTGTGTACGCAACCTGCTTTTAAGGGTAGTTTGTTTCCCCAGTAAGATTCCCTTGGAGTAAACTAATTTTTTATTGGTAATTGGATGTTAACTGGACATAGCTTTTGAGTTAAGGTTGGGGATTTTTTCTGCTTCTACTTTCAGCTCTAGGACCCT
This sequence comes from Mesocricetus auratus, assembly GCF_017639785.1. Taxonomy (NCBI): domain Eukaryota; kingdom Metazoa; phylum Chordata; class Mammalia; order Rodentia; family Cricetidae; genus Mesocricetus; species Mesocricetus auratus. The sequence goes on from NW_024429188.1 coordinate 4,322,689, forward strand.
AACGTGTCTAGACCTCTGCTGGCCATGTGCACGGTGCCTCAGTCCCTTTGAGTTCATGCTGTCTCAGTCTCTTCTGCGAGTTCATATGTGTATTGACCTGTGGTGTTTAGAACACCTTGTTTCCTTGATGCCTTCCATCCCTATCGACTCTTAAACTTTTTCTATTTTCTCTTCTGCAGAGATTCCTGAGCTTTGAGGGGAAGGATTCGATTGAGACATCCCACTTCTCATTGAGTGTTCTCAGGTCATTCTCACTCAGCATATTGTTCAGCTGTGGTCTCTATTCATCCCCATCTGCTGCAGGAAGAAACTTCTCTGATGATGACTGAGTAAGGCACTGATATGAGTACAGCAGAATATCAGGAGTCAGTTTTTAGCATTTAAAATTTTCTTTGACAAGTATATCCATTTGTCATGTCTTCAATGAATGATATTCTATTCTCTCTTTCACCTCTTGTTTTCTGTTGGTAAGACTTGCTTCTTAAGTTCCTATTCAAGTTCCTAAATTTTTATTTCTAGTTTTCCCTCAGTTTGGGTTTTATTTATTGATTCTATTTCCACTTGCATGTTTTGAACTGTTTTAATTTCACCCCACCCATTGTGTGTTCACAGATTACTTTATTAGATTTATTATGTTCTTCTTTTAAGGACTGCTTTCATAGTCATAAAGACTGTTATGAGTTCCTTATCTTGTACCTCAACTATGTTGCGTTTCTTGGGGCCTCCTGTGGTAGAGTAGTTGAGCTCTCTTGAAGACATATTGTTCTGTTTTTATGTTGGGGTTTAGCCATTTGGGTTTGGGTTGATTGTAACCACAAGCAGTTATAACTGGTCTTGTCTTTGTTGGGTGAGTGTTTTTTTCCTCGGTTTCTGTTGTCTTCTTTTGTTCTTGGGAAAGTGTGGTAGGTCTGGGTTCCCTGGTAGGGAATGCTTCTGTGACCCTGGCAGGTGTGGCCACTAGGAGTTACAGGTAGAATGTTTCTAGGTATTGGGAACTGACACGAAGAAACGGATATGGGTTAGAATAGGGGAGGGAGAATCTAAGAGGGTACTCAGAAGGAGGGAATCAGACTGTGCTTCCAGGATCTTTTTAGTCTCCTGGTAATTGGGTCAAAAAGGAAGCAGAGGCCATAGCAGTTTCTCTGTTACTCAGATGGGAGTGAAACTGGGGTTTCCATTTCTAGAGTAGTGAGAGAGAATATCTGAAGATTGCCTACATTTTTCCACAAAAAAGATTAAAATTAAAAAAATTTCTCCTATAATTCCTCAGGTAATCTTATCTATAGTTACAGAAAAGAGCTGAGTAGGACAAGCATTCAAACACTCCTATAATTTTCTGTACAGTAATGACAAAAGTAAAGCAAACAGGTCTATAAGCATTTTGGTAGTAAAAACCATTGAAATATTACGAAGAATTAAAATTTCATCTAAGTATCACAATCCCAAATGAGATGTTCATAGTTCAAGTCTGTTTTATCTTCTGTATCTACTGCTTAAAGGGACTTTTGACTCCTAGTAACTGTTAAGCAAGTTGTAGCACTACAACTTCCACACAGTCACATACAGTACTGTGTGACCAGAAAACAGCCAGTATTGCAGTTGTAAGGCCAACAGCCTAGGCTGGGAAGCAAAATCCAAGGGGTGCTGGGTAATGTTTCTAACTGTATTGTAGGGAAGTCTGGTTTAAGGGGTAATGGTCTTAATACCCTCCCCACATAAACACACACCATTTTCCAATTGTATAGGCTACTTAACTCCATAACCCACACTGCTTACATCCTGATTTCACAATGTTAGTGGCTTCTTCATACAGCTTCTTTTTGTCCTGTTCTACAGAGACACTAGAGTCATCTGTGAGACATTAGCCAGATGAAGTGCCTAGTCCTGATTTGATAAATCAACACCACTAAATAGAATGATACCACCAATAATTGGTAAGGCAGAAGCCAACACACAGCTTACCTGTTACATTTCAAAGGGTGTTTTTGATAAAAATTAAAATGTCCTAAAGTCAACTGTAATCATTAAATTCATTTTCAATTAAACAGTCAAAAATCTTAAGAGAAATTTCTAAAGACTTTCACTAACAAATACTTTCCAGTCATAAACATTTGAGATTTATAGAATTCTATCCAGTCCACCATCATGTAAAGAAACACAAACACAAAATCTCTAGAATTACGCATGTCCTTTGAAATGGCTCCTCTCTGCTCTGAGACAAGCATTGGAACAGAACACAGGAGATTCTCACTTTTAAAATGTATTTTGCCTATTTATTAATTATTTTATGCTACTCACCAACATTTGTTATTCCCATTAAAATTTTAGATACAGTGAAAAATCTCCATTACTTCATCCATACTCTATCTTTGTGTGTATTTGTTGAGTTGATTATTAGTTCCTGTCATAAACAAATAATACAAAATAATGATGATAAAATAAAATATATTTTTTCATGTTCCAAATTATTCCTATGAAAATGATCAATTTAAGCACCATTGTCAAATCTTAATTTGTTTCTCTTTTCTTCCAGGTAGTTTGTCCTTAGCCTGAGAAAAGAAAAATACAGAGGAAATTAATGATATTCATATTATATTAATGTAAATAAAAATGAACAATAATCACTGTTCATAAATACTTTTCTTTTTTATGATCGTTTTTAGGCTTGGTTATTTCTTTTATAATTGCAATGAGCAGCTAAGATGTCACTTCTGATGCCTGCAATCTTTGCATGGGTCAATATAAAAACTGAAGCAATCTTTGTGTCTTAACAGTAGTGCTTCAGGACCCAAAAGCACCAGCATGTTTTCCTATTCAGACTAGAGATCATAGGGATGAAATGGACAAGGTCCTTTCCAGAGTCCCAGCTTCCCTTAGTTTCATCTCCCAGCTGACATCCACAAAATGTCCTACTGATATTAAGGACTCCCTTTTTCTCCCAAGGATCTTCTGCCTTAGCTCCTATTCCTCCTTCAGAGCCAGGGCATACCAACTTCCCCATGAAGTGTCCATGATCTTTTCTGTCCTGTGGGCTGTCTAGCACTCTGTAGTCTTGCTTTCTCTGCTTCACTGTTTGCCCACCTGTGTGTTGTGAACTCAGCCTGTGACCTGTTTCCTGTATCCCAATAGGAAGGTAGATTGCATGCAGGTACTGCACCACCCTTCCCTGGTATTGATACAGTCCTGGTTACACCCTACATCTGGAATGTATGATGGAATCACAGAATAGGGTATAATAATGTTATTATTCAGTGTTTAACTGTGGGTGTTTGCCTCTGCTTCCATCAGTCACTGGATGAAGGCTCCAGGATGGTTATAGACATCAGGTTCATTATCAGGAATGGGCATTCGAGGTGGTCTCTACACTATTGCTGAACCCAAGGAACCCAGCAACAGAGAGAGAGGAGAGATGAGCAAACTGGCAGAGAATGGGCTGGCAAAACCAGCAGAGACTGATGATCCGAACAGGGGAGAGCTCTTGGACCCCAGACCGACAGCTGGGAGGCCAGCATGGGACTAATCCAGACCCCCTGAATGTGAGAGTCAGTCAGGAGGCCTGGGCAACCCAAGGGGTCCTGAGCAGTGGATCAGTGTTTATCCCTGGCATACAAACAGACATCGTGTGTCCATAACACAAAGAGGGATGCTCTCTCAGCCTGGACTCTTAGGGGAGTGTCTGGACCCTGCCTTGAGTGAAATGACAGACTCTAGATATCCCCTATGTGGAAGGAATTGGCAATAGGATGGGAGGCTGGGGGGGATGGTTGGGGGGTGCGGGAGGAAGGGAGGGAGAGGGAGCTGGGATTGACATGTAAAACAAGCTATTTAAAATTAAAATAATAAAAAAATAAATAAAAAACAAAACAAAAGAAAAAATAATGTTATTATTGAGTCAAAGAAGCTGTTCTCTTGGTCCTGACAATAGCTGTGTTCTAGCTGACAAGCCACTGCCAGCATGAGACTTGCTGTGCTGTCTTCAATTTTGGGACAGTGGGTGTAAATTTCTTTGACAAAACACTAACATTATCTGCCAAGTCACCTCCTAGGGAGATGTCACAGTTTAAGATGCCACTGAATCTTTCTGACAGATATCATACAGCATCTCCATTTGTTTTGGGACTTTCTTAGGCACCCAGCTATGAGTTTTAAGACAAAAGGCATCACAGAGCGAGCCTCAGAGGCAATGTGACCTGAGGCTGTGACCTGACTAAAAATATAGCACATCATTAAGATCAATGTGGGGAGACATGTGATGGGGCACTCCTATCATCCTAGCACTCAGCATGGTAATGCATGAAGATCAAATATTCAAGGCTAGCCTTGGGACACTGTCTCTTAAAATAAGTGCTGGGGTGTAGTTTAGCATCCTTTTGATTTCCCACGCATGTGCAGATCCCTGTGTTCAGTACCTAACACTTAAAAAAAGAAAGAAAGAAAAAATAAAGCAAAAATTAAAGCCAAAAGGAAACACTGAAAAACATTTGATACCTGGACTTGTTTATTTCTTTATTGTTTATGACATTCAATGGCTTCCATGGGCTTCCTAGTTACATTGGCCTGCCTTGAAAAGAAGTCAACACCTCTAGTGAAGAGGTCTATGCCACAGACTACCCCAGAATCTGTCCGGTAGTGGTAGCAGAAGGTTACAGGTCACTATAGCTGAAATTTCAGCCGAACAGTAGATTTCTTTGAGTGGCACCACTGAGACAAGTGTTCTCATGAACTCTGGTGTGCTGTATGCCTCTCCTCTCCAGGTGGCCCAGAGAAGGCCTTACATTTTTCTTGGTAGTGAACTCCAGAACCATTTCAAGCTCAATTTCCATTTCTCAGGGGGCCGATGTAGATGCTTGCTGCATTTCTCAGCATGGCAGTTCACCCAGATAATCCCCTCCCATGACTCCTGAAGCAGCTTTACAGCCCTAGAGTTCCAGAGTGAAAGTCCAGCTTTAGAATTGGGTGGGTGGTATGAGTCTTGGTGGGAACTTCAAGAAAATATTAATTCCACTAGTCAATAATAAGACCACTACTACAACTTAAAGTCAAATTTGAAGCAAGCTTTAATTAAATACAGGACAGGTGAATGAACTCTAACCAGGTTCATACCAGGGTTTCCAGGAAATTGCCAATGATTCTTTATTGCATTTGATATGAAGGCTCATTATAGGAGGTGTTTGATTTAATGTTCTTTGTAATGACTGTACTGTCTGATGTTTTCACAGTTCTAATACAAAGTAAAGGTCCCTTTAATAATAAGATAAATGTTAGAAATAAAATAAAATAAAATCACAATTCCAAGAAAAGATTTTTCACCACTGGGAAAAATATCATGATTTAGTCACTAGTATTGTTTTAAAACACAGCTTTAACATGTCCTTGCAATAAAAGTCTAAGCTGCTATACAGATCTATAAATTCTTCCATTTTTGTTTAATCCATTTCTCTTCTGTAGACATAGTTTCTCATGATGTTCGCAATATATAGTTTTGTACATTCATACAGGGTTTTTAAATAGTTCTACATATATTGTCTAATTCTATTTATTAGGGATGATTAAAATGCAATAAATAGCCTGGCATTGGTGGCATATACCTTTAATCCCAGAACTCCGGAGGCAGAGGCAGGGGATCTCTGTGAGATCTCGGCAAGCCTGGTCTACAGAGTGAGTTCCAGGACAACATTCAAAGCAATACAGAGAAACCCTGTCTCAATACCCCCCAAAAATTATATTATTTTTTATGACTGAAATGGAGAAAAGAAATAAGGACTAATTATTTGCTAAGTATGTGAAAGAACAGGAAATGTGTGATCTCAGTTCTTGAGAGTATTTCATATTTGAATTACTGATTAGGCTTCTTTAAGTTCATGCCGACTGTAAAAAGTATAAGTTTTTCAATCATTGATTTTATCTAATTGTTTTGTATTCATTGAGAATCATGAAAATAATCCATCACATGCTTAAATTTTGCTATTTTTATTAACAGTTTGTCAACTGTGAGAATTGGTTATGAATTTTATATCTCAAAGTAGCAACACTAAATCTTTGTTTATTTTCTTTTCTCAGCAACTTAATCTACTACTTAACTGCACTCCTCATTTCCTGTGTTTTCCAATTTGCAATACCTTGAACAATTACTTGTGGAATTTGTTTTCACTTGCTTCTTTATTTTTTCTCTCTTCCATTTCTTTTTTACATATGTTAGAAAAAAGCTTGTTTCACATGTCAATCCCAGCTACCTATCCCTCCCCTCCTCCCCCACACTCCCCACTAGGACCCCCAGTTCCCCACCCAATCTACAGTTGGATCCCCAGGAAGGGTTAGGCCCTCCATGTTGGATATCCAGAGTCTGACACTTCATCCAGGGCAGGGCCTAGGCCCTCCCACAAGAATTAAGGTTGAGACAGCATCCCTCATTGTGGGATGAGTACTCAAAATATATTTGTACACCAGGGGTAAATGCTACTCAAGGCCCCATAGATTACCTAGGCCTCCTACATTCAGGGAGTCTGGATCAGTCCCATGCTTTCCTCACAGCCACCAATCTGGGACCAAGAGCTCTCCATTTTTCAGGTCAAGGGTTTCTATAGGTTAAACCAACCCAGTCTTAACTCCTTTGCTCATCAGTTCTCCCTTACTGTGAATGGATTCAGGAGATCAGTTCATTGTTTAGCTGTGGGTGTCTGCCTCTGCTTTCATCAGTCACTGGATAAAGGTTCTGTTTCCCAGACTCCGTGGCAGTGGGGATGTATGCTGACACTCCCCTGATTCATGTCTAAAACCCATGTATGAATGAGTACATACCATGTTTCTCTTTATGTGACTGTGTTACTTCACTCAAGATGGTTTCTTCCAGTGCCATCCATTTGCCTGCAAATTTCAAGATTCCATTGTTTTTTTCCATCTGAGTAGTACTCCATTGTGTAAATGTACCACCTTTTCTCTATGCATTCTTCAGTTGATGGGCATATAGGTCTGGCTATTACAAATAATGCTGCTATGAACACAGTGGAACAGACATCCTTATTGTATGAACGGGCATCTTTTGGGTATGTGCCTAAGAGTAGAATTGCTGGATCTTGTGGTAGACTGATTTGCATTTTCCTGACAAATCTCCATATTGATTTCCAAAGTGACTGTACGTGTCTTCACTCCTACCAGAAGTGAAGAAGTGTTCCCCTTTCTCCACAACATCTCCAGTACAAACTGTCATTGGAGTTTTTGGTTTTAGCCACTCTGACAGGGGTGAGATGGTATCTCAGAGTTGTTTTGAGTTGCATTTTCGGGATGGCTAGGGATATTGAACACTTTGTGTATCTCAGCCATTTGAGACTCCTCTACTGAGAATTCTCTATTTACTTCTATACCCCAGTTTTCGATTGGTGTTTTGGAGACTTGCTTCTTGAGTTCTTTGTAAATTTTGGAGATCAGCCCTCTGTCAGATATTGGGTTAGTGAATATCTTTTCCCAATCAGTGGGTTGCCCTTTTGTCTTGCTGACTGTGTCTTTTGCCTTAAAGAAGCTTCTCAGTTTCAGGAGGTCCCATTTATTAATTGTCAATCTGGAGTTATGTTCAGGAAGCAGTCTCCTGTACCAAATTGTTCAAGGGAACCTCACACTTTCTCTTCTAACAGGTTCAGTGTGGCTTGATTTATGTTGAGGTCTTTGATCCATTTTCATTTAAGTTTTGTGCTTAGTGATAGATATGGATCTATCTGAAGTCTTGTAATTGTCAGCCTCCAGTTTTGCCAGCACCATTTGTGGAAGATGCTTTCTTTTTTCTATTGAATAATGTTAGATACTTTGTCAAAGATCACATGTTCATATGTGTGTGGGTTAACGTCTGGGTGTTCAATTTGATTCCTTTGGTCTATCTGTCTATTTTTGTGCCAATACCAAGCTGTTTTCAGCTTGAAGTCAGGGATGGTGAGGTCTCCAGATGTTGCCTTGTGGAACAGGGTTGTTTTGGCTAACTTGGGTCTTTTGTTTTTCCATATAAAGTTGAAAATTGTTCTTTGAAGTTTTGTGAAGAATTGTGCTAGGATTTTAATGGGGATTGCATTACATCTATGTATTGCTTTCAGTAAGATTGCCATTTTTACTATGTTGTTCCTACCTATCCAAGAGCATGAGAGATCTTCCTATTTTCTGGTGTCTTTAATTTCTTTCTTTTCTCAATATATGTTTTTATTTAAATTAGAAACATGAATGCTTCACATGTCAGTCCCAGCTCCCTCTCCCATCCCTCCTCCCTTGTTCCTCCACCAGCCCTCCACCTCCCCACCCAATCCCACATCATTCCCCAGGGAGGGTGAGGCCCTCCTTGGGGGGATCTCCAAAGTCTGTCATTTCATCCAGGGCAGAACCTAGGCCCTTCCCCATGTGTCCAGGCTGAGAGAGCATCCCTCTATTTGGAATGGGCTCCCAAAGATCATTCATACACCATGGTAAACACTGATCTACTAACTAAGGCCCCACTGCTTTCTGTGGCCTCCTCACTGACACAACATTCATAGAGTCTGGATCAGTTACTTGTTGGCCTCTCAGCCATCCATCTGGGGTTCAAGAGCTTACCCTTATTGGGTCAGCTGTCTTTGTGGGTTTCACCATCATGGTCTTGACCCCTTTGCTCATCACTCCTCCATCTCTTTCACTAGGAGCTCAGTTCAGTGTTTTCCTGTGGGTATCTCTCTCTGCTTCTATCAGTCACTGGATGAAGGTTCTAGGAAGGCATATAAGGTAGTCATCAACTTTATCATCAAGGAGGGCCTATTAATATAGTCTCTCCACTATTGCTTAGTTTGTGAATTGGTGTTATCCTTGTAGATCTCTGGAGATCTCAATAGTGTCAGCTCTCACCTCAAGCCTATAATGACTCAATTTATTATGGTATCTCTCATCCTGATCTCCTCTATTCTTACCTCGACTCAACCTTCCTGCTCCCCCAAGCCTTCTTTCTTTAACGACTCAAAGTTCTTGCAATACAGGTCTTTTACTTGTTTGGTTAGATTTGCCCAAAGGTATTTTATGTTGCTTGTGGCAATTGTAATGGGAGATGTTTCTGCTATTTCAGTCTCAGTCCTTTTATCATCTGTATATAGTAGGGCTACTGATTTTCTTGAGTTTATCTTGGATCCTCCCACTTTATCAGCTGTAGGAGTTCACTGGTAGAGTTTTTTTGGGTCAATTATGTAAGCTGCCATATCATCTGCAAATAGTGAAAGTTTGACCTCTTCTTTTCCAAATTGTATCCCCTTGATCTCCTTTTTTTGTCATATTGGTCTAGGTAGACCTTCAAGAACAATATTGAAAAGGTATGGAGAGAGTGCACAGCCTTATCGCAGTCCTGATTTTAGAGGAATCACATTGAGTTTCTCTCCATTTAGTTTGATATTGGCTGTTAGTTTGCTGTGTATAGCTTTTATTGTGTTAAGGTAAGTTCCTGTTATCCTGGATCTTTCTAAGGCCTTTATCATGAAGGGGTGTTGGATTTTGTCAAAGGCTTTTTCAGCATCTAGTGAGATGATCATGTGATTTTTGTTTCAAACCTTGTTGATATGGTGGATTACATTGATGGATTTATGTATGTTAAACCATCCCTGCATCCTTGGTATGAAGCCCACTTGATCATTCTGGATGAGTTTTCAGATGTGTTCTTGGATCCGATTTGTCAGTATTTTATTGAGTATTTTTTGCATTAGTGTTCATGAGGGATATTGGTCTGAAGTTCTCTTTCTTAGTTGTATCTTTGTGTGGCTTGGGTATCAAGGGTATTGAAGGGTCATAGAAAGAGTATGGCAAAGACCCGTCTGCTGTCATTGTGTGAAAAACTTTGAGGAGAATTGGTATAAGCTTTTATTTGAATTTCTGGTAGAATTCTGCAGTGAGGCCATCTGGACCTGGGCTCTTTTGGTTGGGAGGCTTTTGATGACTGCTTCTATTTCCTTAGGGGTCTATTTAAATTACTTACATGTTCTTGATTAAATTATGGCAAGTGATAGCTATCCAGGAAGTCATCCATTTCCTTTAAATTTTCGAATTTTGTGGAGTACAGCTTTTCAATGTATGACCTGATGATTCTCTGCATTTCCTCAGTGTCCATTGTTATGTCCCCCTCTTCATTGTTGATTTTGTTATTTTGCATGTTCACATTCTGTTGTTTTGTAAGTTTGGATAAAGGTTTGTCTATCTTGTTGATTTTCTTAAAGAACCAACTCTTCATTACATTGATTCTTTGTATTGTTTTCATAGTTTCTATTTTATTGGTTTCAGCCCTCAATTTGATTATTTCCTGGCATCTACTCCTCCTGGGTGAGTTTTCTTCTGTATATTCTAGAGCTTTCAGTTGTGCTGTTAATTCTCTAGTGTGACTATTCTCCAGTTTCTTCATGTGGGCACTTAGTGCTATGATCTTCCCTCCTAGCATTGCTTTCAATGTGTCCCATAAGTTTGGGTATGTTGCGTCTTCATTCTCATTGAATTCTAAGAAGTCTTTAACTTCATTTTTTTTCTTCTTTGACTCAGTAATGGTACAATTGTGCATTATTCAATTTTCATGAGTTTGTAAAATTTCTGCAATTTGTTTTGCTGTTGAATTCTAATTTTAACGCATGGTGGTCTGATAAGGTACATGGAGTTATTCCAATTTTGTTTTGTACTTGTTGAGGTTTGATATGTTGCCAATATGGGATCTATTTTTGAGAAGGTTCCATGTGGATCTGAGAAAAAGTTATGTTCTTTATATTGGGATGGAATGTTCCATAGATGTCTGTTAATCCCAATTGGGTCATAACTTCTATTAGCTCCTTTGTTTCTTTGTTAAGTTTCTGTTTCGTAGTCCTGTCTCGTGGTGAGAATGGAGTGTTGAAGTCTCCCACTATAAGTGTGCGGGGCTTTATATGTGATTTGAGTTTTAGTAATGTTTCTTTTATGAACATGGATGCCTTTGTATTTGGGGCATAGATATTCAGAATTAAAACTGCATCTTGGTGGTTTCTCCTGTGATGAATATTAAATGACCTCCTTCATGTCTTTTGATTGATTTTATTATAAAATCTAATTTGTTAGGTACTAGGATTGCTACCCCTGCTTGTTTCTTATGTCCATTTGATTGGAAAATCTTTTCCCAACCATTCGCTCTGAGGTAATGTCTGTCTTTGAGGCTGAGGTGTGTTTCTTGTATGCAGCAGAAGGATGAATTCTGTCTTCGAATCCATTCTGGTAGTCTTTTTGTTGTTGAGTTAAGTCCATTAATATTGAGGGATATTAATCACCATTGATTGCTCATTCTTGTTTGTTTTGGAAGGGTTGATGCTGGTGGAATTATATGTGGATTTCCACCTCTCTTTTTCTTTTGGCTGTTGGTAAAGTGGGAATAATCCTATTGCCTATGTTTTTATGGTTATAGTTAAATTCCTTGGGTTGGGGTTTCCATATATAACTTTCTGTAGAGGTGGGTTAGTGGCTATGTATTGTTCAAATGGAATATCTTTTTATCTCTAACTATAGGATTGAAAGCTTTGCTGGGTATAGCAGTCTGGGCTGGCATCCGTGGTCTCTTTTTTTCATAGAATGTCTATCCAGGAACTTCTGGCTTTCAGAGTTTCCATGCAGAAGTCAGGTGTGATTCTGATAGGTTTGCCTTCTATGTTACTTGGCCTTTTCCTTTGCTGCTCTTAATATTCTTTCTTTATTCGGTATGTTCAGGGTTTTTACTATTTTGTGGCGAGGGGACTTCCTTTTGTGGTCTACTCTATCTGGTGTTCTGTAGGCTTCTTGTATTTTCATTGGCATGTCTTTCTTCAGGTTGTGAAATTTTTCTTCCATAATTTTGTTGAATATGTTTTCTGCCCCTTTTTTTCTTTTATCATTTTTTATTTTAATTTTAAATAGCTTGTTTTACATGTCAATCCCAGTTTCCTCTCCGTCCCCTCCTCCCACAGTCCCCTTCCCCCCCAGCCTCCCACCCTATTGCCAATTCCTTCCACATAGGGGATATCTAGAGTCTGTCATTTCACTCTGGGTAGGGTCCCGGCACTCCCCTAAGAGTCCAGGCTGAGAGAGCATCCCTCTTTGTGCTATGGGCACACGATGACAGTTTGTATTCCAGGGATAGACACTGATCCACAGCTCAGGGCCCCATAGGTTGCCCAGGCCTCCTCACTGACACTCACATTCGGGAGGGGGGTCCAAATCAGTCCCATGCTGGCCTCCCCGCTGTCGGTCTGGGGTCCAAGAGCTCTCCCCTGTTCAGATTAGCTGTCACTGCTGGTTTTGCCAGCCCATTCTTTGTCAATTTGCTCATCACTCCTCTCTCTGTCACTGGGTTCCTTGGGTTCTGTTCAGTGCTTAATTGTGTGTTTGCCTCTGCTTCCATTAATCACTGGATGAAGGCTCCCGGATGGTTATAGACATCAAGTGCATTATCAGGAACGGGCATTTGAGGTGGTCTCTCCACTATTACTTAGCTTGCCAATTGGTGTTATCCCTTTAGATCACTAGAGGTCACTCTGGTGTCTGATCTGTCTTCTAACCTATGATTCCTTCTTCCCCCTATTCAACTCCCACCCACTCAACTTCCTGTTCCCCCATGACCTACTCTCTCTTCCTCTTTTCCCCCTCTCTAGTTCCCAGCTCCCACTCCCCCCACCCCTGCCCCTTTTAAGGTGGTTTTCTTCACCTTCTTCTATAACTTTTATTATTAGGTTTGACCTTTTCACAGTGTCCCATATTTCCTGGATATTTTGTGTTAGGGATTTGTTGGACTTAAGATTTTCTTTGGTTGATGAATCTATTTCCCCTAGTGCATCTTCAACACCTGAGTTCTCTCTTTCATCTCTTGTATTTTGTTGGTTATGCTTGCATCTGTAGTACCTTACCATTTGCCCAGCTTTTCTATTTCCAGCATTCTGTCAGACTGTGTTTTGTTATTGTCTCTATTTCAGCTTTCTTTGAGTTGTTTATTGCAATGTTTGCTTTGTCTTTTCCTGGATTTCTTGTATTTGTTGGATTTTTTTCATTTGTCTTTTCTTGCATTTTTTGGTTTGTTTTTCCTTCCATTTTTAATGGGATATCATCATATCATCTTTGAGGGCCTCTATTATTTTTATGAAGTTGTTTTTAAGCTCTTTCTCATCTGCAATGGGCTGTTTATGTTTTGCAGGTGTAGAGTCTCTAGTCTCTGGCAGTGTCATACTGATTTTTCTGTTGCTGGGTGTATTTTTATATTGTTTCCTTCCCATCATTTTATCCTGTGGGTGCAAAAGGAATCTCTTCTTCTCCTGGTGGGTATGTGACCACGGTTCCATTCCAATGGGTGGGAGCAGGTCCAATACCCTGGTGACTTCCCTTATGCAGGGATGGAGGTCATACTAGTATCAGGGCCTTGGCAATCTCTAGGTAGGCTGGACCCTTGACTGTCCTGGGGGTTGAGAATGGGACGTGGACACTGGCAGTCTCTGGTGGGATGGAAGCTGCAGTGTCCAGTGTGTATATTACCAGAAGGCAGGATATAAACAGGCCCAGGACTGTCTAGCCCCATGGGTGGTTAAAGGGTCTATGGTGCTGGCAGTCTCTGGGCTGGATGAATCCTGTTGGAATGGGATGCACCTTGTTCAGTCCCCAGGTCTCCTGTGGTTCTGCTCAGGGCACCGGAAAGCAGGCTGGAGACAGTCCCATGCTTACCTTGCCTGTCCCATGGGTGGAGAATGGGACTTGGAAGTTGGCAGTGCCTTGGCAGTTGGGATCCACTGTGCACAGTTCTTAGGTCTCAGGTGGTTCTGCTCAGTGCACCTGAAGTTTTTCTCACCTGTCCCGTGGGTGGAGAATGGGACTTGGATGGTGGAATTCTCTGGGTGTGCTGGTTTATGTCGGGATGGGAGCTGCAGTTTGCTGTATCCTGGCCTAGGATAGTTGTGTGCAGATGCCCAGAAGCTTTACTTGCTTCTTAAGAAGGCATTCAGTGTTATAACTATAGTGTTGAGTGAGTGAGCTACATTGTTCATTCTATTATTTTCATAGAGGATTTATCACCATTTGTAAATAAACAGCTTAAGAACAGCCTTTTGGATCCTAAATGACAAATGGGAAACAAGAGAGGGCTTGTTTCTCAAGTCTCTTGTACCAACTTATTCAGGACCAAATAATTGTTTCATTTTTTCCTTTTATTCCAGTTATGGGTATTCAATCCAGAGTATACTTGATGTTAGATAAGAGCTTAATCAAGTGAGCTCTGTCCTCAGTCTGTAAATGGGTACTCTCAGAAGAAAATTGTGTCTTTAAAAAATCATTTCCCAGACTGATGGATGAGAGGCCAACAGGGGACTGATCCAGACTCCATGAATCTAGCACCAGGGAGGAGGCCACAGAAATCACTGGGGCCTTGGGTAGTAGGTCAGTGTTTACCATGGTTTATGAATGAGCTTTGGAAGCCCATTCCAAATAAAGGGATGCTCTCTCAGCCTGTACACATGGGGATGAGCCTAGGTCCTGCCTTGGATGAAATGTCAGACTTTAGAGATCCACCCCCAGGAGGGCCTCACCCTCCCTGGGAAATGGTGTTGGGATTGGGTGGGGGGCTGGTGGAGGGACAAGGGAGGAGAGGTGGGAAGAGGGAGCTGGGACTGACATGTGAAACATTCACATTTTTAATTTAAATAAAAACATATATTGAGAAAAAAAGAAAAAATCATTTCCCTCATTTTATTTTTAATTTACTATTTGTGGGTGAGGCATGCATGTGATTGTGTGCATGATAACAGATTCATGTAGAGAAGTCAGAGAACAACTTTAAGTACTTGGTTCTTTTCTTCCATTATGAATTCCTATAATCAAACTCAGGTAGACAGGCTTTTGAGGCAAGGACTTTTATCCACTGATCCATCTGCTGGCCCAATTTCCTCAATATCATGTTTTAAATGCATTATCTTAAACTCTTGTTATCTAGTGGCCTATAAAATGTCTCCTTGTCACCTTAGAGATTGTACACAAAAATTGAAAAATATGTGTACATTCAAGTGACAAATATTTATTATGATTACTGTCGTAATGATAGGTAGCTATTGTAAGTGTCAGCATGCTTGGAGGTCATCAAGGAAGGACTTCAATATTCAATCAGCTTCAGAACTTCCTTGGTAGATACCAATGTTAAGAAGGAGAAGCAACACCATTACTTCTAGATTTAAAATAAAAAGGAGGACGGTGGAGTTATCAATGGTTTTTAGAGGCTCAAAAAAGAAAAGTAACTTCTTCCTTGTCAATAGTAAAGAATTTGTGTTGGATATCAGGCTCTGAATATTATTACATACTTTTGTCTTCGTCCTTAAAAGTGAATCTTACTGAGCTTTGCAATCGCCTAGCTAGAGGAACCACCCTTCAAAATTCTTTTTCATCGCATAAAATGTGAAAGAAATAGGAAAAGAGTAAATATCCCCTTAGGGAGATAATGTGCTTTCACACCCAAAGCCCTTCCCCTTACGCAGTTGCTCATAGATTCTCACTGCTAATCACACTCAATTTTGAGGTATTGTTCAAACACCAACATCCCTCCTGTCTTTATTGTTCTTTCTTGGATTATGGCTACAATTCAATGTCTGCTTATTTGACACTTTGAGTAGTCTCATGCTATTCTCTGAAAACACTGAATTCCTTATCCAGCTATTTGCTTATCCATACTTCTCTCTTCCTGCATTCTTGGACTCTTTTAAGACACTTTTAAACTTTTTCAGTAAAATGCCTTGACAAAAAGCAGCTTGGGGGGTTCCATATCACAGCCCTAAACTAAAGGAAGTCAGAGAAAAAACTCAAACAGGGAAGGAATTTGGAGGCAAGAACTGATTCAGAAGCAAAGGAGGAGTGTTGTTAATTGGATTGCCCCTTATGGCTTACTTAATCTTCTTATACCAGGACTACCAGCCCTGGAATGCCATCACCCATGTGAGTTGGGCCATCCCTCATCAAGAATCAATAAAAAAATGCTCATTGCTCATTGTCCACAGCCCAATGTGATGGTGACATTTTCTTACTTGAGGTTCCCTCTTCCAAAATGACTCTACCTTATGTCAAGATGACATAAAACTATCCTGCACACAATTTAAATCATAAAGCATGACTTTCTTTCTATTCGCTTCCTCTTTCCAACAGCTTCTGAAATTTACTACTTAAATGTCCTTTTGGTCTAAAATAGTAACAAAAATTCCTCAGAGCTTACTTCTGAGTCCCTTGTTATATTATTTTATCAAGGAGATTTAGAATTTGAAAAGAGAACTCATGTTCCCTAGCAAGAGTGGAAACATTCATAATTTATTTAGCCAATCTGCTTTCTCCCATCAGTCAATATTAAGAGACTGACACTGAGAAATATTAGATCAAGAACTGGTAAATAGAGTGTGGGGGACGTAAAAGTAAAGACAGGAAATTTCCAATGTGCATTATATCAATAAATTTATTTCTTAAATACTTCACTGCAAGACTGAATGAAGAGAAAATACACTCTTCAGTACATTGCTATTAGCAATTCATTTCACAGTTGCTTTAGAATTTTTTTTCTTTGTTGGGGCAAGAAATAAGGCTTTGCAGTGTTCTCTTCAGAGGCCCTAGGTTCTTTACCCAGACACTCACGTGACGGCTTACAGTCATCTGTAACTTGAGTTCCAGGGTACCCCACACTCTCTTCTGGCCTCCAAGGGCACTGCAAATGCTAGGGGTGCAGACATACATGAAGGAAAATATCAATGCATATTAAAAATAGTAAAGGGAAAATTTAATGTTTTATAATGAGCATCACATGTTTAAGCACATTAATGATATAATTGCATTTTTAGGAACTTATCTTAAGGAAAGAAAATATTAGTTTTGCAGATTAAAAGATTGTGTTCCAGACTTTCTCATATTAATATAGTAAATGCTAGGTTATTCCTCTCATACGATAATTAACAAATTTATGAATAAATATGTGATTAATTTCAGCTTTTCAATTCATTCTTCAAAGCTTTCCATATCTTAATAATATTTATTCATGATGATACACATTTTCTTTTTCCCCTTTAAAGACACTATTAAGATAAAAGTGCTGTATAAAATATGATACATATTCAATGCATACAATTAGATAAGCTTGTATATATGTTTAAACTCATGACATCATTACCAAAAAAATCAATGTGATAAGCATATCCACCTTTCTCAAAAATTTCCTTTTATCTATTTGTAGTTTTGAGTCTATTTGAGTGCTGGGTTTTGTAATAAAAATACTTGAGAAATCTACTCTCAACATATTTTCAGTATATAACATAATAACTACAGACACTGTGTTGTATGATAGATCTTTGTAAGTTGCTAACCTTATATTATTAGAACTTTGTACTACCCATTTTTCTTATTTTCCACAACTCCTGAAGGCATTATTCATTCTTTCTTCTGAGTTTGACTTTTTTTTTTGGTTTTTCGAGACAGGGTTTCTTCTGTGGCTTTGGAGGCTGTCCTGGAACTAGCTCTTGTAGACCAGGCTGGCCTCGAACTCACAGAGATCCGCCTGCCTCTGCCTCCCAAGTGCTGGGATTAAAGGCGTGCACCACCAACACCCGGCTGAGTATGACTTTTCTGATCCACCACAGATCATTTTTTCTGTTTCTGATTCTTATATTTAGCATAATCTGTGTCAGTTTCATACATATTGTATCATGTGGCAAGAGTTCTTTCTTTATTGAGGATGAAATGTATTGCACTGAGATATATTTTCCATACATTTACTCATATGTAGGTGCTTATATAATTTCCTTATTTTCACCAATTGGAATAATGTTGTACTGACCCTAGAAGTAGAGATGCCTCCTTGAAATCTTGGTTTCAATTCTTTTATAAATATTTCCAGAGGCAGACTCAGCAATCTTTGGGGCCTCGAGTACTAGATCTGTATTTATCTCTGGCATCCGAATAGACTTTGGGAACCCATTCCCCATGGAGGGATGCTCTCTCAGCCTGGACACGTGGGTTAGGACCTAGGCCCTCCCCTGAATGATATAACAGACTTTGGAGAACCCCGTGAAGGGCCTCACCCTCCCTGGAGAGTGGAGTGGGGATTGAGTGGGGGGTTGGGGGATTTGGGGGGAGGAGGGAAGGGAGAGGAAGCTGGGATTGACATGTGAAGCAAGCTTGTTTCTAATTTAAATAAATAAATAAATAAACAAATAAATAAATAAAATACATCCAGAAGTAAAATTGATTAAACCCATTGTGATGGTTTGAGTTAAAATAGCCTCCATGTGGTCTCCAGTCATTGAAGTAATCATTAGTGATTAAGGTAGTTTTCTTGGAGAAAGTGTAGCCTGTTGGAGGATATGTCACTGAAGGTAGGCTTTGAAGTTTCAAAATCCCATACCAGACCCAGGCTCTCTATGAATGTTGCATGTGTATCAGGAGTTCAAACTCTCAGCTACTGCTGCAGTGTCATGCATATTATCATGAAGATTATGGAATAACCTTCTAAAATGTATAAGAACACTTTCATTAAATGTTATCATTTATAAGAGTTGCTGTGGCCGCGGTTTCTCTTCACAGCAAATGAACAGTAATTAAGATAGACGTTCATACCAGGGAGTGGAGAATTGGTCTGATAGGACTCGTCATGACACTTGTTGAATTATATGGAAGGCTTTCAGTCTTTGAACTAGAGAGGTGGTTGAACACTTTGATCAGGGCTTATTGGGTTATCCTATTAGAAGTATGTAAGACAGTCGTGTTGAGAGTGATAGGGATTTTGGAAGTCCTGGCTCAAGAGGTTCCAGAGGAGAAGAATATTCCTAAGTGTCCTAGACTTCACTATTGTGATATTTTGTGTTGATTTCATTTTTGTTCTTCAGAGGCTTCTTATTTCTATGTGCTACTATTACCTACTTTCTTTTTGATTGACTGTATTTTTGGTGTCATGTCTAGGAAATTACTGAAAAATGTGTTGTAGGAACTCTTACCCAAGTTGTATTGAAGAAGGTTCAAATTTCAAGTTTTATACTTTATTTTGTATGAATTGTTATTTATTTTGTATATAGTACAAGTGAGAATTTGAGTTTGATTCTATTGCACATGGATATTGATTTTCCTCAGTACATGTTATCTTTATATTGGTACAATTTACAGACTTGGTAATTTTTAGTGAATAGAGGTTCATTTAGGAAATGGTTCTACAAGCTTTGAAGTCTAAGGACATGAAACAAACATGTCTATTAAATATTTTTAAATATATACAGCCCAGAATTCATTGAAAATTTTAGATTTGACATTGCCATGGCTCAATCATTATCTTTGATTTCATTTCTTCTTTTTGTTTGGTATTTGATGCATATATTGAAGATCAAATAAGCAAATCACTAGAGAGTTCTCACCTCTACCAATGCTCAGACAGAAGAGGTTATCCACCAAACTTCCAACTGCTACCAACTGTACTACTGCTCAGACTCTCTGAGACAGTAATGCATTCCTGTCTCCTCCCACCTTATGCTCCTCTCTCCAACCAGACATACAACACCTGTCTCTACATCCCTACTGCTTGAATTATGGTTTGAGCTCTGTTTCTCTTTTAGACTGATTCAACCTTATGTAGCCCTGGGTGACTTTGAACTCAAAGAGATCCCTCTGTCTCTGTCTCCTGAGTGCTGGGATTAAAGATGTGTGCCACTACTGCCTGGCCTCTATGGCTGATGAATATATATATTTTATATCATATAAAACTATTTCATATTTGTTCCATATTCTGTCCATTTCTTTGAATCATTTTGCTCTTCAAATTTCTGTTTGAGAAAATTCTACTGATAAACATTTATGTTTATTTTCAGACATGTTCTGCTTGTAGAGAGATCCATTTATTAATCTATCATTTATTTTGTAGTATTTTGCTTTATGATTCATAGAAGTAACATATCTTTGCTTTCATTATCCAATGATTCTTTAAAAAGACAACCTGAAAAAAACATAGCTATTTAACTTAAAAATAGTGGCTTTTTTACAGTCCCTGTGGGATAATTCTGAATTCTTCAGTATATGCGTCTGGTTCTAATATTTGATTTTATTCTTTTCAGGTTGCGCACACTTCCACAAACAAAAAATATACAATTTTACAGCATACAAATTACAACTTCTGTTTATGCACAATTTTAGCTCATACATCAAAAGTATTATGAGGTAGTTTTTTTCTGGAGCTGCATATGAGTGACTATGGCCTTGGAAAACAGATTCAGCTTATCACAAATACTGTGTTCCATGGTGACAACAGTTTTATGTACTTTTGTAGTAACAGAACAAAAAATGCCATACAGTCAGATAAATCAATAGGGGCATCAACAAGACAGTTACAGTACAACAGTGAAATTACTGTTATAACACTCAGGTGTTACCTGATGACATTCTTAGCCTTGGCATTGTTAAAAGCTTGGTGTCTGCTTGTATAACACCAAATGAGTAACCAATGGTCATTAAGATGTTAGCCATGTATACAGATGAGAAGTAATGGTCTATTTAGGAGTAAAGATAACGCAAGGTATCTAACTACAACATTCTATGTATCAGGTTGGATGAGTGATTTAAACTTGACAGGTTTTTAAACTTTATTTAATTATTTATTTTACATCTCAACTACAGTTTCCCCTCCCTCCTCTTTTCTAATTCCTTCTTCCCAATTTTCCTTTTCCCCACTCTATGCACTCCTTCATTTCTGTTGAGAAAGGTGCAGGTGTCCCATGGATTTCAACAAAATGTGGCATATCAAGATGCAGTAAGACTAAGTACCACCCCTTGTATTAAGGTTGGGCAAGGCAATCCAATATGAGGAATAGTGTCCCAAAAGCTAGTAAAAAATCACAGACAACCATGCTCTCCCTGTTAGGAGTCCCACAAGAAGACCAAACCACACAATTGTCACATATACACAAAGGGCCTAGCTCCGTCCCATGCAGACTCCCTGTTTGTCAGATCAGTTTCTATGAGCTCTTATGAGCCCAGATTAGCTAATTCTGTGTGTTTTTCTTTTGATGTCCTTGGTCCATCTGACTCCTACAATCCTTCCATCTCTTCCTCAGGATTTCTGAATGTCACCCTAATCTTTGACTATAGTTTGCCACATCTGTTTCCATCAGTTACTGGATGAAACCTCTCTGGTGATAACTGGATTAGGTACCAGTCTATGAGTATAGCAGAATATCATTAGGCATTATGTTGACATTTTTCCCTTAAGTTGTGTTTGGTTATATCCTAGGTTTCTGGCTCATCTAGCCTCCAGGTTCCAGAACTTCAGGCAGTGTCAGATGTGGGCTCACTCTCATGGAATGGCTGGCCCAGTTGTTGGTTTGCCACTCCCACAGTCTCTGTGCCACTCTTACCCCAAGGATATTGTATAGACAGGACAGACTGTGGGTAAAGGTTGTAAAGAGAAGCCTTTTCCTTGCCAGCAGCTTTGTTTTATCCCCAGCCAGTCGCTTGGGCTCTGCCGTGCTGTAGTCCCCAAATAACACACAAGACGTGGTATTAATTATGAAGCTATTGGCCTTGCTTGTTTCTTACTGGCTAGCTCTGACTTAAGTAATTACCCCATAATTGCTAATCTAAGTATTTCTCTTACCGGAGAGGTTTCCGGGCTTCCTACCCCATGGCGTTACATCTTGACTCCCTCTGTTTCTCCTTCCCATAGTCCTCCTCGACTCCTAGTCCCACCTATCTTGGTTCTCTATTGGTCAACAGTGCTTTATTGACATATACATAGGACTTCCCCCATCATCTCCTCTTTCTGTCTAAACAAAAAGAAAGGTCTTAACTTTAACATAGTCAAATTATATATAACAGAACACTTATCAAGCAAGAACACAGTTACAATATTTTAGCAAGATTTAAAGAAAATATCATCTATCCCATCCTTGTGAGTCCAAAGTTCTATATGTAGCTTATCTTTTATCATAACTAAGGAAAATTATTATAACTATCTGCCTTCAACTCCATTAAACACCACAGAAGGATAATATATAAACACTAGAATTGACAGAGACATCTTGCTACCTGAACAGTCACCTGAATTTCCTCTGTAATGTTGGAGTATCCATCTTCAGCCCATAGGCCACAGTGTGTCTGTAAGACTTCTCAGCAAAGTAGGAAATTTCAAACTGTCCATCTGCATCATCAGTCTGTCAGTCATTTTTCTGTGTCCTGTAGAAAGTCTCGTACACTCTTCCATGAATCAGGAACCCTGAAGTATTGTTTGAATTTAGCAATCACTTTCCTGTGGGTCCTGCATATCCAGTTTATACAGCAATAGTCAAGCAGTCTAGGCAAGAGCAGTTTCTTGCCCAAATGGCTAATCTTGCCATGTCGAAAGCAAACTCCATAACGAGTCTTTTTGATGCCCATCTTCCACTCAGACATAATTGGTGCTGCCAGGAGCAGACATTTCCCATTGTCAAGAAAAACCCTAAACCATTTTAAATGTCATTTTCTGAAGGTCTTTGAAAGGTTTGATATTTCTGTATATCTAGAAAACCTAAGTTGTCTAACTGTAAGTTCTGACTATTATAAGTAACTATCTATAGTCTGTATTTAATAATGCATTACATTTTAAAAGATCAGCATAAGCACAATACTTAATCAAGAGAAATATATACATCACAAACTTAACCTTGAATTTGTATCAATAAATGAAAAACCATACCAATACAAAGAACTCATTTCCATACCATAATACCCTTTATCCTTTAAAAAGAGATTAGTTATTAACCAATTATAAACAACCCCATTCAAATAAAAACAAAGATTTATAAACAAGACGGGAATTAGGACGTTGCTCATTCCAAACTGCTTCATGCTGGAAGTGGGCACAAGCCAAATAATGAATCTGTTCATATCAATAAATAACTGATATCTAGTGGCCATTCACTAAGTCAATATCATGCATATTAAGTTCCCAGATTTTGTAGAACTACTCTGATTTTGGGATTCATAAACACATGGACATAGGTTTTTTCTCAATATGTTTTTATTTAAATTAGAAACATGAATGCTTCACAAGTCAATCCAAGCTCCCTCTCTCACCCCTCTTCCCTTGTCCCTCCGCCCTCCCACCCAGCCCCCGATACAATCCCTCACATCATTCCCCAGGGAGGGTGAGGCCCTCCTTGGGGGGATATCCAAAGTCTGTCATTTCATCCAAGGCAGGACCTAGGCTCTTCCCCATGTGTCCAGGCTGAGAGAGCATTCCTCTATTTGGAATGGGCTCCCAAAGTTCACTTGCACGCCATAGTAAACACTGATCTACTACCCAAGGCCCCAGTGATTTCTGTGGCCTCCTCACTGACACTACATTCATTGAGTCCGGATAAGTCCCCTGTTGCCCTCTCAGCCATCAGTCTGGGATACAAGAGCTCTCCTTTATCTGGTCAGCTGTCTTTGTGGGTTTCACCATCATGGTCTTGATGGTCAGATTTATTAAGTGTTGATCTTAGCATCTGTGCTGCTAGTTTTCTTTTCAGGTAGTTTTCTCTTATAACAATGCATTCATGGCTATTTATCTTTCTTCTAAAGGATTCAGTGTAACTGTACTTATGCTGAGGTCTTTGATCTACTTGGACATGAGCTTTGTTCAGGGTAATAGATATGGAACTATTTATAGTCTTTGATAATCCAGCATCCATTTAAGCCAACATCATTTTTTGAAGATGCTTTCCTGTTTTCCATTGTTAAATTTTGGCTTTTTTTTTAGAAATCAGGTATCCATAGATGTGTGAATTTGCAACTGGGTCAATTTTGGACAAGAGTATATGAAATGATGAGAAGGTATATTCTTTCATGTTTGCGTGGATAACTGTTTGATGTAGATAACTGGTAAGTCCTTTTGATCCATAATATCTGCTACTTTTATTATTTCTCTGTTAGTTTCTGTCTGGATGATCTGTCTATTGCTGAGAGTATGGTGTTGAAGTCTCCCAGTATTAATGTTTGGTGTTTTTTTTTTTTTTTTTGGTTTTACAAGACAGGGTTTCTCTGTATTGTTTTGGAGGCTGTCGGTCCAGCCTGGCCTCGAACTCACAGAGATCCACCTGCCTCTGCCTCCTGAGTGCTGGGATTACCCGGCTTAATGTTTGGTGTTTGATATGTGATTTAAGCTTTAGTAAAGTTTCTTTCACAAATGTGGGTGTTCTTGCATTTGGAGCATAGATGATCAGAATTGAGACATCGTTTTTCCTTTGATGTGTATGAAATGTCTTTTTCCATCTCCATCTCTATTGAGATTAATTTTGGTTTGAAGTCTATTTTGGTAGATATTAGGACAGCTGCACTAGTTTTCTTCTTAAGATCAAATGATTGGAAAATCTATTTTTCTACCCTTTACTCTGAGGTCATGTCTACCTTTGGTGTTGAGGTGTGTTTCTTTTATGCAGCAGATGGATGGATCCTATTTTCATATCCATTATGTTAGCCTGCATTTTTGTTTGCAAATTGAGTACATTGATATTGAAGGATATTAATAACCAATGATTGCTAATTTCTTTTACTATTCTTTTAGTGGTGGTGGTAGTGTATGTGTGTGTGTGTGTGCGTGTGTGTGCGTCTGTGTCTATGTTTCCCTTCTTAGGGGTAACTAATTGGAGATTAACTATTTTGTGTGTTTTGTGGGTGGAATTAAGTACCATGGGTTGGAGTTTTCTTTCTAGAATCTTCTGTAGGGCTGGGTTTGTGAATAGATATGATTTAAATTTGACATTGTCATGCAATACCTTGTTTTCTGCATCTAGGGTGATTGAAAGTTTTGTTGGGTTCATGCAGTGGTGGGACACACCTTTAATTCCAACACTTGGGAGACAGAGACAGACTGATCTCTGTGAGTTTGAGGCCATCCTTGTCTACAGAGCAAGTTCTAGGACAGGCTCCAAAGCTACAGAGAATACCTGTCTCAACAAAAAGAAAAATGTTTTGATGGGTATAACTGTCTGGGCTTGCATTCATGGTCTCTTAGAATTTGCAAGACATTTTTTCAGGTGCTTTTGCTTTTAGAGGTATTGAGAATTCATGTATAATTCTAGTAGGTCTTCCTTTACATATTACTTGGCCTTTTTCCTTTTGTACCTTTCAGTATTCTTTCTTTCTTCTACCTGTTACTGATTTGATTTTTATGTGGTGCAGGGACTTTTTTCTGATCCATTTTATTTCATAGCCTATGAGTTCCATTTACTTTTATAGGCATGTCTTTCTTTAGGTTGGGAAATTTTCTGCTTTAATTCTGTTGAATATATTTCCTGGGCCTTTGTGCTGAGACTCTTCTCCTTCTTCTATTTCTGTTATCCTTAGTTTATTTCCACAGTATCCCAGATTTCCTGGATGTTTTGTGTTAAGAATTTTTTGGATTTAATATTTTCTTTGATTTCCACTCTTGTATCTTCAACCTCTAAGAGTCTCCCTTCTATCTATTTTATTATGGTGGTGATGTTTGCATACATAGTTCCTGTTCACTTACCCAGATTTTTTGTTTCCAGAATCCCCATGTGTAAAAATAAAAATAAAAATCCTGTAACATGCTTCCAACATATAATGGCACAGGATACACATTACCATTTCAAAATGCAAGGAATGGAGCATAGCAAAGAAATACTGGACAAAAGAACCTGGGCAAACTCCAAACTCTAGAGGTCCATGTCTGATCTCCAACTCTGTTCAACTTTGTTGACTACAACACATTTCTTTCTCTGGGGCAGATTCCACTCCTTGTTAGCATCTCTCCTCATCTGGTATCCCATGACTCTGGCATCTCTAACATCTTGGGTTCTTAAAGGTAATCCAGGCTTCAAATTTCACAGGTTCAAACAATGGCCTCTCTCCTAGACTTCCATTGAGGGACACACTTGACATATATGTGACATCCTTGGCTCTCTTTAGCCATAGAGGAAGATTCCATAAATCATTTCTTCTATCATTAACTCTGAATCCACAGCCATATGGCCAAAGCTGCCAAGTTCATATATCTTTGAACTCTGGTTGAGGAGTTGTGCACATGCACACACACACAACTCTGCTATAATCCACAAAAGAAAAAGAAGGAAGAAGGCAGAAGTTGGATCTTGTTCCCTCAAGATATCATAAAACGACTCTGATAGGACTCTGCCTATCCTATTCTAGTGCTCCAGGGAGAGGGAAATGTGGAGAAGAAGGGTCTAAGACTTGGTGGTTTGATGATTTTTGTTAGAGATGAGAAAGAAGATTAAAGCATTTTATGTGTCTCTGAGTTCATGTCCTTAAAAGATTACAGGCAGGAATGTAATCTGTATTCAATATTAATATCATGGAAATGCTAACAGAAAAAAATGAATCTTTCAGTAAATGAGGAATGATTAGAATTAGTGTAGTTTATTTCAACAGGAAATAGTGGCAAGGAAAATGAGATTGAGATGTTATAGCTTAATATATAAAAATGTTTTATTAACAAGGTAACATGTATAATCAATGAAACACCATGGAACTACATAAATAACATGTTATTTTCTCTTAATTTTGAATGTTATTTCAAAAGACAGAATGAAAATTTAATATCTAACTTTCTTACTAAATTTATGAATATTTAGACAATTATAACTAGAGCTGCATTTAGCATTTGTTTGTTAAGAAAAACATTGCATAACAGTTATGATGAATTTTTGAACATTTTTGTAGATTTCATAGAACATCATTTTAAAATCCAAGTAGAAAACACACAAAAATTATAATTGTTAGTTGATAGATATATCATCTTATTTTTCTTATTCATTTCACAATGCATATTTGTAGAAACATCACTCTACATACATTAAATGTACTCATTTTATTCAATAATTATCCTGAGTAAAACTATGAACAATGAGTGAAAATAATGTATTTACATATATTCATAGCCACTCATACTTATATAATAAACGTAATAATCCATTGTAGGGATGAACTGTGCTTTATTTATTCATTTGAAGGTTGTCTTTTAGAAGCTTTTAAGGTTTTTACCTTGCATCTACTTCAAAGCTCACTACAGATACTGTCATATCATCTACAAACGGCGACACTTTGACATTTTCCTTTCAAATTTGTATTCTGTTGATCTCCTTATTTGTTTTATTATTCTAGTTAGAACTTAAAGTATTATATTGAATACATATGGAGAGAGTGGACAGCCTTGTTTTATTCCTGATTTTAGCCTAATTGCTTTGAGTTTCTCCATTTAATTTGATGTTGGCTGTTGGCTTGCTGTATTATGTTTAAGTATGTTTATTTTATCCCTGATTTCTCCAAGACTTTCATTTTGAAGGGTGCTCGATTTAGTCAAAAGATTTTTCAGCATCTAATAAGATTACCATGTGCTTTTTTTTCAGTTTGATTATATGGTGGATTACATTGACAGATTTTCTTATGTTGAGTCATCCCTGCATCTCTGGGATACAGCCTACTTGATCTTGGTGGATGATCTTTTTTATGTGTTCTTAGGTTCCTTTTGTGAGTATTTTACTGAATATTTTTGCATCGATATTCATGAAGGAAATTTATCTGTAAGTCTCTTCATTTGTGTGCTTTGCATACCAGGGTGACTTTGACCTCGTAAAAAGAATTTGTCAATGTTTTACCAGACAACTCCTACAAAACATAACCACTTTTAGTGAATCATCTGAATAGAAGATTAACTAAAAAATAAGTAGCCCACTTACATAAAATTGATGAGTGG
This sequence comes from Mesocricetus auratus, assembly GCF_017639785.1. Lineage (NCBI taxonomy): Eukaryota > Metazoa > Chordata > Mammalia > Rodentia > Cricetidae > Mesocricetus > Mesocricetus auratus. The sequence continues at coordinate 4,350,386 of NW_024429188.1, forward strand.
GATGAAAAAGAAATCAGGGAAACAACAAACTTTACAATAGCCATAAATGATATAAAATATCATGGTTTATCTGCAACCAAGCAAGTGAAAGACCTATATGGCAAGAATGTGAAATCTTTGAAGGGAGTCATTGAAGAAAACATCCAAAGATGGAAATATTCTCTATAATCATGAATGGGTAGAATTAGCATAATAAACATAGTGATCCTAGCAAAAGCAATATACAGATTCAATATAATCCCCACTAAAATTCTGACACAATTATTCATAGATATTGAAAGAACAATATTAAATGTTATACGGAAAAATTAAAAAATACCAGGATTGCTCCAACAGTCCAATACAATAAAAGAATTTTAAGAGGTATCATCATCCCTGATTTCAAGTTCTATTACAGAGCTACAGTAGCAAAAACAGCATGGTATTAACATAAAAACAGACAGGTTGATGAATGGAATCTAATCAATGACCCAGTGGAAATCCACACACCTATGGATACCACCTGACATTGAAAATGAAGCCAAAGTTGTAAAATGAAAAAAATAATCTTCAACATGATCAACATCCTTAGCCATCTGAGAAAGGCAAATCAAAACGACTATGAGATTCCATCTTATACTTCTCAGAAGGTTAAGGTAAACACATGTGACAGCTCTTGTTTCTGTGTATGTGGAACAAGGGGAACACACCTCGACTGATGGTGAGACTACAAACATACACAGCCACTATGGAAATCAGTATGGCTGTTTCTCAGAAATTTAGGAATTGATCTACCTCCATATCTAGCTATACCACTAAGGGTACTACACATTACCTCTAGGCACTTGCTCAACTACGTTCATAGGGATTTTATTCACAGGAGTCAGAAACTGAAAACAACCTAGATGTTATGAAAATTGTGGTACATTTACACAATGGATTATTACTCAGCAGCTTTAAAACAAATGACATCATGAAACTTGCAGACAAATGGATGGAACTAGGAAAAAAAGCACCCAAAGTGAGGTATCTGAGACCCACAAATACAAACATATTATGTACTCACTTCATAAGAGGATTTAGCTGTAAAGTAAAGGATAATGATGCTACAATCAAAGGAGAGATCAAGTGGGAAGCATGGATCTCCCTGGGAAGGGGCAATAGAATTGAATTTGCAGGTGAAATGTGGTCAGATGAAAATGAGAGCAGGAGGTATCAGATGAGGAGGGAGGGACAGAAGGAAAAACTGTAGGGAGAGATCACTGGAAATGGGGAGCATTTGATGGGTAATGTGGAAATCTGTGCAGTGGAAACTACTTGCAACCGATGAGGGTGACTCTAAAGAGGAGTCCTAGTAATGTAGGATGCAGAGGCCTGAAGTGGCCACTTACTTAATGAGGCAAGGCTTCTATTGGGGGGACTGGAATACCAATCCAGCCACAAACCTTCAACCAAGTCTGTATTGCCTGTAATATGTGTTGGAGTAAAGGTGGCACAGAACATGTGAGAATGGCCAACCAATGACTGTTCCAAATTGAGACCCACACAATAAGAGAGAGAGAGAGAGGGGGAGGGAGAGAGGGAGGGAGGGAGGGAGGGAGGGAGGGAGGGAGGGAGGGAGAGAGAGCAATTCTACTTTGTAGGAACCTAGGAACCTATGTATGGGAACTACAGCCTGGAAACCCTCAGGATAGAACCAAACATGACTGGCAAAAATAAATTGAAATGGATCAGTTCTTCCAGGCACCAAACCCCGGCAAGTCCAGCTTCAGATGAGATTGGGTCTCTGGCGGGCATCCCCCGCCCAACACCCATCCCCTCGATCTTCAGGGGCTGCTTCTGGCATCCAGAAGACCCACCCACACAGGAAAGACATCAGCCCTTCCAAGCCCCAAAGCCCAGCGAGCCCAGCTTCAGAAGACCCGCCCACACAGGAAAGACATCAGCCCTTCCAGGCCCCAAACTCCAGTGAGCCCAGCTTCAGGAAAGAAATCAGCCCTTCCAGGCCCCAAAGCCCAGCCAGCCCAGCTTCAGCTTAGGCTTCAGTGTCAGCATACCTAGCTTCAGCTTCAGGAAGGAAGGAGACCAGAGGAGACAGAAAGACCCCACCAGCACCCACTGGAAGAAGAGATGGGAAGAAGACAGAATAAGACCTCACTCAGCAATAGAAAGAACAACATGACCCCACCAGAATCTAGGGATCCAATACCAGCAAGAACCGACAAGCACTACATAGACAGAGCAGAGGAGACAGACCTTAAATATTGTTTCATGAAGATGATAGAGACCCTCAAAGAAGAAACGAGGAAATCCCTTAAAGAAATAGAAGAAAAACCAAACAAAAAAATCCATGAAATGGGGGGAAAAATTCAAGAAATAAACAAGTCTTTCAAAGAAACTAAAGAGCACCAAGAAAAAACAACCAAAAAATAGTGAAGGAAACAACTCCAACATTTGAAGGATTGAAAGCTGAAATAGAAACGATAAAGAAAACACAGAACAAGGGGATGCTGGAAATAGAAAAGCTGGGAAAACGATCAGAAACTACAGATGCAAGCATCACCAATAGAATACAGGAGATAGAAGAGAGAATCTCAGGTGTTGAAGACTCATTAGAGGATATAGAGTCATCACCCGAAGAAAATCTCAAAACCAACAAATCCTTAACACAAAATAGCCAGGAAATATGGGACACCGTGAAGAAGCCAAACCTGAGAATAATAGGCATAGAAGAAGGCGAAGAAATACAACTCAAAGGTACAGAAAACATATTCAACAAATTCATAGAAGAAAACTTCCCTAACCTAAAGAAAGATATGACAATGAAAATACAAGAATCTTACAGAACACCAAATAGGCTGGACCAGAAAAAGAAGTCACCACTCCATATAATAATCAAAACATCAAACCTACAATGTAAAGAGAAAATGTTAAGAGCAGCTAAAGAAAAGCCAGGTAACATACAAAGACAGACCTATCTGAATTACACCTGACTTCTCAATGGAAACAATGAAAGCCAGAATATCCTGGATAGATATCCTACAAATGCTAAGGGAACAAGGATGCCAGCCAAGACTACTATACCCAGCAAAGCTCTCAATTACCATAGATGGAGAAAACAAAATAATCCATGACAAAGCCAGATTTAAACAATACGTATCCATGAATCCAGCTCTACAGAAAGTGCTAGAAGGAAAACCTAGATCCAAGGAAGATAAATACACTCACAAAGACGCAGGCAATATGAAATTCCACTTTATAAACCACCAAAAGAAAAAGGGAGGAGAAACTACACAAAATAACTTCACTAACAATAAATCAAGCACAAACAAGAATCATCAATCAATGGTCATTAATATCCCTCAATGTCAATGGCCTCAACCCGCCTATAAAAAGACACAGACTAGCAGAATGGATACGAAGAAAGAAACCTTCCTTCTGCTGCATAGAAGAAACACATCACAACATCAAAGACAGAAGTTATCTCAGAGTAAAGGGTTGGGAAAAGATCTTCCAATCAAACGGTCCCAAGAAACAAGCGGGTGTAGCAATAATAATATCTAACAAATTAGACTTCAAATTAAAATCAATCAAAAAAGATGAAGAAGGACACTTCACATTCATCAAAGGAAAAGTACACCAAGAAGAAGTCTCAATTTTAAACATCTATGCCCCAAATACAGAGGCACCTACATTCGTGAAAGATACATTGCTAAAGCTCAAAATGCACATAAAATCTCACACACTAATAGTAGGAGACTTCAACACTCTGCTCTCACCACTAGACAGGACCTCCAGACAGAAAATTAACAAAGAAACAAAAGAACTAATAGAAATTATGACTGAGAAAGAGAACTGTAGTTCAATTTCCTCATGAATATCGATGCAAAAATACTCAATAAAATACTCGCACCAGATTCAAGAACACATCAGAAAAATCATTCACCATGAGCAAGTAGGTTTCATCCCAGGATTGCAGGGATGGATCAATATTAGAATATCTGTCAATGTAATCCACCATATAAACAAACTGCGAAAGAAAAACCACATGATCATGTTGCTAGATGCTGAAAAAGCCTTTGACAAAATCCAGCACCCCTTCATGATAAAGGTCCTAGAGAGATCAGGGATAACAGGAACATACCTGAATATAATAAAAGCAATATACAGTAAACCAACAACTAACATCAACCTAAATGGAGAGAAACTCAAAGCAATTCCTCTATAATCAGGAACAAGACAAGGCTGTCCACATTCTCCATATCTCTTTAATATTGTACTACAAGTTCTAGCTACAGCAATAAGACAACAAAAGGAGATAAAGGGATACAAATAGAAAAAGAAGAAGTCAGACTTTCACTATTTGCAGATGATATGATAGTTTACATAAGTGACCCAAAAAACTCCGCAAGGGAACTCCTAGAGCTGATAAATACCTTGAGCAATGTGGCAGGATACAAGGTAACCTCAAAAAAATCAGTGGCCCTATTATATACAGATGATGAAGTGACTGAGAAAGAAATCAAAGAAACATCACCCTTTATAATAGCCTAAATCTGCATCAAATATCTGGGGATAATGTTAACCAAGGAAGTGAAAGACCTGTATATCAAGAACTGAGTTTTTAAAGAAAGAAATCAAAGAGGATACCAGAAAATGGAAAGATCTCCCATGCTCTTGGATTGGTGGGATCAACATAATAAAAATGGCAATCTTGCCAAAAGCAGTCTACAGATTTAATGTAATCCCTATCAAAATTCCATCACAATTCTTCAAGGACCTGGAAAGAACATTAATCAACTTTATATGGAAAAACAAAAGGCCCAGGATAGCCAAAACAACCCTATACAATAGAGGAACTTTAGGAGGCATCACCATACTTGACTTCAAGGCTATTATAGAGCTATACTCCTGAAAACATCTTGATATTGGCACAAAAATAGACAGGTAGACCAATGAAACCGAATTGAAAACCCTGATGTGAACCCACACACCTGTGAACACTTGATTTTTGACAAAGAAGCTAAAACTATACAATGGAAAAAAGAAAGCATCTCCAACAAATGGTGCTGGCAGAACTGGGTACAGGAATGCAGAAGACTGCAGATAGATCCATGTTTATTGCCTTATACAAAACTTAAGTCCAAATGGATCAAAGATCTCAACATAAATCCAGGCACACTGTAACTTTTAGAAGAGCAAGTGGGAGATACTCTTCAATAAGTTGGTACAGGAGACCACTTCCTAAACATAACACCAGTGGCAGAAACCCTGACATCGACAATTAACAAATGGTCCCTCCTGAAACTAAAAAGCTTCTGTAAGGCAAAGGACACAGTCAACAAGACAAAAAGGCAGGCCACAGAATGGTAAAAGATATTCACTATCCCCACATCTGACAGAGGGCTAATCTCCAAAATTTACAAAGAACTCAAGAAGCAAGTCTCCAAAACACCAAATGATCCAATTAAAAGGTGGGGTACAGAACTAAATAGAGAATTCTCAATAGAGGAGGCTAAAATGGCCAAGAGACACTTAAGAAAGTGCTCAACATCCTTAGCCATCAGGGAAATGCAAATCAAAACAACTTTCAGATACCATCTTACTGCTGGTGGGAGTGCCAAATGGTACAGCCTCTTTGGAAATTAGTATGGAGATTACTCAGGAAAATGGGAATTAATCTACCACAAGACCCAGCAATTCCACTCTTAGGCATATATCCAAATGAGGCAAATTCATACAACAAGGACATCTGCTCCACTATGTTCATTGCAGCATTATTTGTAATAGCCAGCAACTGGAAGCATACTAGATGTCCCTCAACTGAAGAGTGGATAGAGAAAATGTGGTACATTTACACAATGGTGTATTACTCAGCAGAAAAAAACAATGGAATCCTGATATTTGCAGACAAATGGATGGCACTGGAAGAAACCATACTGAGTGAGGTACCCAGTCGCAAAAAAACAAACATGTTATGTCCTCACTCATATATGGATTTTAGACATATATCAGGATAGTGCTAGACTTCACTTCAACTGATAGAGAGTCTGGGAAACAGGAAAGAACCTAAAAGATATGCATATATGTACAGTACCCAAGAGAAGAGGATTGAGACAAGATCCTCTGAATGGATGGGGAACACAGCAAGGGGTGGGGGGCAAGTGGGAGCTGGGAAGAAGTGAGGGGGAGAAGAGGAAGACAGAGTAGGTCATGGGGGAACAGGAAGTTTGAGTGGGTGGGAGTAGAATAAGGGGAAGAGGGAATAAAAGGTTAGAAGTCAGATCAGGCACAAGAGTGACCTCTAGTTATCTAAAGAGATAACACAAAATGGCAAGCTAAACAATAGTGGAGAGACGACCTCGAATGCCCATTCCTGATAATGAACTTAATGTCTATAACCATCCGGGAGCCTCCATCCAGTGACTGATGGAAGCAGAGGCAAACACACACAATTAAGCACTGAACTGAACCCAAGGAACGCAGTGACAGAGAGAGAGGAGTGATGAGCAAATTGGCAAAGGATGGGATGGAAATAACAGCAGAGACAGCTGATCTAAACAGTGGAGAGCTCTTGGATCCCAGACCGACAGTGGGGACGCCAGGATGGGACTGATCTGAGCCCCCCGAATGTGAGTGTCAGTGAGAAGGCCTGGGCAACCTATGGGGCCCTGATCAGTGGATCAGTGTCTATCCCTGGAAAACAAACAGTCATTGTGTGCCCATAGCATAAAGAGGGATGCTCTCTCAGCCTGGACTCTTAGGAAAGTGCCTGGACCCTACCCTGAGTGAAATGACAGACTCTAGATATCCACTATGTGGAAGGAATTGGCAATAGGGTGGGAGGCTGGGGGAAATGGGGAGTGCAGGAGGATGGGAGGGAGAGGGAACTAGGAATGACATGTAAAACAAGCTATTTAAAATCAAAATTAAAAGTGATAAAAAATAAATAAATTAAAATGGAATGAAACACAATTGATTTTTATGAAGTTCTGCTATACTCATATATCATTAACTAGCCCAACTATCATCAGAGAAGCTTCACTCAGCAATATATGGGAGCAGACACAGATACCTACAGTCAGATATTAAGCAGAGCCAAAGGCATACACCATTTCTTCAACAAGCTCATATAAGAAAAATTTCTGAAATTAAGAAAAGACACACCCTACAAACACAATGAGAACACAGATCACCAAATAGCCATGACCAGAAAAGAAAATCCCCACAGTACATCATAGTTAAAGCACTATGTATACACAGCAAACATATATTGATACATGTAAGAGAAAAACTGCATATCGAGGAAAGGCATCAGCCCTTCCAGTCCCCAACCTCTGGCGACACCAGCTTCAGGTGAGCTTCGGTCTCTGTGGGACCACTCTCCATCCCCTGTCCAACACCTATTCCCTCAATCTTCCGGGGAGGCCACTCCTGGCATCCAGAAGACTCGCCCACCCAAGAAAGTAATCAGCTCTTCCAGGCCCAAACCTCCAGCGAACCCAGCTTCAGCTTCAGCTTCAGTGTCAGCATCCCCAGCTTCAGCTTCAGGAAAGAAGGAGACCAGTGGAGATTGAAAGACACCACCTGCACCCACTGGAAGAAGAGATGGGAAGAAGACAGAATAAGAGCTCACTCAGCAATAGAAAGACCAGGAAGGCTCCACTAGAATCTAGAGAAACAATGCCAGCAAGATCTGAAAAGCACTCCATAGACGAAGCAGAGGAGACAGACCTTAAAAATTACTTTTTGAAGATGACAGATTATCAAGAGGAAACGAGGAAATCCCTTAAAGAAATAGAAGAAAAACAAACAAAAAATCCATTAAATGGGGAAAAATTCAAGAAATAAAAAATCTCTCAAAGACTCGAATGAGTACCAAGAAAAATCAACCAAACAAATGAAGGGAACAACTCAAAGAGTTGAAGGACTGAAAGCTGAAATAGAAACAATAAAGAAAACACAGAACAAGGGGAAGCTGGAAATAGGAAAGCTGGGTAAATGGTCAGGAAATAAAGATGAAAGTATCATCAATAGAATACAAGAGATAGAAAAGAGATTCTCAGGTGTTGAAGACTCATTAGAGGATATAGAGTCGCCAAAGAAAGAAAATCTAAAAACCAACAAATCACTAACACAAAATATCCAGGATATATGAGACACCATGAAAAAGCCAAACCTGAGAATAACAGGTATAGAAGAAGGCTAAGAAATACAGCTCAAAGGTACAGAAAACTTATTCAACAAAATCATAAAAGATAACTTCCATAACCTAAAGAAGGATATGCCTATGAAAATCTTACAGAACACCAAATAGGCTGGACGAGAAAAAGAAGTCACCCCACCATATTATAATCAAAACATTACACATACAAAATAAAGAGAAAATATTAAGAGCAGCTAAAGAAAAAAGCAAAGTAACATATAAAGGCAGACATCTCGTAATTACACCTGACTTCTCAATGGAAACTATGAAATCCAGAAGATCCTGGACAAATGTCATATAAATGCTAAGGGAACAAGGAAGCCAGCCTAGACTACTATATACAGCAAAGCTTTCAATTACTCTAGATGGAGAAAACAAAATATTCCATGACAAAACCAGATTTAAACAATATGTATGCATGAATCCAGCTCTACAGAAAGGGCTGGAAGGAAAACCTAGACCCAATGAAGATAACTACACTCACAAAGTTACAGGCAATAGATAATACCATTTTACCAAACACCAAATGTAAAAGGGAGGAGAGCCTACACACAATAACTCCACTACCAATAAATCAAGCACAAACAAGAATCATCAGTCAATGGTCATTAATATCCCTCAATATGAATGGTCTCCACTTGCCTATAAAAAGACACAGACTAGCAGAATGGATACAAAGACAGAACCCATCCCTCTGCTGCATACAAGAAACACATCTCAACATCAAAGACAGATGTTACCTCAGAGTATAGGGTTGGGAAATGATTTTCCAATGAAACGGACCCAAGAAACAAGTGGTTGTAGGGCAATCCTAATATCTAACAAAGTAGACTTCAAATTAAAATCAATCAAAAGAGATGAAGAAGGATATTTCATATTCATTAAAGGAAAAGTCCATCAAGATGAAGTCTCAATTTTGAACATCTATGAAACATATACAAAGTCACACACATTCATGAAAGAAACCTTACTAAAGCTCAAATCGCACATAAAATATAACACACTACTAGTAGGAGATTTCAACACTCTGCTCTCACAGCTAGACAGGACCTCCTGACAGAAACTTAACAAACAAACAAAAGAACTAATAGAAGTTATGACCCAACTGGGTTTAACAAACATCTATAGAACATTCCACCCAAACAAAAAGGGATACATATTCTTCTCGGTGCCACATGGAACCTTCTCTAAAATTGCCCACATAAGAGGAAACATAGGAAATCCCCACAGATACAAAAAAAATGGAATAAACCCCTGTATCTTATCAGACCACCATGCATTAAAATTAGAATTCAACAATAACACAAATTGCAGAAACCCTACAAACTCATGGAAGTTGAACAATGAACAATTGCACCATCCCTGGGTAAAGGAAGAAATAAAAAAATTGAAGACTTGCTGTAATTCAATGAGAATGAAGATACAACATACCCAAACTTATGGGGCACTCTGTCAGCAGTGCTGAGAGGAAAGTTCATAGCACTAACTGCCCACATGAAGAAAGTGGAGAACAGTCACATGAGAGAATTAATAGCATAGCTGAACGCTCTAGAACAAAAAGAAGCAAACTACTCAGGGGAAGCAGACGCTAGGAAATAATCAAATTGGGGGCTGAAATCAATCAAGTAAAAACCAGGAAAACATTGAGAAGTATCAAAGAAACAAAGAGTTGGTTCTTTGAGAAAATCAACAAAATAGACAAACCTCTGTCCAAACTAACCAAAAAACAGAGAGAGAGAGAGAGCATGCTATTTAACAAAACCAGAAATTGAAAGGGGGACATAAAAATGGACACCGAGGAATCATGAGGGCACACTTTGAAAATCTGTACTCCACAAAATTCGAAAATGTAAAGGAAATGGACAATTTCCTGGATAGATATCAGCTGCCAAAACCAAATCAAGAACAGATAAACAATCTAAACAGACCAATAACCCTGTATGAAATAGAAGCAATCACCAAAATTCTTCCAAGCAAAAAAAAGCCCCGGCACAGATGTCTTCAGTGCAGAATTCTACCAGAAATTCAAAGAAGAGCTAATTCCAATACTCCTCAAAGTACTCCACACAATAGAAGCAGGAAGCTCACTATGAAACTCTTTTTACGAGGCTACAATTACCTTGATACCCAAGCCACACAAAGACACAACTTCTCTCATGAACATCGATGCAAAAATACTCGATAAAATACTAGCAAACCAGATTCAAGAACACATCAGAAAAATCATCCACCATGATCAACCAGGCTTCATCCCAGGAATGCAGGGATGTTTCAACATTAGAAAACCTATCAATATAATCCACCATATAAACAAACTGCAAAAGAATAACCACATGATCATGTTGCTAGATGCTGAAAAAGCCTTTGACAAAATCCAGCACCCCATCAGGATAAAGGTGCTAGAGAGATCAGGGATAACAGGAACATACCTGGATATAATAAAAGCAATATACAGTAAACCAACAGCTAACATCAAACTAAATGGAGAGAAACAGAACACAATTCCTCTAACACCAGGAACAAGACAAGGCTGTCCACTCTCTCCGTATCTCTTCAATATTGTTCTTAAAGTTCTAGCTAGAGCAATAAAACAACAAAAGGAGATCAAGGAGATACAAATAGGAAAAGAAGTCAAGCTTTCATGATTTCCAGAAGATATGATAGTTTACATAAGTGACCCGGAAAACTCTGCAAGGGAACCCCTAGAGCTGATTAACACCTTCAGCAAAGTGGCAGGATACAAGGTAAACTCAAAAACATCAGTGGCCCTATTATATACAGATGATGAAGTGATTGAGAAAGAAATCAGAGAAACATCACTGTTGGGGACTGCTAGAACCTTGAACAAAATGGAGTCTGTCAACCATTCCTTGGCCTTCTGCCTACATGACTGCGAGCACACATGCCCTTGAGACAAAGGAAAAGGCTAACCATAAAAGTTAAATTTACACAGGGCAGCCCACACGCCTAGCCAGGGGGAAGTACCCTTACAGAGTAATTGTCTTTGTTAACAAAAGATTAAAGTGTTCTGTTGAATACTTCCTACCCCTCCCTAATTCCTGCACCTGACTTAAGCTGACAAGCATTTGTGGAATGCGACTGACTGATGACTGATGGAAAATTACAGCTTTGTCTTTACCATATTTGGTGTATATTTGAGTTGAGACTTGATTGACATGCTTGTACCACCCCCCTGAGGTCCTTCCTCTATGAGTTCCAGTGCGCCCCAAAAAATAAAGGCTCTTGATCATTAACCTCTTGAAGTTCACTTTCCAGATCGGATCTGCTCGTGAAGGCCCACCAAATTAGTAGCGACCCTCATCACCTCACCCCCGCAGGTCGGGGGGTCCCTTCCCAGGGGTCGCAACTGGTGCCCCATGTGGGACATGAGTTACAGACCACTGATCGGACGGCAGAGGCACGACGAGTCTGGAGCCCACTCGTAAGGCATCAGGTAAGCCCCATCTGGGTGGCGCAGAGTAGGGTTAGTCTAATAACCTAGGTTAACACCGCTCTCCCATTTGTCCCGCGAAAATGGGGACTAATATCAGCAAAGAAGCTAGATTTATTAAAGGAATTCAGAAAGAATTAAGAGATAGAAACATTGAGGTTAAAAAAATAAGGAAGCCAGATTTGTTAAAGTAATTCAGAAAGAATTAAGAGATAGAAACATTGAGGTTAAGAAAAAAGATTTGCTTAAGTTTCTGCTTTTTGTACTTGAAGTCTGTCCCTGGTTTGTCATTACTTGTCCAAAAATAGTTTGCAGTACTTGGGAACAAGTCGGGGCCGAATTAACTAATTATTTCGAAACCAAAGGCTCTGAAAGCGATAAAAAGATTATACAGCAGTATTGGGATCTCTTAAAAAGTATCATTGTTAACGCAGAGGAAAGCCCCTGAAATGAACAAATTCTTAAAGATGCCCAACAACATCTAGAGGTCGCTTCCCAGGGGTGTTCTAGTGCAGCTCCAGGGAAAGTTCTGTCGCTGATCTTTCTAAAGATTGTTCCTCTTCCTCTGCTAATTCTGACTTTGATACCTGTATCTACCCCTCCCTACGGGCTGTCGCCTCTGCTCCTCACGAGGAACCTCTCGATCCTGGGGACGCTCAGGAACTAGAGGAAGAGGCTGCTGCCTACCTTCGGGCGCGAGGTCTCTCTGGCCACGAGACCTCCTACCTATGATCCTTCCTCGCTCCCTGATCTTCCTCAACCTGTTGCTCCCAAATACTCTTCCACTGTTGATTCTCTTGCTTCCTCTCTCGTTCAAGCTCGCAGCGACAAGTTTTCACAGCTCCTCTCCTTGCTATCACCTAAACTCCAGTTCCCTCTTTTTGACCCTGAAGGGTAGGGAGCCGAGCTGCCTCCCCCTGCTAGACCTCTAGACCTCTTCCTGTGGCACAGGGGTGACCACGCACTAGACAGGCGGCTTGAGCCAAAGAAGCAGCTCGCCAAAATCCCAACCCTGATGATAGAGCCGGCCTTGGCTATAGCCCCCCTGCTAAAAATTTTCAGCAGCGGTCACTACCTCCCCTGCACCCCCCCCCCCGCCCCGGCAGATAAAATCACCTGGATAAATGATGATCCTGTCTGGGTAGGGCAATGGCCTCTAGTCAAAGAAAAATTAGAAGCAGCCCAGCAGCTTGTGCAGGAGCAATTCAATGCTGGCCATATAGAACTCTCCACATCTCCTTGGAATACCCCTATTTTTGTTATCAAAAAGAAATCAGGCTTGTGGATGCTTTATTTTTGGAAGCCACAGATGTAGTTTTTCTGGATGAATTGTTTTTCTTATAGATACATTGGTGTGGTATGCTTTTGCATTGATCTGCAGGGTGATTTAAATTTTATTTTTACAAGCAGTTTTTTTATCAAATTCTATATTTGATATAATGTGTTAAAGGTAGATCAGCCTAGAGTCATGCAGCTAACAGCTGGGACCCCTGAGTGTCTAGGAGTCCTTAGAGGCTAGGTGGCCTCTCTTGGTAGTCCCTGTGGTGGTAGCGCTGGCTGGTCACAGGAACGAATCTTCAGGGCCCTCAGCATGGCTCTGACCTCTTGGATTGTTACAAGGATTTTTCATGGGCATTTTGCTACACAGGCAGTGGACAATCCCAGTGGTCCCAGACATGCCATAAGCAACCTTTCTGTGACCTCTCCCTAACTCATTTTTCACACCTATGAAAAAAGGAATGTGCCCTGAGTAGATGTTACACTCCCTTGGTGTTAATATGCCTCATTTGCAAATGCAAACATTTTGTTTATGTTTTAAACCCTTCCCCAAAGTAACCATGCTGGCTGGCTCACCATAGACAGTACACGTGTAGCTCTGTCATGGGCATCCTGTGGCAGGCGTGTGCTGATCCTGTAAATTACACTGATATTGTGACAGTTTTCTTTATCACATCCAGCAATGAATCTGCTGTACTCATTTAAAGTGATTGTAAACAGACTCGCAGTGACAGGAGTGATATGGATCTGGGACATTGCCTTGCTTCTACGATCCCAACACATTTCAGAATTATATGCTAGAGTGTGCGGACTAGACTCTGATCTCTCGAGCACTGTGGACTGGCCTCCTCTGGCTTTCCAAGGAAAAGCTTTCCACCTCTAAACTGCATACTCTTTAAGACCTAAAGAGAAGGCTTGAATGTAAACGTGTTAGTTAGGAGTCTTTGTGGCACTTTTGGTCTGTTTAGTTTTCTTGTGATCGGCCAGGCCCCCAGAGGTACGTCATTCTAATTCCATGTTGCCTTTGTCAGCTTGGACAGCATCTGAATGGCCCAGCTAGTGTTTCCAGGCCATCGCTGCATTTCTTTAGCCAGTCCTAAACTTAAAGATGTGAGGTCACTGCCGTGTCACACTGTTGTTTATAATACATCCATGGGTGGCAGGGGCACCTGAAGCCTTGTGACCCTGCTGGGTTCTAAGTCCATGCTCTATTCAGCCCCACACAAACTGTCTGTGGTCAGGGTACCCAGTGTCTGAAACTAAAGGAGCTTTGACACTCAAACCGCTGTGTATGTGTATGTGTGTGTGTGTGTGTGTGTGTGTGTGTGTGTGTGTGTGTGTGTGGTCAGTGCCATTACAGAGCCTTCACTTTGTGTCTTTGGATTTGTTCTGCCATTTTATTGTCTCAAGTTGAGTGTATCGGCTTAGCCAAATCACTACAGAAGGTGGTTTCTAAAAACCTTTCAGATAGATGCATAAAAACTACCTCTGACTTCTCTTTGGTTTGTGTTTGATCAGTCTAACTCTTTACAGTTAGCACAACAAGCTCATAGATTACATAACCTTAATGCACAAACACTTAGGCTACAATATTCCATCACTCGTGAACAGGCTCGAGAGATAGTTAAATCGTGCAAAGCTTGCCTCTCCCTTTTGCCTGAGCCTCATACAGGAGTCAACCCCCGTGGTCTTGTGCCTGGTGAGCTTTGGCAATTGGATGTTACACATTATTCTGCCTTTGGCAATCTTAAATATATTCATGTTACAGTGGATACCTTTAGTGGCTTTGTTTGTGACTCTCTCCAAACAGGAGAGGCCACCAAAGACGTTATTGCCCATATTTTACATTGTTTTACTATTATTACTGTCTCTATCGCCATTAAAACTAACAATGGCCCAGGGTACATTAGTTCTAAATTTAAGGATTTTTGTAAAAATTTTGGCATTACCCACAAAACAGGAATTCCCCTTAACCCTCAAGGACAGGGAGTCGTAGAGCGAGCTAATCAGACCTTAAAAAATATGCTCTTTAAGCTTTCTTCCGAAAGCGAAACCCTGTAAGCTCGCAAAGGCAAGCATCGCCTACTTTTAAATCATGCACTTTTTATGTTCAATTTTCTCTCTCTGGACAACAGTGGCTGATCAGCAGCTGATCGGCTCTGACACCCTTCCACCCATGATAACTTTCAACAGGTACTCTAGAAGGATGTGCACACGGGCCAATAGCTAGGTCCTCACCCAGTCCTTATCTGGGGAAAAGGACATACTTGTGTTCATAATACCAACAATGGAGAAACGAGCTGGTCAAGCTTTTTAACCCTCCCAGGGAAAGTGCCCCTGAGGAATCTCTTGTTTTCCCTTTCAGATGCTGTTGATAACAAAACTCCCAGTGAAGATAACACCGCATCGCCTGCTACTTTTTCCATTTCTCCTTTTGATTTTTAGGTTCCCTCCTCTTCCTGGGACCTCATAACTGTAATGCGATTTAATCCCCCTGCCAGATGGCTTAATTCTGGCCTACCACCACTTAATCCCCTTTGTTCACACAGTTGGTGCAACCTCTTCCATATCCAGTTTACAGCTGCAGGAAAAAGGTTCCTCTGGGAGAGTTCCCGCGGAGCTTACTGGGGTCTACACATATATGTTTCTGGCACGGACCCAGGGCTCACCGTTTCCATTAGACTTTTGAAGGAAATCCCGTCCTTTTGCCCTATTGCTGTTGGCCCCAATCCTTTTTTATACCCCTCTGGTGGTGGCTCATTCCTACCCAAGGCCGCCACCCCTCGCCCTTGTCCTAATCTCCATTCTCCAGCTCCTGCTGCCACCACCACTGCTTATCAACCCACCATGACCGCTGGTCCAGTCTCCACCGCGGACCTCATCCTTCAGATGGTCAGCTCCTCGGCCCAGGCACTCTCCAACACCGCTTATGAGCGCTGATGAAGGAATTGCAGCCTTCGGCTCACCCATCTACACCAACGACACCAATCTGCTTTGCTGGGGCACGCAGCCACAACCACGCGGCATGACCTTAGGACAGGTCGTGGGATCTGGACTCTGCCTTTTGGGACCATGTATGCTTCCCGCCACCCCTCTGTTAGAAGCATGTACTCAAACCATTCAAGTTGCTGCTCATGCTTCCTTCCTTATTGCCACCAACCTCACCTTTTTTGCTTGCTCCAAAGGGTTATCCCCGCATATTATTGTAGATGTTTTTCTTGCGCACAAGGACTACTGCGTCCTTTTTGTACTCGTGCCCAAATTGATTGTTCGCCCTGAATTTGATTTATTGCCCCAAAGCGATCCAACTGTAACTCTCTCTCGCCAAAAAAGAGAGCCAGTCACCGCCCTCACATTAGCCATATTGGTTGGTCTGGGTGCAGCAGGAGCTGCCACAGGAATTTACTCCCTATTCCACACAAAGGACTCTGTTAATGCACTAACCCGCACTATTGTTAGAGACGTAGATGAGCTAAAAAGATGTTTAGATTACTTAGAACAAACTGTTGGTTCCTTAGCTGAAGTGGTACAACAAAATCACCACGGTCTCGACCTCACCTTTTTGCGGGAGGGGGGAGTTTGTGTTGCCCTTACAGAGGAATGTTGCTTTTTCAAAGACAAATCATGATTAGTTAGACATAGTGCCAGAAGAGTTGAACAGAGTCTGGAAGAAACAAAAAGAAATTTGGATCAAAGTGAATCTTGGTACAAAAATTGGTTCTCTACCTCCCCCTGGCTATCGACTTTGCTACCTAGTTTGTTAGGACCCTTTATTGGCTTCATGTTACTTATTTCCTTTGGTCCTTGGGCATTTTGTCACCTTACTGTTTTGTTAAAAATCAGGTTGATGAGGCTACCAAAAATTCAGTTCAGGTTAACTATCAGCAGCTCTCTCAACAAGACCCCGAAGAACCTGAGGCTGTAGACAAACCTACATTCCAACCTTTGAGCTTTCAGGAGTTTGAGTACCTGACCAACCGCCCGCATTCACTCTGCTCCAGGCTGTGGAGATGCTTAAGACGGGGATAGCTTGGTGCCAGAATCTGGTAGCAAACATGGCCCTCTAAACATTGCCGGCAAAACTTAATTCGTATCCTCTCTCGCCATGTCCAGAACTGGAATCCCACCAGGTAACCTAAGACAGGCACTTCTCCCAATTGCTCTCTTCTTTTACTATATAGAAAAGGGGGAGATGTTGGGGACAGCTAGAACCTTGAACAAAATGGAGTCTGTCAACCATTCCTTGGCCTTCTGCCTACATGACTGCGAGCACACATGCCCTTGAGACAAAGGAAAAGGCTAACCATAAAAGTTAAATTTACACAGGGCAGCCCACACGCCTAGCCAGGGGGAAGTACCCTTATAGAGTAATTGTCTTTGTTAACAAAAGATTAAAGTGTTCTGTTTAATACTTCCTACCCCTCCCTAATTCCTGCACCTGACTTAAGCTGACAAGCATTTGTGGAATGCGACTGATGACTGATGGAAAATTACAGCTTTATCTTTACCGTATTTGGTGTATATTTGAGTTGAGACTTGATTGACATGCTTGTACCACCCCCTGACTTCCTTCCTCTATGAGTTCCAGCGCGCCCCAAAAAATAAAGGCTCTTGATCAGCGAACGTTGTCTTGAGCCTGCTTCCATTAACCTCTTGAAGTTCACTTTCCAGATCGGATCTGCTCGTGAAGGCCCACCAAATTAGTAGCGACCCTCATCACCTCACCCCCGCGGGTCAGGGGTCCCTTCCCAGGGGTCACACATCACCCTTTACAATAGCCATAAACAGCATCAAATATCTGGGGATAATGTGAACCAAGGTAGTGAAAGACCTGTATATCAATAACTTTGAGTCTTTAAAAAACGAAATCAAAGAGGATACCAGAAAATGGAAAGATCTCCCATGATCTTCGATTGGTAGGATCAACACAATAAAAATGGCAATCTTGCCAAAAGCAGTCTACAGATTCAATGCAATCCCTACCAAATTCCATCACAATTCTTCAAGGACCTGGAAAGAACATTAATCAACTATATATGGAAAAACAAAAGGCCCAGGATAGCCAAAACAACCCTTTACAATAAAGGAACTTCAGGAGGCATCAACATACCCGACTTCAAGCTCTATTATAGAGCTATAGTCCTGAAAACAGCTTGGTATTGGCACAAAAATAAACACGTAGTCCAATGGAACCAAATTGAAAACACTGATTTTAACCCACACATCTATGAACACTTGATTTTGGACAAAGAAGCTAAAACTATACAATAGAAAAAATAAAGCATCTTCAAAGAATGGTGCTGGCATAACTTGGTATTGGCATGCAGAAGACTGCAGATAGATCCATGTCTATCGCCTTGTACAAAATTGAAGTCCAAATGGATCAAAGATCTCCACATAAATCCAACCACACTGAAACTCTTAGAAGAGAAAGTGGGAGATACTCTTCATAGAGGTGGTGCAGGAGACCACTTCCTGAATATACCACGAGTGGCATAGACACTGAGATCGACAAATAATAAATGGGACCTCCTGAAACTAAGTAGTTTCTGTAAGGCAAAGTCAACAAGACAAAAACGCAGTCCACAGAATGGGAAAAGATATTCACTAAGCCTGCATCTGACAGAGGGCTCATCTCCAAAATTTACAAAGAACTCAAGAAGCAAGTCTCCAAAGCACCAAAGGATCCAATTAAAAGATGGGGTACAGAAGTAAATAGAGAATTCTCAATAGTGGAGTCTAAAATGGCCAAGAGACACTTAAGAAAATGCTCAATATCCTTAGCCATCAAGAAAATGCAAATCAAAGCAACTTTGAGATACCATCTTACTCTTGTCAGAATGACTAAAATAAAAAACACTGAAGACAATTTATGCTGGAGAGGAGGTAGAGAGAGGGGAACACTCCTCCACTGCTGGTGGGAATGCCAACTCATACAGCCTCTTTGGAAATCAGTATGGAGATTCCTCAGAAAAATCAGAATCATTCTACCACAAGACCCAGCAATTCCAATCTTAGGCATATATCCAAAACATGCAAATTCGTACAAAAAGGACATCTGCTCCACTATGTTCATAGCAACATTATTTGTAGTAGCCAGAACCTGGAAGCAACCTAGATGCCCCTCAACTGAAGAGTGGATAGAGAAAATGTGGTACATTTAAACAATGGAGTATTACTCAGCAGAATAAAACAACGGAATCTTGAAATTCACAGGTAAATGGATGGCACTAGAAGAAACCATCCTGAGTGAGGTAACCCAGGCACAAAAAGACAAGCATGGTATATAGTCACTCATATATGGATTTTAAACATGGATCAGGATAGTGCCTGTCTGCACTTAAACTGACAGAGATTTTGGGAAACAGGAAAAAAACCTAAGGGAGATATGCCTGGTACCTTAGAGAAGAGGAATGAGGCAAGATCTTCTGGACAGATTGGGAATACGGCAAGGGATGGGGGGAGTAGCATTGGGTAGAATAGAGGAGGAGAAGAGGAAGATAGAGTAGGTCATGGGGGAACAGAAAGGGTGAGTGTGGGGGTAAAATAGGAGGAAGAGGGAATCATAGGTTTGAAGACAGATCTGGCACCAGTGAGACCTCTAGTAATCTAAAGGGATGACACCAACTGGCAAGCTAAGCAATAGTGAGAGACCACCTTGAATGCCCATTCCTGATAATGAACTTGATGTCTATAATCATCCTGGAGCCTTCATCCAGTGACTGATGGAAGCAGAGGCAAACACCCACAGTTAAACACTGAATTGAACCCATGGAACCCAGTGACAGAGACACAGAAGCGATGAGCAAATCGGCAAAGAATGGGCTGGGAAAACCAGCAGAGACAGCTGATCTGAACAGGGGAGAGCTCTTGGACCCCAGACAGACAGCTGGGAGGCCAGCATGTGACTGTTCCAGACCCCCTGCGTGTGAGAGTCAGTGAGGAGACCTGGGCAACCTATGGGGCCTGGAGCAGTGGATCAGTGTTTATCTCTGGCATACAGACAGAATTTGTGTGTCCATAACACAATGAGGGATGCTCTCTCAGCCTGGACTCTTAGGGGAATGCCTGAAACCTGTCCTGAGTGAAATGACAGACTCTATGTGGAAGGAACTGGTGATAGGGTGGCAGGCTGTGAGGGATGGTGAGGGGGTGTGGGAGGAGGGGAGGGAGAGGGAACTGGGATTGACATGTGAAACAAGCTATTTAAAATTAAAATAATAAAATAATTTAAAAAAAACAAAAAAGAGAAGACAAAGTTGGGAGGGATTGGGGATAGGGATGGATCTGGATGGAGATGGGGTGGAGTGGAGGGTGAATGTGATCAAAATCTACTGTGTGCCTGGATAAATTTCTCAGAGAATTATTAAGTAATTCTAAGAATATTATATTTGTAGGCATTTTGGACGGTTCGGATGGGACATTAATTCAGGAGTCACAGAATAGTAAGTTTTGGAGCCAAGGACGACCCCAGGCCCCAGTAAGCACAGCAGCTTACAGGCCTGGCTCAGGGAAAGGCTTCCCCCCGTATACTGGCTCTTCACCAGCAGGAGAGGGTCTTCCCGCTGGGGATGTTTTTGCCCGGTATAGCAGTTTTGCTTGGGTTTCCCCGGGGGGCCAAGCTTCTACAGTTCAGCTCTGCTTCAGGGAGAGTGGAGAACTGAGAGTAACAACTCCACTCTGCCAAGGGAAGTTTTCCCCACCAAATGTGTAACAGCCCTGCTTGCTCTGCTCTGCTCTGCCCAGGGTCGTCTCTGCTCTGCCGCAAAAGACAGTCTTCACGCAAAGCTCATCCAAGGGGTTTATTGGAAAGGAAGAATCCAGGAGAGTGGCTGCCTTCTGCCAGAGTGGCAGAGGACACCTGGCTAACAGGAACAGCCACAAGCTAAACAGACACAGGGGTTATATAGGACTTCCAGGGTGGGGATTGGTTAGATTTCAATGCTGAGCTCAGATTAGCTAGAGCTCCTGCTCAAGGACTGGTTTGTTTTCTGCACAGGGTTAGGGTCAGATTTAGCTCGTTTTAGGGCCAGGGTGTATTTTTTTCACTGGCTCTGATTCCATGACCAAAGTGTGTTTCCTTGCCACTGGTTTCAGGGTCAGGGTACATTTCTTTGGTTCTGGTTACAGGGTCAAAGTGTGTTTCTTTGGCTTTGCTCCGGGTGTGTTTCTTTGGCCAGCACCTATTCCCTAGAATATTTAAAAAGAATAATGCAAGGTTCAAGTTCAATGTAAATCCCCATCTCAATGGCCCCTCCCAATAAAAAAGAACTACCAATGTAAAGAGTACAGGAAGAACTTTCATTTCTGACTTACACACACACACACACACACACACACACATACACACAGATATGTACACACAATCTCTCCCACTTTATTTCCTATTTCAATGACAAAGTAACTCTGACTTACAAAGGTGCCTTCAGGGATTTCACTGATGGACAAATCCTTCTAGTGCCTCAGGAAAGGAGCTGTTGAATTTGATGTGAAATTGACACTGTGAGGTCTAGGAGAAGGCTACACAATAGTGGTAATAACTGAAGGTTGTGTGCTTCCTGTGCACACAGTCTGCACAAAGCACCTGGTGCTTTCATTGTATTTATTCTTCATTAAACCATGTCACATAGGGGCATTCTTTTTTTTTTTGGTTTTTTGAGACAGGGTTTCTCTGTATTGTTTTGGAGGCTGTCAGTCCAGCCTGGCCTAGAACTCACAGAGATCTGCCTGCCTCTGCCTCCCAAGTGCTGGGATTAAAGGCATATGCCACCACCGCCCGGCGATATTTTCCCCATTTCTGGAAGCTGGAAAGGGTAAGGAGCTTGCTCCACCCAGCCACAAGAAGCAGGGTATCCATTGCTTTTCTTATGCGTGTAGCAAACAACCTCACAGAAGCCACCTATGGAAGGAAAGTTTACGTTGGATCACAGTCCCATAGCACAAGTCATTCATGGTGGGTGGCATAAAAAAAACTGCATATCACATATAAAGGAAACTACTTTAACAGAATGACAGATGAATTCTCAATGGAAACAAGAGAAGGGCCAGGAGCAATGCATTTTAGAACTAGAAAATTATGCTCGCGGTCTTAAATTAAGTTACCCAGCAAAACTATATGCCATGATCGAAGCAGAAAGAACAAATTTTCATGATATTGACAGCCTAGAAATTTTAGGACTCGTCTACAGACCTAAAAAGTATTGCATGGTGTACATATACCACCATGTTCATACCCGTTAGTCAGTTGAAGAATATTTAGGTGGTTTTCATTTCCTAGTTACTGTGAATAGAGTTGCAATGAATTTTAATGAGCAAATATCTGTGGAGCAGGACATTAAGTCCTCTGCACCAATGACAAAGAGTGTTTCAGCTGGATTCTGTGCCGGATTAATTTTTTTTTTGGTATTCTCCACCTGATTTTCAAAGTGAATGCAGCAGATTGCTATCCTACTGACACCGAGTGAGGGTTTCCCCCTCATTCCTCTCCAGCATTCATTGCCAGTTGTTAGTTGTTTTGTTGGCCTCAGAAATAATTTACATATTTCAGATAAACTTATATATATGTATACTTGTATATATTTATATCTGCTGTGACAGTTGAGCTGACAATGATGCCTCCAATAGTCACAGACTAACAAATACTCCTGTACTAGGCATTAGAAATTTGTTTTTGAAATGTTGGTCCAAAGTGTACAAGAAACGCTGTGTGGATCATTGCTGTTGCCCTTAGTTGCCTCCTAAGGGTTAAATGTAAGTTCTTATTTCTGAAGCCACCATGCACTTCACAATATAACTCAGAGGACTTGAGCTGGATCTATCCTGAGGGCATGCACTACAATGACGTGGCCAAATTCAACATTAAAAAAAATTTGAAAGACTCAAAACAAGCCAGGCTGATAGGGTATCATAGTGGGTCAGGCCACCTGCTGCCAAACCTGGTGAATTCCATCCTGGGATGTCATGACCCATATATTTTGGAAATATTTCAACCCAGCCACTTGTTCTGGAGATCCAAGGGTTTCTATTGTCATTTAGATATTGGCTTGTAGGCATTGGATGGCCTAACCTCATTAAGGAATGGCTCCTATTCTAAATAACAATAGCTTTTAGCCAGGGGAAGACTATACCCACCCTGAAAGCTGATGAGGCATGTTGGTGTGGAGTGCCTGAGGGCTTGATTACTTGCTGCAAAGAAGTGTCTCTAGGATTAACAGAAATATTTGCTACCAGCCCTTTATACATGATAATAGATGTCTTCTGCCATTGCACCCCTCGACAATTCAGTGGTTGCTTAAGATGATGCTACAATAAACTGGGGCCTTCACTATTAACTGATTGCCTTCCTGATATGACCAGGTGTCTCTCTCTCTCTCTCATCTTTAATCCAGTTGGATAGTTAGCCTATCCAGCATCCACAGTCCTCCACTCAGGGTCGGACTCCTTGCTGTTTGGCTGGTTTTGATTGCTATCCAAAAAATTATCAGTCAATGATGAATGACCCCTGCAATGTGATGCTAATACAGATAGAACCTGACACTGGGATGCACAGGTGACTGTTAACTTTTAAGTTCACGGATGTTTTTCGATCCAAATAACTGTAGAGGTCAAGCACTTAATAAGGGACCAGAGTGGAGGAGGGGATCTTCAAAAGAAGGGAAAATGTAAAGTTCTGAAGTGTTAATAGAACACTAGAAGGCCTGAATAAGAACTGGTATGGGAAGGCAAGGTAAAGAGGGAATGGGGTGGGGGGGAGGCCTGGAACTACTACAGCAGGTATTTTGTAAGTCATAAGGAACTTGACTATGGTGCAAGCTTTAAAAAGTGTATAATTTGTCTTTAACTTTAGGCTTGTTTTATTTTCTGTTTGTTGTTGTAGTTGTTGTTCTGTCTTTCTCTCTGTCTGTCTGTCTGTCTCTCTCTTTGTGTGTGTGTGTGTGTGTGTGTGTGTGCGTGTGTGTGTGTGTGTGTGTGTGTGTGTGTGTGTGCTAACAGATAAAAGAGAGTGGGAACATAAATTTATGTGGAAAGAGAAGTGAAGAGGAACTGGGAGGAGTCAGGGGAGTGGAAAGAATATGACTGAAATATATTTTGGAAATTTTAATAAAAATGAGTTTTTAAAAATAAATGAAATTATATTGTTTCTTGGAAAATGGGTGCACACTAAGATCACTATATTAAGGAAGTTAAGACACAGAAAATAAGTATTGTATTTTCTTTCATTTATGAAAACTCTATTGTGTATAGAATCATAGAGCATTTATAGAACATATATATAACACGGAAACAGGAAAAAAAAACAAAGATAATTGTAGCAGGAAGTAGAACACAGAACCTGAACAAATTAAATTTCAAATTGAAAATGGTAATAACATACTTAAAAGTAACTGTCTTTGTGAACCCAAATGAGCTGTACAATAAATACTCACTAAGAGAAAATAATGTTTTAGAGGGAAAAGAGATTCATGGGGAACCCTGGTTCCTCAAGGTCAAGCCTGCCTGAAACACCCACTTTTCCGTCCACGTGTGGTGCCACAGTTGGACTGTCCATATAACAAGCAAGTAAACAATTATGAAATCAGAGAGAAAGAGAGGCAGAATGCTTCACATGCTTCGGTAAGACACAGTTCTGAAAAGGCACGGAGTCTGAGGAATGGACTGATTTTTTTATCCTGCTTTCCACCTACTACCAGTGTGATGTTGGGGCCGGGGCTGCTGCCTAAAGCTATATCTGAGTCTGTGACAGACGAGTTTATGTTGCACAGCATAGTCCATATTGTCACCAAGGCCACCACCTCTAACCATGGGGTGTCCATGTGCCACGCTGTCACCAGGGCCATGTGTATCTGAGAGGCGTGTGCTGCCACCTGGGGGATACAATGACATTGGGCCTGGGTTGCTGCCTGCAGCCAACAGCCAGGGCCCGTGTTGTTGTCCAAGTCTTCAGTAACCACTGAAATTCTTGTGGACTACTGGTTCTAGTCAAACAACTGAGTCCATGTTGCTCTCCAAGGGCCATGCTTCCCCTGGGACTATGCTAATCTGGATGGCCTGTGCCACCACCCAGAACCATGGTGACATCGTCACCTGGGTTACAGCAAGGGGCTAGGTCTGTGTCTGTGGCCCTACCACATCCATGGTGGGTCTGAGTCGAAGCCAGGCAGATGGGCTGCACTGTTTGTGCCATGCCTGTTGGGGAAGTCCTGTGTATATGTCAATAAAGCACTGTCTGTCTGGCCAATAGGAATCTAGATAGGTGGGGCTAGGTGTCCAGGAGGATTCTGGGAAGGAGAAACACAGGAGAGTTCGACATGTAACGCCATGGGGTAGGAAGCCCGGAACTATTCTCTGTTAAGAGACATACTTAGATTAACAATTATGGGGTAATTACTTAAGTCAGAGCTAGCCAGTAAGAAACAAGCAAGGCCAACAGCTTCATAATTAATATAGCCTCCTGTGTGTTTATTTGGGACTCAGATGAGAGCTTCAATCAACACTAGAACCCCAGTCAGGAACTTCAATCAAGCATCTCCTGCCATACAGAGACTGTTGGATCTACTGAGATTTTGTTATACTAACATTTTTCTTCTCACAGGTCCCCATAAGATTATCATCGTCCCATCTCAGCAGGAAGTAGTTTTGAGAATTCCACGCCCCCTCTCCCTACTATTGATATTATAAGATAGTTTACACCTGTTAGTGCTAGTTTTCAATTATTTTAGAGTTGGGATTGGAAGGAGGTGTTTATATTTGGGTGTTTCTTTCAGATAAGTTTAGGTTTAGATAGATGTTTGATACATTTTGTTCATGGACACAAGTTAGTTGTCCTTTTTAGACTAAAAGGGGAATTGTAGGAGGAAGTCTGTATGCCGCCATTAAACATGAGACTAACTAGATGCGCAAACAGATGAGGTAATAAAAGGGCAGTTTACCACACCGCTAACCACACTCACTTTAGGCAGGACTAAAGACGTATACGGCTGGACATAAAGATGTATACGTATGTAGGCAGTGAACTACGTCACTAGCCAGGCCCACTTTCGGGAATGGCTAGGGGGCGTTAAGGGGGAAGGCATAAAAGACAGCACACAGGAAGTCTCGGTCTCTTTTCCCGGAGTTCGGCTTCCGGTTCTGCAGCGGAAAACTACTTGGCTCACTTGTGCCACCAAAAGTCACAGGACACCTGGGTTCTAGGCTGCTGCCTAATGCAATGTCTGGGAACCAGGCGCTGCCGAAGCCAGGGTCTGGGGTGCCGTCTGGGGCTTCTGAAAACATCAAAGTCAATGCCAATGCCAAGGATCTAGGCTGCCACCTGTGGCCAAGTTGGTATCTGAGGATCTCCCTTACCACGGAGGTCAGACATCCCTACATGGGATGGGCCCAGGCTTCTGCTGTGAGCCAACTCTGTGTCTGTGGCCCAACAGCAGCCATGGTGTGGGTTGATGTCCCGTGTGTGGGTTGATATCCCGTGTGTGTGTTACCACAGGGTGTCATAAGAAACCTGGGTTGAAATCTAACGTCTGTGCTGAACCAGTCGAATACCTCAGTGGCACCTAGATAGCTGGCCCTGCTGGAATGCACAAAGTCACTGGTAGTGCAGAACCACAACCTCAGAATCTCCTTGACTCAGGGCAACAACAAAGTATTTGAGAGGAGTTTTATTGAGAGCCCAGTGGTGTTGGTGTGCCAGAAACCAGAACAGTGACTTGTTGTGATGAACATTTTGCAAGTGGGGCTCATTGGACAAAAGGAGTGTTCTTCAAGACTCCTGGCAGCTCCAGTTGTCACTAGGATGTTGGAAAAGGAGTGGGAAAGATGGAGGGGCCAGGAAGGAGTGTTGTTCTGTTTTTAATATATTTGTTGGGGGCATCTTGCAGGGGTGGGGGACAGATAGGCAGGGACTGGGAGGAGAGCAGTATTGGGCGCATAATGTGAAATTTCCAAAGAATCAATAAAGAATGATGTCTAAAATGACAATAATAATGTGTTTAAAATTGAAGATTTAAATCAATAAAATGAAAAGGTAAATTGCATAAATGGACTGTGATTCTTAATATTGTCAACTTGATTATAATGTCATGGGAAGGGTTCCTTCTCTGGGCATGCCTGTGAGAATGGGTTAATTAAGCTAATTGGGGTGAAAAATATGCCCACTATAAGAGGCCTGGTTTCCTGTTTGCAGAATCCTGGACTGTAGAAAAGAGAGGAAGCCAGCTGAGAGCATACACAGCATGTATCATGTGCTGATTGTGGCTGCAATGTGACTAGATACTTCAAGTTCCTATTACCTTAGAAGTCTGTTAATCCCAGCAGTAAGTTGCCTGGCATGATGAAGTGTATCCTTGAATTGTGAACCAAACAATTTTTTAAGTTGCCTTTGGGAAGGCTTTCTTTGTTTTGTTTTTTTGGTTTTATTTATTTATTTTGTATTTAATTTACAAACAAACTTGATTCACATGTCAATCTCAGCTGCATCTCCCTCCTCTCCTCCCCTGCCATCACCATCAAGCCCTCCAGTTCCCCACCCAATCTCCACTCTGATATACAGCGAGGATGAGGCCCTCAATGGTAGGTATGCAGAGTCTGTTATTTCATCCAGGGAAGGGCCTAGGCCCTCCTCCAAGAGTCAAGGCTGAGAAAGCATCCCTCATTGTGGGATGGGCACTCCAAGTCTATTTGTATACCAGGGATAAATACTACCCAAGGCCACATAGATTACCTAGGCTCCTAACTGACACCCACATTAATGGGGTCTGGGTCAGTCCCATGACTTCCACACAGCAATCAATCTGGGGTCCAATTCAACTGTTCAGTTCAGCAGATTCTATTGGTTAAACCAGCCAGCTCTAAACTCCTTTGCTCATAATTTCTCCCTTTCTGTAGCTGGATTCCAGCAGTTCAGTTCAGGGTTTAGCTGTGGGTGTCTGCCTCTGCTTCCATCAGTCTCTGGATGAAGGCAATGTTTCCCTGACGCTCTGGCAGTGGGATTGTCTGCTGGCTGATTCTTGTCTAAAATCCGTATATAAGTGAGTACATACCATGTTTCTCTTTTTGTGACTGGATTACCTCACTCAGTATGGTTTCTTCTAGTGCCATCCATTTGCCTGCACATTTCAAGATTCCATTGTATTTTTCCTCTGAATAGTACTCCATTGTGTAAATGTACCACATTTTCTCTATCCACTCTTCAGCTGTGGGGCATCTAGGTTGCTTCCAGGTTTTGGCTATTACAAATGATGCTGCTATGAACCTGATCTTTGACAAAGAATCTAAAATTACACAGTGGAATAAAGAAAGCTTCTTCAAAAAATGGTGCTGACATAACTCAAGGCTGACATGAAGAAGACTGCAGATAGATCCATGTCTATCACAATGCAGGAAACTTAAATCCAAATGGAGAGGCTTTCTAGCACAGCAATAGAAACAGAAACTAAGACACAAGGTGGCAGAGAAGTGGACTGTTGCTGTGATGAACCTAAGTGATTCTTTGGCCTCCCTCTCTAACGGTTCTGGGCAGAAACATGCAAGACTTTGGTACTTTGGACTAGGAAAGCTGTCCCATGCTGGAAGGAGAGGTTAATGGGCAATTTAAGAAATCTGAGAGACATGGAGACAATAGAAGCCAACTCATGAGGTTTCACAAGGAAAGCTATCATAGCATTTTGACCAAGAATCTGCCTTCAATCTCTCCATACTCTTATAGCCTGAAGGAAGCTAAATTTAAAGATAATAGCCAGTTAATTTTTGCAGAGCACAATTCAAGACAGGCAAGCATAGGCTGGATAGAGGGCTCAGCCGTTCGCAAAACTGATGGCCCTTCCAGAGCATCCGCACTCAATTTCCAGCACCCACATACTTGCTCACAACATCTACAGCTTCAGTCCCAGGGGATCCAGTGCCCTTTTCTGGCTTCCAAGGGCACCAGGCACACAAGTGTTGTACAGGAATACATGCAGGTAAAACACCATGCACAGAAACAAAGAAGTTTTTAAAACAGATAGTACTCAGGCTAGTGCTTCACTGAGACCATGGGAAATGACTTCTTAGGGCAAATCACAACTCCTTGGAGACTCCATCTTGTGATTATCATAGAACAATGTGAGGTGCACTCTCACCCTGAACTCTTGGGGAAGGGTCTAGGCCCTGCCCTATATGAAATGACAGACTATGGACACCCCCATGGAGGGCCTCACCCTCCCTGGGGGAATGAGGGGATAATGGGGGGGGATGGGGGGGAGGGCACGGGAGGAGGGGAGGGAAAGGGAGAGGGACCTTGTACTGACTTGTGAAGCAACCTTGTTTCTTATCCAAATTTAAAATGGAAAATAAAAAAAAATATTAATAAAAAAAAAAGATAAAAAGTCCAGGGAGAACACCTTCCTTTTTGTTCAAAACCAACAGCCTAAGAAAGAGTTTTCCCTTAAACTATAGCACTTCTGTTTTATCTTGTGTGTTGAAAATTAAGAAATCTCAGAGTTTTCCATATGTGGAACTGTTTGGGATGCCCACTCCACAACATTACAACTCCTCCTCCTCCTCCTCCTCCTCCTCCTCCTCCTCCTCCTCCTCCAACTCCTCCTCCTCCTCCTCCCACGGTTCAGGGAACACTGCAGAAGAGGGTGGATGAAAGACTCTACGATCTAAAAGTCAGGGAGGGCAGTCAATTATCAACACCTAAAATTGCATCCACAACACCCACGTCCTCCATATGATCTATCCTAGTCTTTATTCCAGCATATTTGATGGAGCAGTTCACAAGGCTGCTAGTCTGATTGATTAGCTACAGAGAGTTTAGAACTGTCTGGGGAGATAAAGATGGTTTTCTTCAGAGATAGGATCCATGGTAGGTTGTCCATAGTACAGTGGACAGCTCTACATCCATGTGCATATGGACAACAAATTGGCCTCAGTCGATTATATATGAAAACACATGAAGTTGGTAGGGATGTTAGAAGATAGACTCAGAAATGAAGGGAGGCGGTGCATATAAAAACAAAGATATACATGACTGAACGAAAAATAATTCAGATAATTCAAAGTAATGAAAAAAGGTGTTGGAACTGTTTATGGGGTCTTTTCAAGTTGGACTAAGTGGTTTTTATGCCATAAGATGGTTGTAGCCTATGAGGACGTAAGGGTGGAAGGCTATGAGTGTAGAGTGATGTCTTTGTGTGTCATGTTGGTAGGGGGTAGAGTTGTGTTAGCTAGAGTGGTCAGCTTGACAGTGGGGAAATCTGAGTACTTCATAGCGCTCATCTCTTTCTACTGGAGATGTTATGTCACGAGCTGCTCCAAACTCCTGCCATGATGGACCACAGTCTTCAAGGATGAGATGAGATAAACTCTCTCCCCCACTCCCACCCCAAGTTGCTTTCTTGTGGGTATTTATAACAGCAACAGGAAAAGAAACTAAGGCTAAGAAAGTAAACAGGATACTGTGAAATAACTGGTCTCTCAATAGTCAGACAACTGGAATCATGAAGATTGATTTTCCACTTCCTTGCATATGCATTTCAAAAATTGCATTCTTTGATATTTGGAGTCACATAAGCACATAAGTATGTATATGTAAAGATGTATGCTTTTATATAAATACATTGCATATATGAGTCATTTGCTTATATAACATATGACATATTTAATTATATGAAAATATGTACACATATATTTAAAGATAATCAGCAGCAAAAGTTATTCAAGTTACATAAAAATGATCTGAAAAACAATTCTAAAATACCAATAAAGTAAATGTTTTATGATATGGCAAAACCTGACACTATTTGTTTATTTGAAAGCATACATTAACAGTGACTAATCTCAGGTGTCTTTCTTTTTTTGACCAAGGATTTACATCTTGCAAGCTTATACATAAGATGTAAGAGTTGCAGCCATGGAGAGAATTTTTTTTTATTTGTCTCCACCTTAGGGTCAAATCTACCTGATGAGTTTATTTAGATGTTTTTCTTGGAAATACAGTCACTTATTTCCATTCAAAACTGACTGTTGATGGTAAGGGAAAATCAAAACACCAGCTTCCTTTGATTTGTTTTGACAAATACAATGTTGGACATTAAAGTATTCTTCACAAATGCACAGAAACGAAGAAAAGACGGACAGCCTTGGTTTGTGGTGGTACCAGACTCTTAAGATTTGTTTTCATTTTGTTGTCCGGCATCTTGATGGTACTCATAGAACAGCCTTCATATTAGATGAGTCATTCAATGTTTTCAAACTGCTCCTGTGGGGTAGTAATGATTACAGGTTTCCTCTGTTTGCTAATGATATAAAAAAGAAGTTGTAGAACAGGTATAAAGGGAAGCTTAAAATGGCTATTAAATTCCATTACACTTTTCTCCTCTTTATTTTCAAAGGTAATGATTTTATGACCAGTTGTCCTACTGAAAGTCAGTTTTCCATCAGAGTCAAAACATACAAAAGTTATTCAAAATACTACATTTCGTACTTGTTTTAAGAAAGCAGCAGCATCACAGTGCTGATGACATTGCTTGAAAATGGTATCAGGGTTGGTAAAGATGATAAGTAAAGGAAAGATAAATTTGCAACCTGACCACTTCCAGGAGTACGTGCCATCTCTGTAGATGGTCATTCCACATCTCATGCTATAATCTTTAAGTTCTTTCTCATTGATGGCTCTAGGCCCAATATTCCTGTGGTGCTGTACACGAAGCAAAGTCAGCCAATGTTGTTTATAAACAGGGACCAGCCATTCTAAAGGTATGAGGTGACCTTGCTCAAGAATAGTCGTGGAGGCCAGGTCACAGATGATATGCTGAAACCTCAGTTTCTTAAACCCTGGTTGAAATATTAGCCCTGCTTCACTTCCAAGAAAAGTGATGTTGTCAATACATTCCATGTGCCTGGAAAGCCAGCTGTTGGCATTAGCTAAGAGACATTTCACTGAACCTTTTCAGCGAGGGTTAAAATAAAGGAACATCCACGTTTTCAGGGTGGTATCTAGATCAATTTCCTTTTCCAACATGAGTAGGTCATATGATGAGACAAGTAGATACATGATCTTTATATCAGTTTCTCTGTAAAGTCTAACATTTGGGTGTATTGTCAAGTTGCAAAGAACCCAGTCAAAGCACTGTGACTTTATAGATATCAGTCTCTATGTTTCTGCTGTTATGTAGTATGAACACACGGTTTTCATATTAATGGTTTTCTTCATGGTCTCACTACATTGCTGAATTACCTTCTCTACCTGAAGCAGGCATGCTGCTGCCAGAACATAAGGAACTTGTTGGCGCTTCATTGGCAAGTCCTCGCCTCTGTACAATGAACCGAACATAAAATCCAAGGACCAGATGTCTATGTGCTGGTTGTTAATCTCCAGTTCAATAATATCACAGTGCGGTTCTTTCCAAGTATCTTTGAGCATATTAGCTGCCTAGAAAGCCAGATGGTGGCACTAGCTAAGAGACATTAGCTCGCCCCCAACCAGTCCCAACTGCTCCATTGTGCTTGCTACAGCCAGATGCGCAACTGGGACCAGCACTGCATTGAGGCTGCTGTGGCTCTGCCAAACTGGAGTCATCAGGTCTCCAGACTCGGCTGCTGCAATGTCCCATCGAAGAAATCTCCTAGAACCTCTAAAGGAGACTGTTGCAGAGGATTTTCACTCATGCCATTGATGGAGTGTGCCAGGAGAGCCTGGCCTCACTGCATTTCTCTAGCACAGTCTCAAATGCCACAGAAAAGGCAGGCCCTTATTCATTGTCTACCCGTGCCCTAGAGCAGAGGCCCTGCCCATTGCCAACATGCCATTTTAAAACTATGGCATGTGACCCAGCTTCTCGTCTTCCTCCTTCCCATTCCTTCCTCCCTCTTCTCTCCCTTCCCTGCTACCCAATTTCCTCCCTTCTCTCCTTTCTCGTTTCTTCTTTCCCTTTCCCCACTCTCCTTCTCCTTTCCTCTGCCCCCTCCTTTCTGTCTATGGTTTACAAAGGGGCACATATGTAGCTTTAGCTGAGCTCACTCAAAGTCAAGAACATCCTACCTCAGGTTTGTACGCTGAACTTTTTTCTGTAAAGATAGCAAGCAAGTTACACCCATCTTGATGTGTGTTAAAGACTGTATACATTCCAGCTCATAACCCATGGGGTACCATAGAACACTCAACTGTCATGCTGTGTTTTGGAGGCTCATGCCTTTAATCCCAGCACTTGTGATGAAGAGTCACGCGGGTCTCTGAGAGTTGAGGCCAGCCTGGTCTATAGAGCGAGTTCTACAACAGCCTGCAAGCAATACAGAGAAACTCTGTCTTGAAAAACAAAACAAAAGGAAAAACAAAAAATACTCAACTGCCAGTGGTGTTGAATGTAAGCACTTACCAGCAACTTTTAGCAATTTAAATGGTAGACATTCTTATTGCTTATTTTATTAGTCTTTTTGATTACTATACAAGACAAGTATTAATTTCCCACATGTGTTTGTATACTTAGATGAGTATTAATTTCAGATATGTGGTTGTATACATATGACCCAAATTTCTGTGTATGCTTTGCCTTTTCATATAAAAATTTAAAAACATTTTGTTGACATTGTAAGAGCAAGGTTTATTGGAGCCTCAGAAAAAGCTTTCTTAAGAATTTCGCTGTGTGGCACAAGGCTGATTCAGCTTTAGCCAAAGAACAATGAACAGTTCCAAGGAGTGCCCATCCTGTTCAAATTGACCATATCCGGATGGTCAGACAATGACTAATTTTGATAAATAACATCTTCTTTCACAACTGTTCTGTGGGCAACTATTAGTAACAATTTTGAAATTTCCCCAGGCCCCATAATCAATGAATCCAAAGGTTACCTACTCTTACCCAATTCTAGACAACCAAAGCACGTACCACCCTGCTTTCAGTTTTTTTTCCTTTATAAACCACTTACTATTCATGTCAGGCACAAAAATCCTGCAGCCGCTGTGAC
The DNA here is from genome assembly GCF_017639785.1 of Mesocricetus auratus. Taxonomy (NCBI): domain Eukaryota; kingdom Metazoa; phylum Chordata; class Mammalia; order Rodentia; family Cricetidae; genus Mesocricetus; species Mesocricetus auratus. Next base: position 4,384,240 of record NW_024429188.1, read on the forward strand.
AGTTTGCTGGACAAGGTCCCTGCTGAGAGTCTTGTAACTTAACCATAAACCTTATGTGTTTGCATCACTGAGTGGGCTACTTGAGAGGTCTCTGTTTGGGCTCTCGAGAATTTGGTATAACAGACATAAGGTTCCTTATGAATCCAGGTGTTTCTCATATGTGCACATATATGCATGGTTTATGTTTTTGTTTTATTGAATTGCATTTACCTATTACATTTCTATGGGAATATTTACTAAAAATCGATTGTAATGCTTTAAAAGACAGTAAAATTTTATTACTTGTTTTTATGTATATGTGTAAAACCCCCTCATATCTGCAATAAGATAAATATTTTTCAATATTCCCTTGCTGAACTTTAATAGAAATAATGAGCTATTTTTCTGAATCTAAATAATAACTTTATATGCCATTGTAGATTCTCGTATTTAAAAATGACAGGGCATTTTACACAAGAGTATACTCATGGTAAGCCAGTTTTTTTTGAAACAGAAAATAATTCGCCTACATTCATGTACACATGGAGTAATACAACAAGATTTCCCGTAGATTGTCTTTGAATGTTGGCATGGTGAGTCCTGTCAGGCCCAAACCCTTACAGGACAGACCACATTGTGATTTTCATCCTTTTTACATGCAGACTGTGTGAATTGGGCTTCATTATCTATTTCAAGGTCCATCATGTCTTCACAAAGCACAGCAGTCTCATGGTGATATGCACGGACAATGACAAGGAAATACCCAAGGTTATTTTTACAGAAAAGCTTTTGTCAGTTTATCTGATGCCACAAAACCAGCAAGTGATGCAGTGCTTGTCAGACGTTCGTTATTTGTGAAATCAATAACTCGTATTTCAGCCCCACTTTCAAATATTAGGTTGCTTACCTTTTTATGATCTTTCCCTGGTATTAATAAATGTGGTTTTGCATTTCTTTCCCATTTTTCATTCATATGCCCACACCTCTTTCAGGTCTTACCTAATGATTCCTCTATTTTATTTATGTTTGGTTTGTTGGATATAAATATTTTGGGCTGTTAAGATTTCTGGAGGCCATTTTTTTCTCCTTCAGTCATGCCATACACAATTGCTATATATGTGGCTCTCACAGTACTTTGGGAATTAAAGTGTATTCCTCAAAGCTATTCTACCCTTTCCATTCAGAATCCAGCAGCCACTCTGATACGTTTTCCTTCATATGTGATGAGTATTATTCCTCTTATACCTTTCAATATACATTCTTAGCTGCGTAAACTTTATTTTTTATGTATGATACACATTGGGCATTTTCTTTTCTGGTCATCTCTGTTTGGTGTACAGTGTTTTCATTGTGTTTGGACGATTGTACCTATTATTAATTTGTGGAAGTTTTCTATAAACTAGTTGAAGATCTGGTCTATGTCATTGACTCACAGAGTTCCACCTGCCTCTGCTTCCCAAGTGCTGGAATTAAAAGTGTATGCCCCAAGAATAGTGCTGGCTACCTCTTGATTATGAGGCAACAGGAAGTAGATTGAGGCAGTGGGCATGGCTTGCTCATACAGGAGACCTGAAAGCCACACAGTGACATATTTCCACCAGTAAGGCCACATCTACTGGAACAAAGCCACACTTCTTAATATTGCCACTTCCCATGAGCTTATGGTGGGACAACTCCAATCACATTACCACACATGGGGTAGCAAGATAGGATCTTTAAACTTCTCAGAGTCTTTAGGTTATTCACAAAGGTCATACTGCTCCAGAGAATTTATATTACATTGGCTCAGCTTTTCTTTCCTCCATGGGTGCATTGCCAGCATGGACTGCTCAGCGGGGTAAGTAAGCTTCTAAATATTAATAAATGACTCATCTCTAGTGCACACAATATTGTATTTGACATAAAATCTCACGGAGTGGGCCAAGAATCCTAAAAGCCAATGAAAAAGAAACACCTTTGAGAAATTGTTACCTCCAAGAATACCCGTGGTATCTGATGGCACAGGGTTCTTGTGTAGCGTGCATTCTCATCCACTCACAACTTGGAATTGGTACGTTTCATGTTTATGCCTCAGTCTTCAAGAGGTACTAGAGTGTGCCTGTTATACTGTAACACGACTCCCACTATTCTTCAGCTTTGCATGTGCATCTATCTCTCCCTCTCAGTCAAGGTTAAGGAAAATTCCATTGTAGAGGTTGTAACCTGCAGGGCTTTAGGCTCTCTGATGTCCTGTCCCTGAGACTTCTCAGGGATCAATCCCCACAGTGCTCTACCTCCCTCCGTCAGCTCCAACCCTGCTGCCCTCCTGGGTGTTTCTCCTCACACATGCCAGGTCTTCTGTGGCCACTGAGCTTCAGCACCTGTCATCCCTCTACCTGGAATGCACATTCTCCTTGACTGCTGCTAAAGGGTCACTCTCACCACCTTCACGTTTTCATTCCAAATCTACAGGCTCCACAAGGACTTTCCTGTCCACTGTGTTTCTCTGAAAAGAGCATTCTCCCTGGAATTTCATTTCCTCACGACTAGCTTTGCTGTGCCTTATCTTATCACTTATCAGTATGACAACGCTTCGTATTAACTTATTAAATACCTGGCCAATACACACTCATGCACTACAAAGAAAGCTCCATGTTGATAAGATCTGTTCATCTGCTGCATCTGCTCACTGTTGTGTCCAGAACAGTGCCCACACAAAGTATTTGTGGGATCAAGGTAAAACAAGTGAACAGAGGATCTGTGGGATCAATTGCGTGAAATCAGACCAGTATCCCTGGGTCTGGCCCTAAAGCTACAAATGCAGCTCCCACCAGGGCATGCATGGGCTTGCATATTCAGTGAAGCTTGGCAACTGGAGGCATGTCCAAGTGAAACCTTTCCCAGGTTAAAATGATACAAACCCTTGCTCACACCAGGATGCTGCTTGCATTCTTTTTGGGACATGGGTTCTACTCCAAGTCGTTTTTGTGATATGAACTTACCAAAATTCTAACTGGATGCAGAACACAACAGAAAGAGAAACATCAACGAAAACATGGGGGTTAGCAGAAATGCTCCCTGGGGGACCTGCTGGTGCTGGCTGAGAAAAACCATGTGGTGTAGGAAGGAAAAGTAAAGCTGCCTGGTGAGGTATGCTTGTCTTGTGTCATTCTTGAGGCAGTGAGCCTACAGAGTCAATGCTTGCTAGGTGGTGAGCATCCTAGCAGATTTGACACCTTCTTTCAGTGTCTGGGAGATCCTCGCCTCCTCCAGGTGTGACCTCAGAAAGACCCCAGCAGCAGGTACCAGAAGCACTCTTATCTTCGGAGGCAATGGCTGAAGGAGGTGGCTGAACACATACAGTGTTCTCAGAGGGACTTCGGAAGGATAGAGAATGACAAGAGGGAGCAGAAGAGGAGGACACGGACACGTGTCCAGGACTCCACATTTGTGAGGACCTTTACTGCCATTGCCAGTTCTTCCTCCCGCAAACCACAGCCCTTCCATAGGGCAGTGTACAGCACAAGGAATTACTTAGGCAAAGCCACAATTCCCAGCCTTACCCAATCTCTTGGTGGTCATACCACCCTCTCCAAAAGGAGAGGTGCACACAACACATCTCCACTAGGGTTGGCTCTGAGTTTAAGTAGCAAGGGGGAGCTAGTTTGGATAGGAGGAACCTAGAAGGTGGCAGGTGCTACAGACTTTGTGGGGAATCTAACTGGAATGGAATGCCTAAGGAGGGCCAGATTCCCTTTGCCTGAACACTGAATGGAGCCACTTGTGGCTTCAGGCAGCTGTGACAGAGCATGGACTGCCAAGTTCTCTCTAGACCATGGGGACATGAGGTACAATCAACAGATGCCCCCTCCCCCAAGGAAGGCAAGGACTCTTCCAGCAAGAGGAAGGACGTTGACACGATTGATATTCCTGGCTTCACCAATGATTCATTTTCCCAAAGGAAGTACTTGCCCCTTGCCCAGAGCTAGCCTGCAACTCTCGCTAGTTTGCTGAGGCTTCAGATTGTGTCAGACTCTCTGAAAACAGACCAGTCTGATATGCAGGTACAAACTTGACTTTTGGCTCCATAGTCCCAGTAGTCCTTTGGAAAGGCCCTTCAGTGGCCCTCCAATGCTTGTACTTCATTTGCTAGGTAACCACTGGACAGACAGAGAGAAGAATGTGGATGCCTCAAAAAGCCATGCTTCCTGGAATTGCTCCTCCCACAGTCACCTCCTTTAGGTGTCTCTACCTCCTAGGCATGGATCCTCCTGGCTTCTCTAGTCCCAGAGCTGTCTCTCCTCAGGGTCCTACTTGCCAAGCAGACCTTGAGTCCCCTTACTGTGTACCTCTTTTACACTGATCTGTGTATTCTTCTAGCAAGTCCTTCTGTTTTCCGGAGCCAGAAGGTGCCGGAAAGTTCACTCTGTTTTCAGCTCCTCCCTTCCCAACCCATGTTTCTTCTTCCTTCACTCTGTCCCTCCCCTCATTCTGGTCTCTGTCTCATTCTGGCTCCCTTCCACCTCTACTAGGCAGTCACCTCCTGTCCCCTCCTCCACAGCCCATCTCCAGTTCCTTCTCCTCCTCCCCCCAAGAGCAGACCAGCTAAGTCCCATTGCATGCTTAGATGACTGATTATGATATGAGCTCACTTCTCTCACAGGCTGAATTGACAGCTGTTCCATCTTTCCCTGCTCCACCCACCGAACACTCCCAGCCTTTTCCACAATGCAAACTGCTGACAGACAGCACGCCATACCCACAGAAATGTGTATTTCTCAGGACATCCAACCATTAAGCCCATGGTGAGCTGCCAACACAATCAGAAGCAGCAGTCTCTGTGTGTCTAGAAAGTACAAATTTATTTCACAATGGAGTCATAACTTTGCCAATCAATGCGATTTTTTCACCAACTCATAAACATAGATGTGGAAATCATTTTCAAATTTTATAAAATATACGGAGGGTCTTGAATCAACTTTGTGGATTATCATACCAATTTTGTTGGTTCCATCTTTTTGGCTGTACACCACATATTTGCCTCTAATTTCAAGATCGAAGTTACGTGCAGGTTCTTCTACATGTGGCACAATGCTGAGGTTGCCTTCTTTAAAATCATCACCAAGTTGGTACATGTATAATATTGGTTCTTTTTCATAGGTAATATAAAACCAGGATTTCATGACCGACACCTGATCTAGAACCAGCCCTCTCCATAACTTGGAAATCCCATGTTCTCCCTCAAACCTGTGATCCACTGATTTGCCAATGATGGTATCAGCAAGGATGGGATCAGAAACTTCGGATGTGTCTACATTTTCTGGGTGAACTTCCAGGGACAATATCCTCTCATCTTTATAAAGTTCCAATCCATACACGCAATCGACATTATCATATTTGACCAGATATAGGGAGGGGTTGATAGCCATCTGATCTACAATGACTCCCTTCCAGTAGGTGACGCGCCACTCTTCTTTCCACTGGTGGGAAATTCTGCAGCCCACGATGCTATTTTTGGCAGAGGATGAAGATCGGCTCTTGGGTCTTTCCTGTGCAGCATTTGTTGAGATGGATTCTGCAACCTCGTTGGTGTTAGAGTCATCGTGTTCTTCAGTGGGCCTGTTGGATTGCCCTTCGATCCCTTGGTTCCAGGAATTCAGGGTGCTGGGTCCTGGGTCCATGGCTGGGGAGCGGAAAAAAGGAAGAGACCATTAGCTAAGGGGCCAAATGGCCAACTTCTCCTGTTCAGAAGCCTCAGCACCTGTGGTGGTCCCTAACTGCTCCCAAGAAGCCGGAGGACAAACCTGGCTGGGCACCTGCTGCTGTGCTGTGCTCCCCTAGCTTCCCTGGGCCCTATCTGGGTGGCAGATAACCAGGAGGATTAGGAATTCAGCTTCACCAGAAGTGGCCACTCTTGAGCCCATGGCCCCAGGCATGAACCTCTTTGAAGGAGGACAAGTGTGGCAAAGAGCCTCTCCTCTCTTCACCTTGCCTTTCACCTCAGTGTCCTTGCCTGGGGACCCAGGCTGCTTTCAGGTACTCACCTCCTGGCTCCTCTCTGCTCATTTCCGAATCTATGCCTTGCCCCTACAGCTGCCTGGGTCCTCCTCCCTGTGATCTCCATATGCCCAGTGCTACTCTGTTTGTACCATAGGCTGGTCCCTTCCCACATAACTCCTGCCTGGAGCCCACCTATGACCTAGTCTCCCCGAGCGTCTTGTGGTGGGGTTCCAGGACTCTGCACGCATGGATCCGGCAACCACCTCCCTTAAAATTCCTATGTGAGAATTCCCAGGTTAGGTAGGGCTCGCCAGAGCCCAGAGAGAGGAACTACCAGCCTGCCCGCTTGTCTGTCCACCAAGACTGTCCTGAATAGTGTCAGGGTACCCTATGGGAGCTTTGTTGGTGTCCTGCTGCTGGTGGCCTGGTGGGTATTTCTGCTGTCCTCTGGTGGAGGCAGCTGCACTGCCACCTGGGAGTTAACCAACTGTGCATCTCCCTTATTCTGAGTGTTTATTTGAGTCTTTTCTCATTTGTGCTTAATTTTGCAGGGCTTTTTTGTTTTGCTGCTGTGGTTGGTGGTTGTCTTTTGATTGCTTTTGTTTTGGTCTGGAGCACCTCTTGCATTTCTCTTATTTCCCTGTGTTCATTACTGTGAGTCCTGTTTCATCATCTTCTCTGGGCTTTCTCATACTGTTGCTTCAGGTACTTTTGTTTCTGAACTTCTTTAATTGTTTTGTCATATAGTAAGGTCCTAAGGTCCAAAGTGTATACACATTTCCTCCCAAAAAGTCAGGACCACTGACTTGTTCCAAAATTGCTTCTAAGTTTAGCTCAAACTGAAATATAGTAGAATTTCTGGTGGTTAGATAAAAGTCAGCATTCCTCAGGAACTAGTGAAACTTGTTTGTCAGCCCAAAAGCATCATTTCCATTGTCTCTGCCTGAGGGTCAAATGACTAGCTACTAACATATACTTCTGATTGCATATCAAAGCCCTTGCTGGCCCTCAGCCTGCTTTTGTACCTTTTCACACATATTTGTTAAACACCTTAAAGTCCAGGTCTAGATCCTGGCCCTTCTCACTTGCTCCCCTGTCCTAAACTCCCAGGCTGCTCCAGATCATGGGTTTCCCTTTTGTAACCCACATAACTTTTCCATGCCCTGCATTAGACATTGGCAATGTCCAGTCTTTTTCATTTTCTCATTATTCTGGATTCCTCCAGATGCCTCTGGATGTTCTTTATCTCTTACATACAATAAAAACTTCCATCCTTACCCTGGAACAGCCACCTTAGTAGTCTCTTTACTGTGCCCCTTGCTTACACTGTCCAATTCACACATAAACACAAAGTTCACAAAGTTTGGTCATAAATACCTTTCTGGAATAGATCATTGTGTGTATACACTCTGTGCATATATATAAATAGGCATTAATTAATGTATACTAATAATGATTTTTCCATATGATGATGAGGATATCCAGAGTCACATAATCCCAACTTTCAGCTCCGTTCAGTTACATTAAGCACAGGCATAGTTGTTTGTATAGCATATTGACAAGCACACCTGTTTACATGTTTCAAATTTCCTTTCTTTTTCTAGACAGGGTTTCTCTGTGTAACCTGGGCTGTTCTGGAACTCACTTCTGTAGACAAGACTGGCCTCAACTCATAGAGATCTGCCTGCTTAATTCCTTTTCACAAGTTGGAAGCTTAGCTTGGTTGGGTCCTGCCCTGTGGTTACCACTCCTATCATTCCATTTAATACCAGGCTTTGCTTTAAACTTTTTATCTCCTTGAGCACTGGACTTAGCTCCATTACACTTCCTGGTATCTCTTTTCTCTTCAATGTGTACACTTTGTAATTTTTCTTGTTTAGCTTGCTCCTTTCATTATAGACCTACATAAAAGTGAACACTAATAACCACAAAAGACAGTCAATACTAGCATGTCTTGAAATCTCTGTCAATGTTATATATCCAAAACTCTTCAATTTAACCTCAGGCAGAATCTTTTTAGACAAAGGCAGAAAGCAGTCATACTCTTCACCATCACAAGAACAGTGTCTAGGCCGTTTTTAAATATTCTTCAGTGTTCCTACTACTATGGCCCATTAAGCCCCACATAAAGCATTTGACTGTTTTCCTAATCCAAAGTCCCCAAGTCCAAATTATACCCACAGGCAACCTGGTATGCACTGTCACAGCAATACTCCACAGTCCTTCTGTCTTAGTGTTTCTATTGCTGTGAATAGACCCCATGACCTCTACAACTCTTACAAAAGAACACATTTAATTGGGGCTTGCTTACAGTTTCAGAGGTTTAGCTCATTATCCTCATAGCAGGGAGCAGGGTGACCTGCAGGCAGATATGGTAGCTGAGATTCCTACATTTGGATCTGAAGGCACCAGGAAGAGAGAGAACCATAGGCCTGGCTTGGGCTTCTGAAACCCCAAGGCCCAATGCCAGCAACACATTTCCTCCAATAAAGTCATACCAATCACAACAAGGCCATACCTACTTTTAGAGAATGCCATAAGCATTCTTATGTAAGAGACTATAGAGGCTATTCTTATTCAAATCACCACATAAACTATTTTAGTATTGTGGAATCATTACCATATCTATAGCTCATAGCTGACAAAACCTTCATTATGAAGTATATAACGGCACATAATAAATATATTATTGTTGATCTATCTTTAGTATGCAATAGAACAACAGACTTTTTCATTGTGTTTCGTGTATCTATATAATGATGTTTTGTCATTTTCATCCCCCATTCCATTCTCTTATTCTCCTTCTTCCACCAGAACCTCTCTTAATTGCCCCAGCTACCTTCATGAATTATTTTGTTTACAGCCAGTTTCTTATCCAAACGTGGGTGCAAGGCAACTTCTCAGGGAAAGGATAATATACCAATGTCTACACCACTTAAGAAAATGATAATCCCTTCTTCAACAAGAGTTATTTGCCAATAGTTAATGGACAGGAATGGGTTGGGGCATCTTGGTCCCTTCTCCATCCATGAGGAAATATTAATGCTTCTGGTCTTGTATAGATCTTGTGAAGAACAAGTCAATTCATGAGTGCAATGTTTTTCTGGTGTCTAGAAAACAGATTTTTGCTCTATATTGTCCCATCCTCTCACTTACCTTCTTCCATTCTCCTTTCTGTATGTTCCTTGCTCTTTAGAGGGGAAATAATAAGATGAACATTCCACCGTCAATTATTGGCATAATGATAAAGTAGAAATAAACTAGAGGAATACACAAAGGAAACATTTAAACATATTAATATAAGTAATGAAAACAAAAAAGTCAAATGTCAGTAAATTGAAATAATGTATATCTCCTCAGTAACAGGAATAATCAATACAACGAAGAGACAATACAGAGTGCAATAAAAATATCTATCAGGAAATAATTCATCTAAAAAATATATAGAAGATCACTAAATGAGTCATTATTAATTATTATTATTATCCCCAAATGAGTCATCTACAAACTAGTTGTTGTGAATATTCAGCAAGAAACCTGGGTATATAGTTTTCTCTATTGTATGCAGTCTTTGGTTACTCTAGAAATATATACATATGGGTGATGTAGCTACAATATACAGTAGTTCTATTTTAGTCTGTGAAGTGACCTATATATTGATATCCATAGTGGCTGCACTAGCATTCCCATCAGTAATATAGAGGGATTCTTATCTAGCACCAACCCAACATTTTTAGCAACATTTGATGTTTTTTGACTTCCTTTCTTGCAGCCATTCTCCGTGACATATGATGGAATCTCCATACAAGTAATCAGCCTAGATGTCCAAGAACAGATGAATGGGGTAAAAATATAATACATATATATACAATGGTCCCATATTCAACCTATAGAAACAAAATCTCAGGCTTATTTCCTGGGGAGGCAAGAGTCAGTTTAGATGAGTCTTTGCTTCTCACGTAGTGTACATCAGATCCTCTGCTTCCTGAAAAGATCTGTAAATGTTCTTTTAACATCTGAGCTTTCTGTTTTGAAAAACATTTTCAAAGTGGACAAAAAAAACCCTCACAAATATTGTCATCTGTGTTCTCTTTAAAGGAAACTGGTTTTAAATACAAGTCGTAAGTATGCTGAAAAGAAAACAATGAGGAATAGTGGGAACACCAAGGAGGAGATGGGGAAAGGGGGAAATAGAAGAAAGCAGGGAGGACGGTGGATGAATAGAAACACAATATACTGATATATACATGTAAAAATACCATAATGAAACAAATTGTTTTATGTGTTAATTTAAAAATTAATAAAAACAAAACACTAAGTAATAGAACACAATAAATTTATAAATTTACATTTGTACTATATGATAGATTTTAAGTAAAAAAATCTAGAGAAAAAGAGAATGATTATACAATTTTATCAAGTATACTTCCCAGGAATATGAATCTGTTGTTAACATGTGCTTAATATCTGATCCATAAACAACAGAGCTTCAAAATGTATGATATAAAATATTCAAGAGTAATAGAAAATTCCACAATTATTAATGGGAACTTTAACACACCTCTTCCAATATGTGATAGAACAGATATTTGGAAATTATTCTGAAGAATTCCACAAAATATAACAACTAGTCAAAGAAAAATGTGTAATATGAACAGTAGTTTAATTATTAAATAATTTAAAATTGTAGTTTAAATTTTTCAGATATAAAATACCATTGTACTGATTGTATCACTATTCAGGTATATGAAATACTTGAAGAAACCATGCCAGTTTTAAACAGTGTCTTCCAGAAAGAGGAGAAATCTTTTCAAGCTCTTTTCAAATCTAACATTCCTGTGATTACATATGAGAAAAACTACACTAATAGAAACTATAGAATAATCTATATTATGAAAATAGGCACAAAGAGTCAATTAATCAGCTAGCAAAAAAAAAAGGTGGTTATATCGAAAGCAGGCTTGTCATTTTACGGTTAAATATGGATATTGTGTCCATATCCATAATGAAGATTTGATAAACTTGTGGCTACATAAAATGTTGTCATTGAGAAAATCTTGGTAAATGGTAGTGCTATTTTAAAATATTTAATTGTGTTATTCTAAAGTTATCTAAACATGGTTTAAAGAATTAAAGATGTCACACGCATGCATTTTCAATTTACTTAAAGTCTACTGGGATTGTAAACTTTTGGATCATGATCTAGATTTTTGGGTCAATAAAATGTTGAACCACATAGTATTTTCAAACCACTTTTTGACCATGCCTATAGGCTGTGAAAAATTAAAATATTTATGGTGTGTTTGGATTTTAGACAATACGAGTTGGAACTGGAGATATGTAATCTTAAAAAGTTTATTAAACATGGAAAGGGCCCTTGAGGGAGAGAAATGAAAAAGTAATGGATGATGAATAGATTCAAATATGTGATACATTTAAACAAAAACAGCATTATGAAGCCCATTGCTTTGTTCAATAAGTATACACTGATAAAAAAATTACTTAAGATGTTAAAACACATTTTAAGAGATCCACACAGTAAATGAAATTCTCAGGCCTTGCCAAGCACTGACAGGAATTGAGATGATAGCCAAAGCTGTGATTTTTATGTTGTTTAGAGATCTGGTCCCTTATGAAACATGCATGTCTAAGATAAACTATTTGTCAAGTCAATCAGTAGGTAGACTATTCAAAGTCAGATCTCTTAGGAGATAGAAATGTACATTCCATCTATGTCTTTTAGTTGGCACTGAGACGGGCACAAGAAAACAACAGCACAGATGGTCTCCTAAGGATGTCTGCTGACAGAATACCTAGATAAGTCCAGAAAGACCTGTTGAAGATTCCAGTTAAATGGGTATTACAGAAAGTGGGCCATTTAAAACCCAGGGATTCTGATTTTCTAACCCCAATGGATTTAGTATGCTAATTTCCCTGGTTCACTCTTGTCTTCCACCTCATCATCATCAGACCTGGTGTTGCCCACATTCTAACTCATGACTACCCTTGAAAACAAGTGATTTTTCCCTTTACATGATCAGGTTATTGACAATTGTCTTCCTTCCGTTTATCACCAGTACTAATATTAATATCCATTTCCTGTCTTCACACTAGAACTTCATTAAAACTTAAGATGCACAGGAAATTGCATTCTTTGCATAATAAAAATAATTCTAAGAGGAATCCAGTAAGAAATTCAGATTCCAATAGCAATGTGGCACTTGAATTCTTTTCTAGTCGTGTCTTTATCCCTCATCAGTACACAGAGAAGGCCATAGACATACTCAAATAGAGAATCACTTACACAGACAGAAAAATAATGATCTCTGTGTATGTGTTATTACTCAAATAAGAATCACAAATTAAGATTCGCATGGTGTTTTCTTTAAGCTAATTTCACAAACACATGCATTTTAAAGTATCATTTGGTTTTTTAATCTAACAGGAGATTGAAGTGGTCTGGCCTAGATTTCCTTTCTGCTACTTCACTGGTAACCAAACTACTTTCTGTGATCTAGAGACTTGGTTTTGAACAAACAAGCAACTAAAAAACAACAGTGAGGTGGGTACCTCATGGGTGAGAATGCTAAGGCAAAATCAAATGTAACATTAAATTCTAATTGTGCCTGACTGGGTTCAAATTCCTATTTCCACAGACTCCTTGGATACATCAATTCCTCTCATCTACCCTGCTTTCATTTCTACTATGAAAGAGTCAACATCTAAGCTGACAGAAGCCATCCCAGAGCCCACCGTTGCATTGGATGATGAGCTTAAAAGTAGCAATCTGTCCAAACCATTAGAGAAGGCAGAATCAGGCATGAGGGTTGAGTGGTCAAGTGACACTATTGATAATGAACTCTTGGGCCGTGACTCATCCAAATGTTGCTGTGTTCATGATAAGCTACATGCCTTTGGTTAGAGCTCCTCAGAGAGTGAAAAAGAAGATGATGGAAATTGTAATGTACTCTGTGCCTGGGGTCATCACAAGGGAAGATGTCACGTTCTTTCAAGTACTGTTGCTAGTACGTCATCTTCAAAGGCTCAAGCCTCATTTGATTCGCTTTCTTCCCCCATTAATGACTAAGTCTCATTTTGCCTTTCCTACCCCTGAACCAGAATGAACCACAATATGTCCATGTAACTGCTCAGGGATTAAATGGTTGTTTGATCGTGTGTGTGTGTGTGTGTGTGTGTGTGTGTGTGTGTGTGTGTGTGTGTGTGCAGTATGTTTAGTCTTTGCTGAATGAAAAAAGGTAACAATGAAGGAAGGCAGAGGGTTAAATATGGATCATACAAGTATTTGTAAGCCGTGGAATCACATAGTTCCTTGCTAACCACAAAGGAATCTAGGTTCTCCAAGACACATCTGTTTACTTTTTTATTCTAAGATACTTGGACTATCTGCACCTATCTCCTTCTGGTTATCCCATGGTCATCACATCAAACTCCACAATTTCTCCATGTCACCACCTTGTCCATACTACATTAGTTTCTTTTCTCATAGCTGTGTCAAAATAACTGACAAGAATCAATTTAAGGAGATTATTTTGACTGACAGTTCTAGAGAATACATTCTACCATAGCAGGGAAGACATGGCAAGAGAAATGGAAGAAACAGCTGGGTAGTGGTGCACACATGTTTAATCCCAGCACTCAGGAGACAGAGCCAGGAGGATCTCTGTGAGTTTGTGGCCAGCCTGGTTTACAAAGTGAGTTACAGGACAGCCAGCACTACAGAGAGAAACCCTGTCTCAAAAAACAAAAACAAAAAAAGAAATGGAAGAAGCAGGCAGCTAGTTGGTCACATTGCATCTGGATTTTTGGAAGCAGCAGGAAATGATCCCTAACAGTTTACTTTCTCTTTTTTATTTAGTCAGGCAGTTAGAATAGGTTTCTCACCTCCATTAACCAAATCAATTTAATCCCCACAGACATGCCCAGAGATCAATCCTCTCAATGCCTCTAGATCCTTTCAAATTAGAAATCAATACAGATTATTACGAGTTCATCCCGTCAACTTGACAGACAAACCTATTGCTTAAAAATACTATGTGTTTTGAGTGTTTTTCCTTCATGTGTGCCTGTGCACCGTGCACATGCAGTGTCTTTGTAGGACAGAAAAGGATATCAGATTTCCTAGAACTGGTGTTACAGATGGTTGTGAACTGCCTTTTGTATGCTAGGAATTGAACCCAGGTCCTTTAGAAATTAGTGCTTTCAACCAATAAGCCATCTTTCAAGCACTCTAAACATTACTTTTTAGGAATATCCCTTTACCTTTGTTCCTCTAAGTTCATGGCTGTCTTATAATAAAAAATGCATTCATTCAGTCCCACTTCAATAGTTCTCATACTCTTCAGGAGATCCAACATTACTTTAAAATTCAAAGACTGTGTTTTATTGAGACTCAAGGCAATTTCTTAACTACAACCTTCTCTATCAAAAAGAAATTGGCATCGTTATTCAGGGTACTCAGTCAGTGACCTAGTTTCAGGTTGACTACATTGAACCAGTTTATTGTTGGAATGGGCTATACTTCATCCTTAGTAGAATAGGTACTTCTGGTTTTAGATTTGCCTTCCCTGTGTGTCATGCTTCTTCCAAAAGTATCATCTGTGGGACTTATAGAATGCCTTATCCATCAGCACAGTATTCCACATAGTATTGCTTCAGATCACGGCATTGACTTCACAATCAGTGAAGTGAATAAGGGTGATAGTGGGCCCACATTCATGGAAACCACTTATCTTAACCATATTCCTCACCATCCCACAGTAACTGGATAGAATAGTGAAATGGTCTTTTGAACACACAGTTACAGTGCCAATTATTCTCTTGAGACCTGGGCATACGACTGAATCAGAGTACAATGCATGGTGCACCTTCTCCCACAGCCAAGATTCATGGGTCCAGGAAGTAAAGGGTAGACATGGGAATGGTTCCACTTACTATCATGCTTAGCAAATCTGTAGAAAATTTTTGCTAACTATTCTTGGGACCTTAAGTTCCACTGGCCTGATTCCAAATGTGAACTGCTTCTTCATTGAGACACAACATTCCATTGAATGGGAAGCTTAGACTTCCTCTTGGCCACTTTGGACTTCTGATACCCTTTAGCCAACAGGCTAAGCAAGGAATAACAGTGTTCAGAGGGGTGATTGATCCAGATTAGCAAGTGGGAAGTTAGACTGTTTCTCCACAATGGAGGTAAGAAAGATGATGTTTGGAGTGCAGGAGATACTTTAGGGCATCTATTGGTGTTATCTTGTCCTGTGATTAAAGTCGTTGGGAAACAACAACAGCCTAGTCCTGGAAGGATAACTAAGGATCATGCTTAATTTCCAAATGAATAGAATACCTATGTCATAATTTCACCTAACATGATGTGACTATCATATATCCCAGACCCTTCAGGACTGAAGGTATGGGTCACTTTTCCAGGAAAAGAGCCAAGACCGGCTGAGGTTCTTGCTGAATGTAGAGGAAATACAGAACGGGTGGTAGAGGAAGATAGTTTTAAAATCAGGTAAGGCCATGTGACCAACTACAGAAACAAGAATTGAAATTGTCAGTGGGCATTGGTGGCGCTCACATATAATCCCAGCACTCAGGAGACAGAGGCAGTCAGAACTCTGTGAGTTCGAGGCCAGCCTGGTCTACAGAGCGAGTTCCAGGACAGCCTCCAAGACAATACAGAGAAACCAAAAAAAAAGAAACAAACAGAATTGCAATTGTCATGTTTGTCTTATTTGTCAAGACCACATTAAGCAAATATTTGTGCTCCAATTCTTTATCATGTAGTATAACATAGATTGAGATAATATCATATTTAAGTTAAAAATCATTAAAAGACTGAGAATTTCTAAAGGGGGAATTGTCACTATTTAAAATTTAATGCATTTGTGGTTGTACATGTGATAGCTATATCATGTTAGGTGATATTATGAACTGGACTCTGTTTTAATTTGAAATTAAGCATAAGGAGATGTGGTTATGTGTCAGGTTGACAAGGGATGGAAGTGAGATGACTAATTTTGGTTGTAAAAGGATTCATCTAAAATTTAAGCATCTGGGCAGGCCTGTGAGGGATTTTCTTGATTGGATCATTTTGCGTATGAAGATCCACCTTAAATCTGAGCAATACCTTCTACTGGTAGCCCACATAAAGGAACACGGAAAAAGGAAGCTTTTTCCCCCTGCTGTCTTTATTCTCACTAAAATGTTCATTTATCCTGCCATTTAAAGCATCCATTCATTGGTATTAGAAAGTCCACCTTCCGCATTCCAATGAAAAGTGTAACAGGGCCCCAGACCTTAACATAACACACTCCATGGTGGAAATACTATTCAGGCTATAAAACTCAGCATGTAGATAGTACCCCCTGGCAAAAATGAAACAAAGACCTAATCCATCAAATTCCATAGTTCTGGGAAAGTTTCTAAATGCTTCTCAGCTCCTGTAGTTCGGCTTCTGGCTAACTGTTCTTGTTAACTGAAGTTTGTCAACCCAGGATGTGGTTTTTGTGAAGAGTGCTACACTGGGATTCTGAACACTCAGTGTAGTCAAGGGCAACTAATAAAAACTTTCTACTCTTTTAAACCTATGTCTGAATGTTCGCTTCGGCAGCACATATACTAAACCTATGTCTGAGAAGGCTTCTCTTGTGAATACCCATAATATCTCAAGGAAGTATAAAAAGACAGGCCAAAACAAAATTCTGAATCAGTGAAATAATTAATAAATAGTACAGCTAAAATAAATGAATTAAAAACAAAAAGCACAGTAAAAAGATTAATTTTAAAAGGTGTTTATTAGAAATAGATAAAGCACCATTTTACTTAATTTATCAATAGAAAGGGAGAAAAAGAATGAATTAACCAAATTCGTTTTAAAAATTAATAACACATACAATTGAAATTCAGAGGATCATTAGGGACTATGTTGTTGAATTACATGTAAATATACTGGAAAATCTGAAAATTGACACATATGCTATAAAATTGGATCAACAGCATAACTAATTAACCAGTAACAAGTAGTGATATTGAAGCTATAGTAAGAAATTTTCCAACAAAGATAAAAACAAGACTAGATGGAATCCCTGCTGCTCTGTAAAGAAGGAATAATACCAATGTTCCTCAAAAAAATATATATATAAAATAGGAAGAGAAGCAATCACAGCAAAAGTCATACTATGAATCCAATATGTCTATGTTACTAAAGCTTAGGAAAAAAACTGCAACCAAAATGTAACTTGTTCTGGTACCTGTTAGGAACATAAATGCATTTTTACTCAACAAAATACTGTTAAAAACAAGTTAAAGGTACATTAAAAATATCATTCACCTTGATTAAATTGGTCTCTGTGGAAGAATGTATGAATGGTTCAGTGTAAGGATTTCAGTAAACATAATGCAGCTCACAAATAGAATCAGATGTAAAAAAATTGCATGATCATATCAGTAGGCATATGAAAATCCTCTCATTAAATTAAATATCCCTTCACAATAAAAGTCACAAATAAATTACATATAGCAGGATTGTTTCTCCACATAACAAAGGCATTATATAACAAATCCATAAGCCAGCATACACACTGAAATGGGCAAAATTGAAATGTTGAAATTCACACAGAAGCAAAAAGACTCACATAAATAAAACAATGTAATGGAACTAAAGAGAGGACCCAGAAATAAATACACTTTTGGCAAACCGATTCTCAATAAATGTAGCAAAAAATCCTTTGGAGAAAGGACATTCTTTTTAACACAATGTGCTAGGAACTCTAGTTATCTGCATGTACAGGAGAAAATCAAGGCTCTTGTGCCTCCTCTTGTACAAATTATGTTTCAAATTAATTTGATTTTAAATTTAACATTCAAAACCTTAAAAGTGCATAAAATATGAGGGAAATATTCCAAGAAAGACGCACATGTAATGATTTCCTGGGTAGAACGTCAATAGCTCAGGATAAAAACAAGAGTTGACAAGTAAGATTATAACAGTAAAAATCTCTGAAAAGATAAGGAATCAACAGAGTTAAGACATGTGATGATTAATGCTAACTGTCACATTTACAGAATCGAGAACCACATGCGAGATGTGCCTCTGGGCATGCCTCTGAAGATTCTATTTTTTTAAAATACAGTATTTTCAAAATAATTTATTCATTGAGATTTGCACGCTTGCGTACAACCCTTTTCAACCATACTTACTTCCCACTCCTCTCCTCTTCTAAAACTCTTCCTAAATCTTCCTCCTCACTTCCTATTTTATATCCTCATCTTTTTAAATAATGCGCTGAGTCCTGTTTGCGCTGCCCATACATATGTGTGGGGGGCTACCCACTAGAGCATTATCAGCCTCACAAGGACCATAACCCTTATGAAAGCTTACTTGTCTTCCACTAGCATCCACCAACTGTCAGTAACTCCTCAGCTAGTGGTGTTGACTCTTGTACCCCTCCTTCTTCTATGCTGCAATGCTAACCGAAATGACGCTGTGCAGGTCTAGTGCACACAACCATACCTACTGAGAATTCATGAGTCCTGTGATTCAGTCATGTCCAGAAGACATGGTTTCAGCCCAGTCTTTCCTAACCTCTGGCTCTTAACAGTCTTCCTGTGCTCTTTCTCAAGGTTTTCTGAACCTTGGGAGGAATGAATGTGATACAGATATCCCAATTCAAGCACTCTGCAGACACTCTTTCTCTGCACAGGTGATGCAGAGGAATATCTTCATTCTTTATTGTGGTGGGAAGACCCACCCACTGTTGATGAGAACATTTCTTGGTCAGCAGTATGCTAGACTTCCTAAGATCCAGAAAATGAGTTGAACACTACCATGCATTCTTGGTTGCAGATGCAAAGGGGACCAGCTTTTTCAAGCTTCTGCCTCTCTAACTTTCCCAGCATGAACTGTGAGATAGAATCAATCCTTTCTCTTTAAGTTTCTTTTGCCAGAGTATTTTTGTCACAGCAACAAAAAAGAAACTAAAACAAGGGGCAATCTCCAGAATGGGAGTATATATTTGATATCTGTTCATTTGGCAAGGTCAGCACACGTAATATACATAAACCTAATTATCCATGCTACAATGATAAATTTATAGCAGATCTTTACAGTTTTGCTGATTTAACTTAAAATGTTATTAATAATCAGATTTTTCTGAGTCTGGAGAGATGTTTCAGTGTTAAGAGTGCATACTATTCTTCTAGAGGACCAGAGTTCAGATCCCAATACCCACATGGAACAACTCACAATTTCCTGTAACTGAA
Organism: Mesocricetus auratus; assembly: GCF_017639785.1. Classification (NCBI taxonomy): domain Eukaryota; kingdom Metazoa; phylum Chordata; class Mammalia; order Rodentia; family Cricetidae; genus Mesocricetus; species Mesocricetus auratus. Next base: position 4,403,479 of record NW_024429188.1, read on the forward strand.
GTTCCAGAAGATCCAAAAATTCCTTTAGTCATGCATGCACATAACCTACATACACACACACACACACACACACACACACACACACACACACACACACACAACGAAAAGCAAAAGTTTTTAAGAACAAATCATAGTTTTCTATTGCAAGTAGCAAACTGGTCTTGATATTATTGTAAGAGGACACAAAGTTGAGTGGGTAGGGAACAGAGGATGGATCTGAGAGAAATTTGAAGAGGGATGAATATGATCAAAACATATAGTATGAAATTCTTAAAGAACTAATAAAAATACTTTCATACTGATAATAAGAAGTTTAAGGCTAAGTTTAAATGGAGGCTAGATGATGAAAGAAGGAAGAATGGAAATAAAAAAAGAAAGATTATTGGTGATATGAAAGATGGATTGATAGAAGACAGATGATGGATGGATGCATGGAAAGATAAATAGATAGATAGATAGACAGACAGACAGACAGACAGACAGATAGATAGAAAGAAAATGCAGTGGGAAATCCATCATAATGCCACTTTTATTCCTAAAATCCAGGATCAATATTATAAGTTTATGGAGTGACCATTAAGTGTAAGTGAAAGGATCAAACGATTCTTTTCATTTTGTAAGTCATTTAAAAAAATAACAACACAAAATTTATTTGTATGTATATTACACATTAGTCTTTAATTCTGAGTAACATGAGAAATTATTTATCATACAACTTGTAAGAAATCAGAAATTCTCCACTGAATGGGTAAAACTACAAAATACTAATTTAAGTGGTTCTAAGTTATGGTAAATACAACAATAAATATCTCGCTGTTTTGTTCTAATGTACAAAGATGGATTTCAGTACAAAAGCTTTTTCTCCATAACAGTTTATCTCAAGAAAGCAAGGCTACTTAAAAAAACCATATTACTTTAGGTATAGGAAACAAATAAATCTTAACATAAAACTCCTAATTCCTGCACAAAGGTACGAATTGAGATGGATTAAGTGGTGTCAACTGCAAATCCAGTGTCTTAATTCTGTATCACATAAATTCTCAAAGAAACTATTATCTTTCTTTTATTATTTCCATCCTTTCTTCTTTCATCATCTAGCCTCCATTTAAACTTTACAAATAGCCTTATTTTTTTCACTATCAGTACAAAAGCATTTTTATTAATTCTTTGAGAATTTCATAGTGTCTTTGAGACATCAGGTCTTCTAGTGTCTTAAATCTTAAACCATATAAAAAGTGTTCCATTTACTTTTGTCTGAAAGAGTTGTTTCAATATGAGGGTAACATGTATCACTACTCTATTGGACATTCATAATAACCATTTGGTACTCAGAATGGAGATTGCCAAAGACTGCTTAGTGACAGAAATTCATAATTAATCAGTTCTAAGGGGACAAGAGCTAACAGAATTGCTCATTCCACTTTTGGGTCCATGTTGTACATACAATGTAGACTTCTAAAATTCACTTAAATTTTCAAAACAAAATTGGTATGCTGAGTTTCTGGAATTCACAGAACATAAAAAAATTGAATGCTGTATAATGATGCTTAAACATGGGTAAAGTACAATGGTTATCAAAACAGGTTTTTTAATAGCATATTTGTAGCATATTTTGTGAAAGCAGGTCTCTCCTTTTCGGAAGGGTCTATGCAGCTCAGGATGGTATTGAATTCATAACCCTCCTAGTCTACATCTAAAGTAATGGGATTATAAAAGTATACCACTACACCCAACAAGACTATTTCTTTTTAGTACTACTAACCTTACACATATTCTATTTTATATCATCAGATTCTTAAGTGAGAAAGAACAAGAGATAAACTCCATAAAATCTAGCTTTCTGTATTCCAAGGAAAATCCAACATCTCTCTTAAAATACAAGAGCATTGGGCTGGAGAGATGGCTCAGCCGTTAAGGCTAGGCTCACAACCAAAAATATAAAATACAAGGGCATGCTCCTTAGAACACAGGTTAGCAAGCTTTTTTGTGTGTTTGCGTTTAGAATACAGAAGTGATCATTCCACTCAAGTGGGGAGCAATCTTAAACAGTATGCAATTGAAATTGAAGGAGCAGTTCAGAGTTGACCTGTAGAGCAGCTGACCAATCCTGCCTTAGAACTAATGTAGCATTATGAGTCAACTTGAAGAAACTAGTGTCTATTCAGATATTATTCTTTTTATGGAATATACTCATTTAAAGATTTTACTTAAAATCAGGAAAGGAAGAAAGATAAAGGTTTCCCAAGTATAGCATTCCTCTCACATGGCTGAAATACATACCTTGGACCCTGTGATAGTAAATCTTTACAAACACACATGTATTTACACATACACTATTGGTGGAATACTGTCCTAATTTCAGATGAGGGCAATGATATTTTACTATACTAGGAAACAAACAAAAACCTCATTCATCAAGTAAAATTTGCATGTCTAGTGAGCATAAACCTCAGACATGGACCCTGAAGTCATTTTTCTTTATCATTATTTTGTTTGTTCTGGTGACATCTGATTTTATTAGCAATTTTACAAATTTACCTAAGGTCAACAAGTAAATAGGCACTCGTGCATGTTAAATAAGTGCCAGTTTCACTTACAAGCTATTTTGAAAGGGAATTCCCACTGTGGTTGTAATAGAGAATAAACATTATTAATACATTAATTATATTTTATTATTGTGCTAAAATAGCAAGGCATCTACCTATTAAGCAAATTTCAGAGTAAAGTATAAAATTAGTAAATATATAACAGAAGCTATACCTTCTTCAGAAACAATTTCCATTTATCCCTCCCCTCAGACAATAGGAACAGTTTTTCTACTCTTTGATCTTATAAGTCAGAATGCTTAAAACCATTTTGTAAATGAAATCATGCAGCAATTTTACTAAAGTAACAGGCTTAATTTGTTTATCACAATGCCCTCAAATTTTACCTGTTTTCTTACATTAATAAAAAGATTAAGTGGAAGGAAGGGCAAATATCTAAGATGTTGACTAAAATGCACGACAAATGAGGACAAAATGAGTCCTCTAGGTCACATAATTCAGCCAAATTTGACCAACTACTTAGAGTAATTTCAAGGCAAAAGAAAATCTTTTAGAAAAGACTTTTCTAAAACAGAAGAAGCCTGTCAAGATTTAGACATGGGGCTGGTGAAATAGCATAGTCAGGAGAGGCCTGACAACCCGAGTCCCATCCCTAGACCCCACAAGTTAGCAGGAGAGTTCAATTTGATCTCTGTGTCCACCTGCCACATGCATGCACATGCACAAGCACACACACACCTAATAAAAGTAATTTAATTAAAACTTTAAGACACAGAGCTATAGACATCAGCTTCATGAATAGTATTCTAATATATTTATGCGATAGCAGCAAGAATTAAATGGTACTGCATCCAACAGGAGAAAAACCTGTACAACAATAGAAATCAAGAACAAGTAGGATATCCTATAAAGTTGAAGAAAAATTTTGTCAACCATTCATGTATCAAAGAATAAGCTTCTGCCATGATATTCTGTTCCAATACAGGCCCCCCTCCACCAGAAAAATAAAAAAACCGAGACAGAGTCATTCACAAAACACAAACCTATGAAGCTGTGAGGCTTTTCCTCCTTTTTAGTTGATTTTTCAAGTATTAGTCACAACGGTAACAAAAACATGTTATACAATACAGCAGCACAAACTGTTACAGAACAAAATCACTTGACAAACAATAACTATTCATCATATAAGTAAAATGTCTTATGAACATAAATGTAAATAATATCAATAATATACTAGTACATCAAATATAATAATTTATTCACGCATGTATGCAAGCATGCGCACGCATTCTCTTAGCACAAATTGCCAGACATCTTGTCTTTCATTTAAATTTCCAGGCTTTTGCCCGATACATTAGACTTGCTCACAGCACAGGTGCCAAAAGTGGAAGTCCCACCGAGATAGGGAAAGAAAAAAGACCCTGAGTGATGGCCCTTGGAGGCTGGCCATCAGGCAAATATTTATGAGGGTGAATTGAAAATGGGTACGTCTACATCTAAGAATGTTAAAGAAAGAAGGAAAAAGTAAAAGAAATAGTGTAATAGTAGCAGATAAATAAATAAACAAGCCATGTAAAAATGGAAAATACACAGAGAGTCTGGATACTGTATGCTATTGTGTTGTCTTTGAATTGTTTAATTGCTGGGGAAGGAACAACAATTGCTAAAAGAGAAAGAAACAAGGTACTGATATTAGCCTGGCATATGGGGTGAATTCCAGATAGGCAAAAGTAAACAGAGAAACCCTGTCTCATCAAAGTAAATGTAAAAAAAAATTGAGTAATAATAATAAATTAATGAATAAAAAAGGCCACATAAAGATGGAATATACACAGAGGATCTGGATACTGTATGTTATTCTGTTTTCTCTGAATTGTTCGACTGCTGAAGAAATAGCAACAACTGCTGAAAGAAATTCTGCTGGATTAATCCAACTTATATATTTGAAAAATGCATTGACTTTAAAATTTAAGTATAAGAATATGTTACTTTGGAAAAGAGATTTTATTTGTGTTTCCACAGAAAATGAAAACCTGTGGATTCCTTCCAGACTAATATTGTTTGATGAAGCAAGACCGCTGAAGCAGTGGTCCAGGTGATCCAACATTCAAGACACCTGGGATGATGCAGCCTTGCAGAATACTACAACTATGATTTGACCAGGTTTCCGTTTTCTGATGACCCCTCTGTGTCAGTGCATAGAAGCTAATATAGCTGTGGCCCAAGTTGGCAGCAGAACTTGGCAGTATTTATCACATGACACTGGCTTTGGAGGCATGAAGGATACAAGATTGAGGGGTGTCATAGAATGCTATTTTGTAGTTTCAAAAACTGATTGAAGCCAAGCAATGTGTAGCATGGTTGGACTCTCTGCAGGAAGGTCTTGAGAAGTCAATGTGTGAAACTGTGACGGTAAAACCTGAGTTGCAGTGGAGACTTCAGCATGTTGGAGATACCAGGACAATCTCTCCTGAGAAGAGCAGCAGAAATGATGAAATATACTTCATCTCAAAGATGCAGGGCAGTTCAATATATGAAAAAAGTAAATGTAATGTGCCTTACCAATAAATTGAGAGAAATACAAAAAAACCATGATCATCTCATTAGATGCTGGAATAACCTTTAGCAAATATCCAACACCCCTTCATGATAAGAGTCCTAGAGGGATTAGGGATTCAAGGGACATACCTAAACATAATCAAGGCAATTTACTGCAAGCCGATAGCCAATATCAAATTAAATGGAGAGAAGTTCATAGAAATGCCACTAAAATCAGGAACAAGACAAGGTTGTCCATTCTCTCCATATCTATTCAATATAGTACTTGAAGTTTTTGTTAGAGTGATAAGGCAACTAAAGGAGATCAAGGAGGTACAAACTGGAAAGGAAGAAGTCAAAGTATCTTCATTTGCAGATGATGTAATATATGTAAATGGCCTTAAAATTCCACTAGGGAACTCCTACATCTGATAAACACTTTCAGGAGAGTGGCTGGATACAAGATTAACTCAAATTATTCAGTAGCCCTTCTATATTCAAATGAAAAACAGACTGAAAAAGAAATCAAGGAAAGAACATCCTTACAATAGCCTCAAATAACATAAAATATCTTAGAATACCTCTAAGCAAGCAAGTGAAAGATTTAAAAACTTCAAGTCTTTGAAGAAAGAAATTGGAATAGATATCAGAAAATGGAATCCTCTCCCATGCTCCTGGATCAATAGGATTAACATAGTAAAAATGCTCATTCTACTGAAATCAATCTTCAGATTCAATGCAATCCACATCAAAATTTCAACACAATCCTTTGCAGACCTTGATAGTACAATTCTCAACTTCATATGGGGAAAAAAACCAAACGAACAAACAAAAAACAGGATAGTTAAACAATCCTGTACAATAAAGGAACTGGTGGGGGTATCACCATCCCTGATTCAAGTTGTGCTACAGAGTTCTAGTAATTAAAAAAACACAAGATATTGGAAGAAAAATAGACACACTGGAATTGGATCAAAGACTCAGGCATAAACCCATACCCTTATGGATATCTGATTCTTGATAACAAAGCCAGAAATACACAATGGAAAAAAAGAAAACATCGTCAACAAATTGTGCTGGCATAACTGGATATTGTCATGTAGAAGAATGTAAATCGACCCATAATTATGTCCCTGAACAAAACTCAAGTCCAATTGGATCAAAGACGTCAACATAAAAATAGATACACAGTCTCTGGGGCTGCTGGCAGTGGAACCAGTATTTACCCCTAGTGCATGAACTGACTTTTTGGAGTCCTTTGGAGGGATACTCTCTCAGGCTAGATACAGTGGGGAGGGCCCCGGTCCTGTCCCAAATCATGTGACAGTCTTTGATGATTCCCCATGGGAGGCCTCACTATTCCTGAGTACTGGATAGGAGGTGGGATAGGGTGATAGTGGGGGGAATGGAAGGATGGGAGGGAGAGGGAACTGGGATTGGTATGCAAAATAAGATTGTTTTTAATTCAAATAAGAAATTTATTAAAAAATAGATACACTGAACCTGACAGAAGAGAAAGTGAGGACTAGCTTTGTACTCACTGACATAGGAGACAGCTTCTGTAAGTAAGGCACAGGACACTGTCAACAAAATGGCAGCCTACAGAATGGGAAAAGAATTTACCAACTCCACATCTGATAGAGGAGTATATCTGTAGTATATAAAGCACTCAAGAAACTGGTTATCAAAAATAAGTAATCCAATTAAAAATGGGGTACAGATCTAAACACAGAATTCTCAATAAAAGAATCTCAAATGGCTGAGAAACACTTAGAGAAATGTTTAATATCCTTAGCTATCAGGGAAATTCAAATCAAAACTACTTTTAGATTCTATCTTACACTTGTCAGAATGGCTAAGACAAATAAT
>NW_024429188.1:4923162-5003192 GCF_017639785.1 Mesocricetus auratus
ACTGAGGCCATCTGGACCTGGGCTTTTATTGGTTGGGATACTTTTGATGACTGCTTTTATTTCCATAGGGGTTATAGGTCTATTTAAATTGCTTATCTCTTCTTGATTTAATTTTGGCAAGTGATAGCTATCCAGGAAGTCGTCCATTTCCTTTAAATTTTTGAATTTTGTGGAGTACATGTTTTCAAAGTATGACCTGGTGATTCTCTGAATTTCCTCAGAGTCTGTTGTTATGCCCCTTTTCATTTCTGATTTTGTTAATTTGCATGTTCTCACTTTGCTGTTCTATATGTTTGGACAAAGATATCTTGTTGATTTTCTCAAAGAAACAATTCTTCATTGCATTGATTCTTTGTATTGTTTTCCTAGTTTCTACTTTATTGATGTCAGCCCTCAATTTGATTATTTCCTGGTGTCTACTCTTCCTGGAGGATTTTGCTTTTCTGTGTTCTAGAGCATTCAGCTGTGCTGTTAATTCTCTAGTTAACTGTTCTCCAGTTTCTTCATGTGGCCACTTAGTGCTATGAACTTCCCCCATAGCACTGCTTTCAAAGTGTCCCATAGGTTTGGATATGTTGTGTCTTCATTCTCATTGAATTCTAGGAAGTCTTTAATGTCTTTTTTTACTACTTCTTTGACCCAGGAATGGTGCAGTTGAGCATTATTCAATTTCCATGAGTTTGTAGGTTTTCTGCACTTTGTGTTGTTGTTGAATTCTTATTTTAAAGCATGGTGGTCTGATAAGATGCATGGAGTTATGAACATCTGATCTCTCACAAAGAAGATAATACTATGCAATAGAAAAAAGAAAGCATCTTCAACAAATGGTGCTGGCATAACTGGAGGCTGGCATGTCGAAGAATGCAGATCGATCCATGTTTACCACCATGCACAAAACTGAAGTCCAAATGGATCAAAGACCTCAACATAAATCCAGCCACACTGAACCTCTTAGAAGAGAAAGTTTGTGGTACCCTTGAACGAATTGGTACAGGAGACCGCTTCCTGAATATAACACCAGTGGCACAGACAGTGAGATCAACAATTAATAAATGGGACCTCCTGAAACTGAGAAGCTTCTGTAAGGCAAAGGACACAGTCACCAAGACAAAAAGGCAGCCCACAGAATGGGAAAAAATATTCACTAACCCCACATCTGACAGAGGGCTGATCTCCAAAACTTACAAAGAACTCAAGAAGCAAGTCTCAAAAATACCAAAGGATCCAATTAAAATGTAGACTACAGAACTAAATAGATAATTTTCAATAGAGGAGTCTAAAATGGCTGAGAGGCACATGAGAAAATGCTCAACATCCTTAGCTATCTGGAAAATGAAAATCAAAACAACTCTAAGATACCATCTCACTCCTGTCAGAATGGCTAAAATCAAAAACACCAATGACAATTTATGCTGGAGAGGATGTGGAGAAAGAGGAACACTCCTCTACTGCTGATGGGAGTGCCAACTTGTCCAGCCACTTTGGAAATCAGTATGGAGATTCCTCAGAAAAATGGAATAAACTTACCACAAGACCCAGCAACTCCACTCTTAGGCATATAGCCAAAAGATGCCCATTTATACAGCAAGGATGTATGTTCCACTATGTTCATAGCAGCATTATTTGTAATAGCCAGAACTTGGAAGCAACCTAGATGCCCCTCAACCGAAGAGTGGATAGAGAAAATGTGGTAGATTTATACAATGGAGTACTATTCAGCAGAAAAAAAACAATGGAATCCTGATATTGCAGGCAAATGGACAGCACTAGAAGAAACCATCCTGAGTGAGGTAACCCAGTCACCAAAAGAGAAACATGGCATGTACTCTCTCATAGTTGGATTTTAGACATAGATCTGGGGAGTGCCAGCCTACAATCCCATGGCCAGAGAGTCTGGGAAACAGAACCTTCATTCAGTGGCTGATGGAAGAAGAGGCAGACTCCCATGGCTAAGCACTGAGCTGAACTCAAGAAAGCCAGTAACAGAGAGGGAGGACTGATGACTAAAGGGATTAAGACTGGGTTGGTTTAACCCCCAGAAATAGCTGGCCTGACAAGGGTTAGCTCTTGAATCCCAGGCTGATGTCTGGGAATCCAGCATGGGGCTGATCAAGACCCCCTGATTGTGGGTGTCAGTGAGGAGGCCTAGGTAGTCTATTGAGCCTTGGGCAGTAGATCAGTATTTATCTTGGGTATACAAATGGACTTTGGACTCCCATCCAACAATGTGAGATGCACTCTCACCCTGAACTCTAGGGGGAGGGTCTAGGCCCTGCCCTGGATGAAATGACAGACTATGGACACCACCATGGAGGGCTTCACCCTCCCTGGAGAAATGAGGGGATATTGCGGGGCTAGGGGGGATGGCACGGGAGGAGGGAAGGGAAATGGAGAGGGACCTGGAACTGACTTGTGAAACAACCTAGTTTCTAATTTAATTTTATATTAAAAAAAAAAGTCCGAGGCGAGAGTGCCCAGACTGGGCAGGGCTTGCCAGAGCCCAGAGAGAGGAACCACCAGCCTGCCTGCTTGTCTGCCCAACAAGACTGTCCTAAATGGTGTCGGGGCAGGCTATGGAGCACTGGTGGTGTCCTGCAGCTGGTGGGCTGGTGGGTATTTCTGCTGTCCTCTGGTGGCGGCAGCTGCACTGGCACCTGGGAGTTAACCAACTGTGCACCTCTCTTATTCTGAGTGTTTATTTGAGTCTTTTCTCATTTGTGCTTAATTTTGCAGGGCTTTTTTGTTTTGCTGCTGTTGGTGGTGGTTGTTTTTTGTTTGCTTTTGTTTTGGTCTGGAGCACCACTTGCATTTCTCTTATTTCCCTGTGTTCATTACTGTGAGTCCTGTTTCATTGTTTTCTCTGGGCTTTCTCATACTGTTGCTTCAGGTACTTTTGTTTCTGAAATTCTTATGTGCTTTGTCATATAATAAGGTCCTAAGGTCCAAAGTATATACCACGTTTCCTCCCAAAAAGTCAGGACCACTGACTTGTTCCAAAATTGCTTCTAAGGTTAGCTCAAACTGAACTGTAGTAGAATTTCTGGTGGTTAGATAAAAGTCATCATTCCTCAGGAACTAGTGAAACTTGTTTGTTAGCCCAAAGGAGTCATTTCCATTGTCTCTGCCTGAGGGTCAAATGACTAGCTACTGACATATACTTCTGATTGCATATCAAAGCCCTTGCTGGCCCTCAGGCAGCTTTTGTACCTTTTCACGCAAATTTGTTAAACACCTTAAAGTCCAGGTCTAGATCCTGGCCCTTCTAACTTGCTCCCCAGTCCAAAACTCCCAGGCTGCTCCAGATCATGGGTTTCCCTTTTGTAACCCACATAACTTTTCCATGCCCTGCATTAGACATTGGCAATGTCCAGTCTTTTTTATTTTCTCATTATTCTGGAATCTTCCAGATGCCTCTGGATGTTCTTTTTCTCTTACCTACAATAAAAACCTTCCATCCTTACCCTGGAACAGCCACCTCAGTAGTCTCTTTACTGTGCCCCTTGCTTACACTGTCCAATTCACACATAAACACAAAGTTCACAATGTTTGGTCATAAATACGTTTCTGGAATAGATCATTTTGTATATACACTCTGTGCATATTTATAAATAGACATTAATTAATCTACACTAATAATGATTTTTCCCTATGATGATGAGGATATCCAGAGTCACATAATCCAAATTTGTAGCTCGGTTCAGTTACATTAGGCACAGGCATAGTTCTTTGTATAGCATAGTGACAAACATACCTGTTAACATGTTTCAAATTTCCTTTCTTTTTCTAGACAGGGTTTCTCTGTGTACCTGGGCTGTTCTGAAACTCACTTCTGCAGACAAGACTGGACTCAACTCATAGAGATTTGCTGCTTCTGCCTCCCAATTGGTGGGATTAAAGGCATGTGCCACTACCTCCCAGCTGCTCTGTGTTTCTTTAAAACAGCATGTATGTATACATTAGATCTGAATACATGTTTTTGAAAAAAAAACTACCTAATTTTATCTGTAAATTATTGTCATTGTGATTTCAATTTATAAATAAATTGGTTTAGTTCCTCATACACTGCTATGGGTGTGATTCAATTTCCTGTCTTTTCTGTTTATGTATATTTTGTGGTACACAGAGTTTGATCCTGGAAATAATATTAGATGCTGTATAAGGATGCTTTCTATTGCATTTCAGTACAATAAAATGAAATTTTTTTCAATTAATGGATTTTTTTTTGTTTGAAGTGTTTGACAAATGCAGCAGGTTATTAATCTAGGTACTCAGTGTTAAGGTCTGAATTATTCCCCCATCAAGTCTTATTTTAATTTCAGCACGAAGCCCCTGAGAATGTGACATTTTATGGAGATAGGGTCTTATAAAGGTAATTAAGGCAAATTCAATCAAATATATCTGTTCTAATCCTATATAATTGGAGCTCCTATAAGAAATTAGAATACAGGGACACTTAGATTAGGTCATCCGAAGTCAGAAGTAGAGACCAATGCTTAGAATCTAAGAGAAATGCTCTGAAAAAAGATAAACCTTTTATTTAGTCTTAGGAAGTTCACAATTTTGAGAAAATAAGTTATTTTTACTTTAAGCCACTAGGTCTATGCTACTTTGTTAAAGCAGTCCTGGCATGCAAATACACTGTTTTGCCACCAAAAGCCAAATTTTCCTCAGTCTTCTATTTTGTGTTGTCACTTTCACCCTAGAAAAACTTAGAGCTGTCTGAAAGTTTAGCTGATAAATGCTTTCTCATTCACAGACAATGGGACAAGGAGTCATTTCATTGTAAAATCTTTTTTGGGCGGGTTTAGACAGAGTTTCAATGTATTGTTTTGGAGGCTGTCTTGGAACTTTCTCTGTAGACCAGGCTGGCCTTGAACTGATACAGATCTGCCTGACTCTGCCTCCTGAGTGCTGGGATTAAAGGTGTGTGCCACCAACACCTGGCTAATTGTAAAATCTTAATAAATTTTTTCCCAAAATTATTTTGTATTGATAGACCCTGGCCCAGTTTAAACAGGCAGCTGAGGCTTATGGAGAATTCCGTTCCCCCACAACTGCATAGTCATTGCCTATCAGAAGGGAGCTCAGCTCAAGGACACAGGCTGTTGGGTATCTGCAGGTGGCCGGATGGCCAGCTCAGCAGGGTTGAGCAAGCACAGAGACCAATTGTTCCTCAGATAGGGCCAAGGCCAAGACTTGAGTTCCAAAAAAAAACCTCAATTGCCCGCGCTCTGAGCCCTAGCCTCATTTAAATTGCCCAATCAGGGTCCTGTTACTAGGCTTCTCGCTTCTGTACTGCGCTTTTTGCTATAAAAGAACCCCTGAGTCCCCAGCTCGGCGCGCTCAGTTCCCCGAGACTGAGACGCCCGGGTACCCGTATGTCACCAATAAAGCCTCTTGCTGTTGCATCCAAGTCCGTGGTCTCGCTGTTCCTTGTGTACGGGTCTCCCTTCCGTGAAAGTATCCCTATTGGGGTCTTTCAGTATCATCTCAAGTCATTTGCCTCCCATTGTAATACAGCCCATCCCAATGCTGTGTCCAGTTATTTTAGATCGATTTTGTATGCTGATTTAAGAACTAAGCACATTTAGCTAATAATGTAGTTTCATTTAGTTAGTATGTTTATCACAACAAAAGCCTACTGTGAATTTGGAGGCAATCAACCCACACAAATTGTCTGGGTATTAAACAACAAAAAAGGATTGATACGGGGGCTATTGAGGTCATTGATGATATTCATAGCATCTCTGAGGTATTATTTTAAAATATAATTGAAATTTTTCCTATTATTATTGCAAAATTTGTTTCTCTCATCCCATTCCAAACAATTTACTTATTTAAAACTTTTAATGCCTCATTTTCAAGCTGCTGTTATATTTATAAGATTTGTGGTGATGTATCCTTTTGGGGAGTTTACCTCTGAAGGTCTTCAGAGAATTGGATCAGATCCATTTATGACTATTCTTACACATTCACAATTTTGAGTTGTCAAACCTGCTAAAGGTAACTACTAAGGTGAGACTAGCATACTAAGTGTTCAGAACGCCAAAGGTCATATTGTGTTTACAAGTTAGGACAGATCCTCTGTGCTGAAAAAGCTTTGAAATATTTAGTAGAAACATATTCTGGAATAACTGACAAGTACTTGCCTACATACCATTTCACCAATGACATAACCCTTTGATTTTATATTATAAAGTATTTCTTCTACCACCATCACAGCTAGAAAACTATTTGTTTCCCAATGGTGACCTCTTAGACACTGACTGTTGGAACTTCCAGCATTAGGCTAACCCCACCCCTGTGAGGATGGGCAGGGCATGCACAGTAGCATAGGCATGTCATAATCATCACTATGTCCCTCAGTGCACATAGACCAGCTTCCCATTTTGAGCTCACACCCCACACCCTTCCATCTCTGCTCCTGGTTGGTCAATACCTAACCCTCCTTTTAGTCCCCCTTCAACCAATAAAATCCACATGGGTTTGTTGATTGGCGGTTCATGTTTGATTACTGGCCGTTTCAGTAAAAAACTGATAATGTGTTTGTGTAGGTTCTCACTGTGTGTGTAAAACTCCTTGCAAGGCTACTTTCTCCAGGAAGCTATGTGCCAGTCTCTATTAGTCAATATTCTATTGCTGAGAAGAGATATGATAACCATAACAATTGGAGCTCCCTTACATTTTCAGAGGTTCAGCCCATTATCCTCATAGCAGGGAGCATGGTAAACTATAGGCAGATATGGTAGCTGAGATTCCTACATATGGATCTGAAGGCATCAGGAAGAGAGAGAACCACTAGGCCTGGCTTAGGTTTCTGGAACCCCATGCCCAATCCCAGTGACAATTTTCACCAGCAAGGCCACACATACCTTACAATAGCACACCCACTCTAACAAGGCTACTCCTAATCTCCTAATCCTTTCAAATGGAGCCACTCCCTAATCATTCAAATCAATTAGGCCATGGGGGAGCCATTCTTATTCAAACCAGCACATTCCATTCCTGGCCCCCTTAGGCTTATAGTCATAATGCAGAATTGCACTCACTTCAACTTGAGAAGTCCCCCAAAACTCTAACAGTCTTAACTCTGTGTAAAAATTCAAAGTCTCTTCTGAGACACATGGTAAACTCGTAAATGTAACCCCTGTAAAATCAAAATGCAAAAGCAGGTCACAAACTTCCTGCAATAATCCAAGTAAACCTGCCCCCATCACTTGGGAACTTGACACAGCCTGTCACCCCTCTGTGCATGGTAGGCAGTATTCTGGCCCTTTAAGAGTCAAACTCTACTTATTTCCACTCTCTTCTGCTCTTTTCCCTGAGGATGCAGTTCTATCTGTCTCCCTCTATCTCTCTGTCTCTTTTTCTGTCTATCTCTTTCTTTCTTCCTTTACCTTACTCCCTTACCTTCTACCAGTAAACTTTCTACAGAAGTTTTGTCTGTAGGTCTCCCTGTGTCTCCCACCCACAATGTGTTCCTCACCCATCACAGGACCTTCAGTCTCATGTATCACTGTATTTCTAACACTTCCAATATACAATGGCACAAAATACACATTACCCTTCAAAATGGGAGGAAAGGGAGGATAGTGAGGAAATACTGGACCAAAGCATGACTGAAAACTCTCTTAGCAAACTCCAAAGTCTACATCCCCATGTCTGATATAAACACACTCTTTAGGTACCAAACTTCTTTCTCTTTTGCTGACTGTAATATACTTCCCTCTCTTGGGCTTGATCTACATCCAGCTAGCAGCTTTCCTTGTCAGGTATCCTTTGGCTCTGGCATCTCCAACATCTTGAGGTCTCCAAGTCAATTCATGTTTCACATTAACTTCAGGGAATGGCCTCTCTGGGCCTCCGTGCAGGGATACATGCCTGTCCTCCCTCCTTAGCCATGAAGGGAGATTACCCAACCCTCATCTAGAATGATGTGGCTGAAGCTGCCAAATTCTTCTGCTTGTGGGGCTGGAACTTTTCCCCCTTGTTCAAATACATTTTCACCAGCTTTCTATTATTTGATGGTTTCCTTTATTGCTTACTATTTTCCTTAATTCCTCTTCACAAGATGGAAGCTTAGCTTGGTTGGATCCTGCCCTGTGGTTACCACTCCCTTCATTCCATTTAGCACCTGGCTTTTCTTTAAATGTTTTATCTCCTTCAGCATTGAACTTAGCTCCATTTCTCTTCCTGGTATCTCTTTTCTCTTCAATCTGTACATTTTTTAATTTTTCTTGTTTAGCTTGCTCCTTTTCATTATATACCTACATAAAATGAACACTAATAACCACAAAAGACAGTCAATACTAGGATGTCTTGAAATCTCTGTCAATGTTATTTATCCAAAACTCTTCAATTTAACCTCAAGAAGAATCTTTTTAGATAATGGTAGAAAGCAGTCATACTCTTCACCATCACAAGAACAGTGTCTAGGCCGTTTATTAATATTCTTCAGTGTTCTTACTACTATGGCCCATTAAGCCCCACATAAAGCATTTGACTGTTTTTCTAATCTAAAGTCCCCAAGTCCCAATTATACCCACAGGCAACCTGGTTAGGACTGTCACAGCAATACTCCACAGTCCTAATACTAAGTTCTGTCTTAGTGTTTCTATTGCTGTGAATAGACCCCATGACCTCTACAACTCTTACAAAAAATGCATTTAATTGGGGCTTGCTGACAGTTTCAGAGGTTTAGCTCATTATCCTCATAGCAGAGAGCAGGGTGACCTGCAGGCAGATATGGTAGCTGAGAGTCCTACATTTGGATCTGAAGGCACCAGGAAGAGAGAGAACCACAGGCCTGGCTTGGGCTTCTGAAACCCCAATGCCCAATGCCAGCAACACATTTCCTCCAATAAAGTCATACCAATCACAACAAGGCCATACCTACTTTTAGAGAATGCCATAAGCATTCTTATGTAAGAGCCTATGGAGGTCATTCTTATTCAAATCACCACATAAACTATTTTAGTATTGTGGAATCATTACCATATGTATAGCTCGTAGCTGAAAAACCTTCATTATGAAGTACATAACTGCACATAATAAATATAGTATTGTTGATCTATCTTTAGTATGCAATAGAACAGCAGACTTTTTCATTGTGTTTCATATATCTATATAATGATTTTTCATCATTTTCATCACCCATTCCCTTCTCTTATTCTCCTTCTACCAGAAACTCTCTTAATTACCCAAGCTACTTTCATGAATTATTTTGTTTGCATCCAGTTTCTTACGCAAATGTGGGTGCAAGGCAACTTCATAGGGAAAGGATACTATATCAATGGCTACACCACTTAAGAAAATGATAATCCCTTCTTCAACAAGAGTTAATTGCCAATAGTTAATGGACAGGAAGGGGTTGGGGCATCTTGTTCCCTTCTCCATCCATGAGGAAATATTAATGCTTCTGGTCTTGTATAGATCTTGTAAAGAACAAGTGAGTTCATGAGTGCAATGTTTTTCTGGTGTCTAGAAAACAGAGTTTTGCTCTATATTGTCCCATCCTCTCACTTACCTTCTTCCATTCTCCTTTCTGTATGTTCCTTGATCTTTAGAGGGGAAGTAATAAGATGAACATTCCACCGTCAATTATTGGCATAATGATAAAGTAGAAATACACTAGAGGAATACACAAAGGAAACATTTAAAGATATTAATATAAGTAATAAAACCAAAAAAGTCAAATGTCATTAAATTGAAATAATGTATATCTCCTCAGTAACGGGAATAATCAATACAACAAAGAGACAATACAGAGTGCAATAAAAATATCTATCAGGAAATAATTCATCTAAAAACATATATAGAAGATCACTAAATGAGTCATTAATAATAATTATTATTATTATCCCCAAGTGAGTCATCTACAAACTATTTGTTGTGAATATTCAGCAAGAAACCTGGGTATATAGTTTTCTCTATTGCATGCAGTCTTTGGCTTCTCTAGAAATATACACATAGGGGTGATGTAGCTGCAATATACAGTAGTTCTATTTTAGTCTGTGGAGTGACCTATATATTGATATCCATAGCATTGCCATCAGTAATATAGAGGGATTCTTATCTAGCACCAACCCAACATTTTTAGCAACATTTGATTTTTTTTTACTTCCTTTCTTGCAGCCATTCTCTGTGACATATGATGGAATCTCCAGACAGGTAAACAGCCTAGATGTCCAACAACAGGTGAATGGGTTAAAAATATAATACTTATATACAATGGTCCCATATTCAACCTATAGAAACAAAATCTCAGGCTTATTTCCTGGGGAGGCAAGAGTCAGTTCAGATGAGGCTTTTGTTCTCACGTAGTATACATCAGATGTTCTGCTTACTGGAAAGATCTGTAAATGTTCTTTCAACATCTGAGCTTTCTGTTTTGAAAGACATTTTCAAAGTGGAAAAAAAACCCTCACAAATATGGTCATCTGTGTTCTCTTTAAAGAAACTGGTTTTAAATAAAAGTTGTAAGTATGCTGCCAAGAAAACAATGAGGAATAGTGGGAACACCAAGGAGGAGATGGGGAAAAAGGGAAATATAAGAAAGCAGTGAGGACATTGGATGAATAGGAACAGAATATACTGATATATACATGTAAAAATACCATAATGAAACAAATTGTTTTATGTCTTAATTTAAAAATTAATAAAAACCAAATACTAAATAATAGAACACAATAAATTTGTAAATTTACATTTGTACTGTATATTTGAAGTAAAAAAATCTAGAGACAAAGAGAATGATTATATAACTTTATCAAGTCTACTTCCCAGGAATATGAATCTGTTGTTAACATGTGTTCAATATATGATCCATAAACAACAGAGCTTCAAAATGCATGATATAAAATATTCAAGTGTAATAGAAAATTCCACAATTATTAATGGGAACCTTAACACATCTCTTCTAATATGTGATAGAACAGATATTTGGAAATTATACTGAAGAATTCCAGAATTATAACAACTAGACAAAGAAAAATGTGTAATATGAACAGTAGCTTAATTAATAAGTAATTTAAAATTGTAGTTTAAATGTTTCAGATATAAAATACCATCATACTGATTATATCACTATTCAGGTATATGAAATACTTGAAGAAACCATGCCAGTTTTAAACAGTGTCTTCCAGAAAGAGGAGAAATCTTTTCAAGCCCTTTTCAAATCTAACATTCCTGTGATTGCATATGAGAAAAACTACACTAATAGAAACTATAGAATAATCTATATCATGAAAATAGGCACAAAGAGTCAATTAATCAACTAGAAAAAATAAAAAGTTGGTTATATCAAAAGCAGGCTTGTCATTTAACCGATAATATTGTGTCCATATCCATAATGAAGACTTGATAAACTTGTGGCCACATAAAATGTTGTCATTGAGGAAATCTTGGTAAATGGTACTGCTATTTTAAAATATTTTAATTGTGCTATTCTAAAGTTATCTAAACATGGTTTAAAGAATTAAAGATATCACGGACATGCATTTTCAATTTACTTAAAGTCTACTGGGATTGTAAACTTTTGGATCATTATCTAGAATTTTGGGTCAATAAAATGTTGAACCACATAGTATTTTCAGTCCACTTTTTTACCATGCCTATAGGCTGTGAAAAATTAAAATATTTATGGTGTGCTTGGATTTTAGACGATATGAGTTGGAACTGGAGATATGTAATCTTAAAAAGTTTATTAAACATGGAAAGGGAACTTGAGGGAGAGAAATGAAAAAGTAATGGATGATGAATAGACTGAAAATAAGTGGTATATTTAAACAAAAACAACATTATGAAGCCCATTGCTTTGTTGAATAAGTATACACTGATAAAAAATTTCTTAAGAAGTTAAAACACATTTTAACAGATCCACACGGTAAATGAAATTCTCAGGCCTTGCCAAGCACTGACAGGAATTGAGATGATTGCCAAAGCTGTGATTTTTATGTTCTTTAGAGATCTGGTCCCTTATGAAACATGCATGTGTAAGATAAACTATTTTTCAATTCAATCTGTAGGTTGACTATCAAAGTTAGATCTCTTAGGAGATAGATATATACATTCCAGATATGTCTTTTAGTTGTCACAGAGACGGGCACAAGAAATCAACAGCGAAGATGGTCTCCTAAGAAAGACCTGTTGAAGATTCCAGTCAAATGGGTATTACAGAAGGTGGGCCATTTAAAACCCAGGGATTCTGATTTTCTAACCCCAATGGATTTAGTATGCTAATTTCCCTGGTTCAGTCTTGTCTTCCACCTCATCATCATCAGATCTGGTGTTGCCCACATTTTAACTCATGCCCGCCCTTGATAACAAGTGATTTCTCCCTTTACATGATCAAGTTATTGACAATTGTCTTCCTTCCATTTATCACCAGTACTAATATTAATATCCATTTCCTGCCTTCACACTAGTACTTCACTAAACTTAAGATGCACAGGAAATTGCATTCTTTGCATAATAATAATTATAGAAGAATTCCAGTAGGAAATTCAGATTCACTTAGCAGTGTGGCACTTAAGTTCTTTTCTAGACATGTCTTTAAAACTCATCAGTACACACAGCAGGCCATAGACATATGCAAACAGAGAATCACTTATATAGTCAGAAAAATATTGATCTCTGTGTTTGTGTTATTTCTCAAATAAAAATCACAAATTAAGATCCACATGTTGATTTATTTAAGCTAATTTCACAAAGGCCTACATTTTAAAGTAACATTTGCTTTTGTAATCTAACAGGAGATTGAAATAGTCTGGCCTAGATTTCCTTTCTGCCACTTCACTGGTGACCAAACTACTTTCTGTGATCTCGAGACTTGATTTTGAACAAACAAGCAACTAAAAAACAACAGTGAGTTGGGTACCTCATGGGTGAGAATGCTAAGGCAAAATCAAATGTAACATTAAATTCTAATTGTGACTGACTGGGTTCAAATTCCTATTTCCACAGACTCCTTGGATACATCAATTCCTCTTATCTGCCCTGCTTCCAGTTCTACTATGGAAGAGTCAACATCTAAGCTGACAGAAGCCATCCCAGAGCCCACCGTTGCATTGGATGATGAGCTTAAAAATAGCAATCTGTCCAAACCATTAGAGAAGGCAGAATCAGGCAGGAGTGCTGAGTGGTCAAGTGACACTACTGATAGCGAATACTTGGGCCATAACTCATCCAAATGTTGCTGTGTTTATGATAAGTCACATGCCTTTGGTGAGAGCTCCTCAGAGTCAAAAAGAAGATTATGACAATTGTAAGCACTCTGTTCCTTGGGTCATCACAAGGGAAGATGTTGTGTTCTTTCAAGTACTGTTGCTAGTACTTCATCTTCAAAGACTCAAGACTCATCTGAATCCCTTCCTTCCCCCATTAATGGCTAAGTCTCCTTTTGCCTTTCCTACCCCTGAACCAGAATGAACCACAATATGTGTATGTATCTGCTCAGGGATTAAATGGTTGTTTGTTCTTGTGTGTGTGTGTGTATGTGTGTGTGTGTGCAGTATGTTTAATCTTTGCTGAATGAAAAAAGGTAACAATGAAGGAAGGCAGAGGGTAAAATATGGCTCATACAAAGTATTTCTAAGCTGTGGTATCACATAGTTCTTTGCTAACCACACAGGAATCTAGGTTCTCCAAGACACATCTGTTTACTTTTTTAATTCTAAGATACTTGGACTATCTGCACCTATCTCCGCCTGGTTATCCCATGGACATCACATCTAACTCCACAATTTCTCCAAGTCACCACCTTGTCCATACTACATTAATTACTTTTCTCATAGCTGTTTCAAAATAACTGACAAGAATCAATTCAAGGAGATTATTTTGGCTGACAGTTCTAGAGAATACATACATTCCACCATCGCAGGGAAGACATGGCAAGAGAAATGGAAGAAAGAGCTGGGTAGTGGTGCACACATGGTTAATCCCAGCACACAGGGGACAGGGGCAGGAGAATCTCTGTGAGTTTGTGGCAAGCCTGGTTTACAAAGTGAGTTCCAGGACAGCCAGCACTACAAAGAAAAACCCTATCTCAAAAAACAAACAACAACAACAAAAAAAGAAATGGAAGAAGCAGGCAGCTAGTTGGTCACATTGTATCTGGATTTTTGGAAGCAGCAGGAAATGAAACCCAATAGTTCACTTTCTCTTTTTCATTTAGTCAGGCAGTTAGAATAGGTTTCTCACCTCCATTAACCAAATCAATTAAATCCTCACAGACATGCCCAGAGATTTATCCTCTCAATGTCTCTAGATCCTGTCAAATTATAAATCAATACAGATTATTATGAGTCCACCCCCAGTCAACTTGACAGACAATCCTATTGATTAAAAATACTATGTGTTTGGAGTGTTTTTCCTTCATGTGTTCCTGTGTACCATGCACATGCAGTGTATTGTAGGATAGAAAAGGACATCAGATTTCCTAGAACTGGAGTTACAGATGGTTGTGAACTACCATTTGGATGCTAGGAATTGAACCCAGGTCCTTTAGACGAGAAGTTAGTGCTTTCAACCAGTGAGCCGTCTTTCAAGCACTCTAAACATTACTTTTATTTAATTTATTTTTCAGTTTAAATTTAGAGAAGAAACAAGGTTGCTTCACAAGTCAGTTCCAGGTCCCTCTCCCTTTCCCTCCCCTCCTCCCGTGCTCTCCCCCCCCCATTATCTCCTCATTTCCCCATGGAGGGCCTTGCCCTCCATGGGGGTGTCCATAGTCTGTCATTTCATATAGGGCAGGGCCTGACCCTTCCCCAAGATTTCAGGGTGAGAGTGCACCTCACATTGTTGGAGGGGAGTCCAAAGTCCGTGTGTATACTTGGGATGGGTACTGATCTGCTGCCCAAGGCTCAATAGATTACCTAGGCCTCCTCACTGACACTTGCATTCAGAGGGTCTTGATCAGTCCCATGCTGTATTCCCAGGCTGATGCCTGGGATTCAAGAGTTAACCTTTGTCATGTCAGCTGTTTCTGGGGGTTAAACCAGCCCAGTCTTAATCCCTTTGGTCATCAGTCCTCCCTCTCTGTTACTGGCTTTCTTGAGTTCAGCTCAGTACTTAACCGAGGGCGTCTGCCTCTTCTTCGATCAGCCACTGAATGAAGTTTCTGTTTCCCAGACTCTCTGGCCATGGGATTGTAGGCTGGCCCTCCCCAGATCTATGTCTAAAATCCATATATGAGAGAGTACATGCCATGTTTCTCTTTTTGTGACTGGGTTACCTCACTCAGGATGGTTTCTTCTAGTGTCATGCATTTGCCTGCGAATCTCAGGATTCCATTGGTTTTTTTCTGCTGAGTAGTACTCCATTGTGTAATTGTACCACATTTTCTCTATCCACTCTTCGGTTGAGGGACATCTAGGTTGCTTCCAAGTTCTGGCTATTACAAATAATGCTGCTATGAACATAGTGGAACAGACATCTTTGTTGTACGAATGGGCATCTTTTGAATATATGCCTAAGAGTGGAGTTGCTGTGTCTTGTGGTAGGTTTATTCCCATTTTTCTGAGGAATCTCCATACTGATTTCCAAAGGGGCTGAACCAGTTGGCATTCCCACCAGCAATGGACGAGTCTCCCCCTTTCACCACATCCTCTCCAGTATAAATTACCCGGGCGGGAACACTGCTCTATGTAAACATTGCTTTTTAGGAATAAACTGTTACCCTTTGTTCCTCTAAGTTCATGGCTGTCTTATAATAAAAAATGCATTCATTCAGTCCCGCTTCAAAAGTTCTCATACTCTTCAGGAATTCCAACATTACTTTAAAATTCAAAGTCTGTGTTTTATTGAGACTCAAGGCAATTTCTTAACTATAACTTTCTATTAAAAAGAAATTGGCATCATTATTCAGGGTACCCAGTCAGTGACCCAGTTTCAGGTTGACTACATTGAACCAGTTTCTTGTTGGAATGAGCTATACTTCATCTTAATAGAATAGGTTCTTCTGGTTATAGATTTGCCTTTCCTTGTGTGTCATGCTTCTTCCAAAAGTATCATCTGTTGGACTTATGCATCTGCACAGTATTCCACATAGTATTTCTTCGGATCAAGGCATTGATGTCACAATCAGAGAAGTGTTTCTCCACAATGGAGGTAAGAAAGATGATGTTTGGTGCGCAGGAGATACTTTAGGGCATCTCTTGGTGTTATCTTGTCCTGTGATTAAAGTTAATGGAAAACAACAACAGCCTAGTCCTGGCAGGATAACTAAGGATCATGTCTAATTTCCAAATGAAAAGAGTATCCATGTCATATTTCCACCTAACAAACATGACCCAGACCCTTCAGGAATAAAGGTATGGGTCACTTTCCTAGGAAAAGAGCCAAGACCTGCTGAGGTTCTTGCTGAGTGTAGAGGAAATACAGAAGGGGTAGTAGAAGAAGATAGTTTTAAAATCAGGTAAGGCCATGTGACCAACTACAGAAACAAGAATTGCAATTGTCAGTGGGCATTGGTGGCATTTGCCTTTAATCCCAGCACTCAGGAGGCAGAGGTAGGCAGATCTCTGTGACTTTGAGGCCAACCTGGTCTACAGAGCAAGTTCCAGGGCAGCCTCCAAGACAATACTGAGAAACCAAAAAAAAAAAAAACAACAGAATTGCAATTGTCATGTTTGTCTTATTTTGTCAAGACCACATTAAGCAAATATTTGTGCTCCATTTCTTTATCATGTAGTATAACATAGATTGAGATAATATCAGTGGTTACTATCATATTTAAGTTAAAAGTCATTAAAAGACTGAGCATTTCTAAAGGGGGAATTGTCGCTATTTAAAATTTAATGCATTTGTGGTTGTACATGTGATAGCTATATCATGTTAGGTGATATTATGAACTGGACTCTGTTTTAATTTGGAAATTAAGCATAGAGAGATGTGGTGATGTGTCAGGTTGACAAGGGATGGAAATGAGATGACTAATTTTGGTTGTTAAGGGATTCATCTAAAATTTAAACATCTGTGCAGGCCTGTGAGGGATTTTCTTGATTGGATCATTTTGCATATGAAGATCCACCTTAAATCTGGGCAATACCTTCTAGTGGTAACCCACATAAAAGAACACGGAAAAAGGAAGCATTTTCCCCCTGCTGTCTTCATTCTCTCTAAAATGTTCATTTATTCTGCTGTTTAAAGCATCCATCCACTGGTATTAGAAAGTACTCCTTCCATATTCCAATGAAAAATGTAACAGGGCCCCAGAGCTTAACATAACACACTCCATGGTGGAAATACTAATCAGGCTATAAAACTCAGCATGTAGATAGTACCCCCTGGCAAAAATGAAACAAAGACCTAATCCATCAAGTTCCATAGTTCTGAGAAAGTTTCTAAATTCTTTTCAGCTTCTGTAGTTCGGCTTCTGGCTAACTGTTTTTGTTAGCTGAAGTGTGTCAACCCAAGATGTAGTTTTTGTGCAGAGTGCTACACTGGGATCCTGAACACTCAGTGTAGTCGAGGGCAGCTAATAAAAACTTCATACTCTTTTTTTAACCTATGTCTGAGAAGGCTTCTCTTGTGAATACCCCATAATATCTCTGGAAGATCCACCAAGATCCCAGATATCAGAGTTTGAGACAACAGGGGTCTCAGAACTCTTTGAAGTAAGGAAGAGTACAATGGTCAGGGAACTTCTAAGAGGCTTATAACCTGAGATGTTCCAGGTCCCCAGGACTACCTATGCTTATTCACCACCTAACGCTTCAGAAGGGTCTGATACCTCCACCCTAAAAGGAAACATATTAGAAAGTCATCTGGTCTCTCACTTCCAGAGGTGAGTCTGGTTAAGGCGCCTTCTGTTTGGACACATAGGAGAGAGGTGGGACATGGCTGCGAATTCAGTGTCATGGATCCATGTGAGATGTCACTGGATCCCTCTCTCTATTCAGGTATATGAATGAATGATATGAATGATGTTCACTCTTCTTCTCCTTTCCTCTCTCTCTCTCTCTCTCTCTCTCTCTCTCTCTCTCTCTCTCTCTCTCTCTCTCTCTCTGTGTGTGTGTGTGTACGCGTGTATGTTTCTGTACACTCTGTTTCCCTATATTGACCAATGACTTACTTTGGTGTGACACCTTCCACGTACTCAACATCTGTACACCTTCCTTTTTAGGACCCCAAATCCTTTCGGCTCTGCCTGGTCATCCAGAGAACCCTGCCCCAATCTCCACTTATCTCAATCCTGGAGCAGGAGTGCTTGCTTGTTTTGTTGCTTGACTCCTGCTCACAGTCAGGTTTGGTCCCTATGGGGAGGTAGGAGGGGCCATGCCTCTCATCCAGGACCCTCAGCCATCGAAGTGGAATGTACACAGGGAGAGGGAAACAGTTTCCCCAAATGAGCATTCCCTCAGCTCTGTGCCTGCTCTAATTAGCCCCTGGAAATAGGAAAATTTCCCTTGTGTTGAACTCAAAGGTAAAGAGAAAGTTTCACTCCTTTTTCTTTCATGATTTATGTGTCTTTTTAAACCAGAGATCCATAAAATCCACTATTCTCTAAAAAAGGTAAAAATAAATAAAACAAACCCTCAAACCCCCAAAACAAACAACAACAAAAAACCATGGACAGGAAAAGGGGATCCTTGCTAGGCAATGCAGCCTGGAAAGAATGAACAGATTTTCACTTTTGTGGAATATTGATAAAGGAAACTTTAAACAACTTTTGCTAGGTCCTTTTAAGTGATTAAAGATAACTGCTAAAAAGATTAGAATAAATTCAAAGAGAGATAGGAAGGAATATATGAACAAGGGAGGTTAAGGTCATGATGGAGAAATCTACACAGAGAACTGAACCAAACTCATGGAAATGCATGAACTCTAGACAGACAGCTGTGGCGACTCCAGGGAACTGAACTAGGCCCTACATATGTGGGAGACAGTTGTTAAGCCTGGGATATCTGAGAGGCACCTGGTTGTAAGACCATGATACAAAGCTGGTACATGACTTAGTTTACTGGAGCCCATTCCCTATGGTGGGATTCCAGGCTTGGCCTTAATACATGTGAGAGGGGCTTGGTCCTGCCCCAACCTATTGTATCAGACTTTCTTGACTCCTCATGGGAGCCCTTACACCTGAGGAAGAATGGACTGGGCATGGGCTGCGGGAAGGCAAATGGGGAGCCTGGAGGAGGGGTGGGAGGAAGAACTGTGGTTGGAAAGTAAAATGAAATATAAGAGTATAAATAAATTTAAAAATTAACAACAGAGAACTGTTTGGAACAAGATTTTTTGCATAAATTGAAAAGCCACTGTCACCTTCTCTGATGGTGAGACACATTTAGACTTATAGATACTCCCCCAAAACATTGGTGTCTCACCCTCTGTCAGAAGGAACCGACCCCCAGGACTGGCCCATTCAGCTACCCACTTCCAGGTTAATCAATACCCAGTGACCCTGGACACAAACGGGGAATTTTCAGTCAATATTGCCTGTCCCAAAGAGACAGACATCCTAGTCCCCTGCCAGTCACCCTGGAATACAGTTCTCCTGCATGTGAAGACACCTGGGACCTTCGATTCACATAAGTCTGATTCTTCCAGAGAAATAGGCGTACACTGTCTTGGACTTGAAAGATGCATTTTCTGCTTCCCATAGGCAGAGATGAGCCAACCCATCTTTTCTTTAAAATGGACAGACCCAAAAGGAGGTTACAGTGGGCAACATATCTGATCAGGCTGTCCCAGGATTTAAAGGTATTAGATGCTGACTTCCTGCCCTTCCATGAGATGTTTCCTGGAAAAATAGATTATAGAAGGCCCACTGAGGGACTGCTGCATGAGTTACAGACCTTGGGCTACAAAATGTCAGTTACAAAAGCCCAAATTTGTAGAAGGCTGCCTGTCTTGGCTACGTGCTGAAGAGAGGAGCATGTCTCAGAGTAGGATTGCTGCCATCCTTCAGATACCAACTCCAAAGTCTAAGAGACAGGTTCATGAGTAACAAGGTATAGCTGGCTATTGCTCTCCCTGGATACCAGAGTTTATGGAAATAGCAAAACCTCTATACACCAGCACAGAGAGGGCACTGAGACCCTAACCTGGACTGAGACTAAACAAAAGACATTTGAGGCTTGAAAAACAGATCTGACATTGACTCCAGTCCTAGCACTTCCAAATGTCTCAAAACATTTTCATCTGTTTGTACACAAAACAAAAGATTTTGCAAAAGAGGTTTTAACCCAAAGTTTGGGTCCATGGAAACGCCCTGTGATATACTTGGCCGGATGATTGGACTCTGTAGCCACAGGATGGCCCACCTGTCTAAAAGATGCGACAGCTACTGCTAGGCAAATGAAAAAGGAAGCAAGCAAAAAAAGAAACAGAAACAATTAGCTCTGGGTCAAGACTGTATATGTATAGCATCCCCTGACATGTTTGAGGCCCTCTTCCTAGGAGCACTAGAGCACTGGCTATCTAATGACTGAGTGACCCAGTACCAGGCCACACTCCTGGCCCACCCTTAAGTCTGGTTTTAGAAACCCACTGCCTCTGCCATCAATTTGGTTACTCAGATTAATATTTAGGGACCTATAAGGGACTGAAACTTGTCTAATAAACAAGATAGATGCCTGCTATTCTATTCTGACTTACCAGGTAATTCATCTGGATAACAACAATATTACTGAGCCCCTGAGACTACTTGGTGGGGCACTTTCTGATGTTTTCACTAAATTTGCCTCTTCTGATGTTTTGCAGGCTAAGCAGATGGGTGGATCTAGACCTAGAGCTATTAAAACAACAGTTAAGGGTTCTTCGCAGGAATGATTATACAAAATTGGAGGAGAGCCTTAGACTTATTTCTCATGAGATAAAGGAAAATATGTCAGGCTTTGGGAGAGACGTATTGTTTCTCTGCTAATTTATCAGGAGTAATAAAAATGTCTTGCCAAAGTTAGGTAAAAAACTCAAAAATGAGAGAAAAAGAAATAAATAAGATAATTGGTACCAATCTCTGTACTTTTGGTCCTCTTGGATGTCAGTCCTGACTGGGCCATTAATTCTCATTCTGATTAGCAGCTAGCTCTTGCATCTTAAATTATTTGGCCAATTAGGTATGAGTTCAGTGAAATTAATGTTCCTTAGGACCAACTACACCTCTTTAGAGCAGGATGACTCATTCACTAAGACCAGTGGGGAAGGTAACAAGGTCCCAGCCTTAGAAGGCCCTAAGACTTTAACAAAACTGACTTTATGATGGAAGTACCATTCCGGCCATGAAACTCAGCATGTAGAGAGTACCATCTGCCAAAATGAAAACAAAGACCTACTCCATCCTGGAAAGTCTCTGAAAGTGCTAACCTTACTTTTGGGCTTCTGTAGTTCCACTTCTAACTGTTATTGTTAACTGAAGTATGTCAGCCAAGAGCATGGTTTTTGTGCTTAAAATCTCACCCTGTCTTACTGAGGGCCACCTGGGAGTTCTCTGCTCTGCATTGCCCTGTGTTTATTGATTCAGTTTGATTTGGTTTATTGCATCAATAACATCTTGCCTTAAAATAATGCTTTAAAGGTTATCTCTTTGTTCCTAAGGAGCATATTTATAAAATTGCTCTAAAAACTACAAAGAGGCCACTGATAACATTCTTTGCTCACAAATATAAAAGTCTAAAACTCTATGGAATTTGTTATTTTAACAAACATATATTCTCGTTCAATTAATAGCATCGTCTCAAAGAAAGTTCTTTTTGGAAATCTCTTCATAATTAGGATTTCATATTCTTTTTGGACATCATGAACTGGTATAATAAGGTTAAGACAATATCACCAGTTCAAAACAGAGTCATTGGAGATAAACTTGTAAAAGTAGATAGTATTTGTTGTGAAAGGTCTTAAATGCCATTCTAGAGAGAAAAGAAAAACTTTGCACATGAACTTTTTGCTGTGTACTCTATTTGGTAAAAGCATTTAAGATTTTGCCCATTTCTATGTTTTTTACCTGTAACGATGGAAAACTCACAAGAAATTCAGTTCTTTGAAGATATAGGGTTGTAGAAGTCTCTAAATTCTGTTAGTTTCATGTGTTCTTATTAAATTAAATAAATTTCTTCTATATTGAAATGAATTCTATATTCCCTATTTTACCTAGTGTGATATTCATATGAGTCTCTGTTCCCCTAGTTGCCCTTTGTGGGTTCTGATTCATATGAGATTATCATATTAACCTTACTTTCTTTAGGAGTGTAAATGGTTAACATGTCCCAGGTTTGATCTGTCTCTGTCTCTGTCTCTCTATCTGCAATGCTACAACTACAACCTAGTGCTGCATGAATGCTAGACAAATGCTCTAACACTGAGCTATATTCCAAACCCTCTTGTGTTTTACATAAGGTAGGGCCTCATCCTGTAGCCCAGGCTAGCCCAGAACTCACTGTTCAGCCCAAGCTGGCTTCAAACTCCAGGCATTCCTTATCTGTCAGTCTCATAATCATTGGAATTACAGATATTTAATTCCTGTTTAATTCCAATATCATACCTGGATATACAAATATTGATATGAATATGAATAGCACTATGAAAGCTAGCCAAGAGGAAGGAAGCTTCTAGCTAAGCTCTAGTATGATTTATTTATGTCTTGCAAACAGGATGTGATTATTTACCTTTTCTTGATATAAGAGGACTTATTATCTTGAATTTGCCTAGTAGCCTAGGCTACATGGACAGTAAGGCTCCACTGATCTGATTATTTCCGTATCATCAATGTTGTGATTACAAATATATAGCAATGATCCTGAATTAAAAAACAAACAAAACATGGGTTTTAGTGATCAAACATGACCTCTTGTGCTTGTAAAGCAAACGCTTTACCAATGGAGCTATCCCTTTCCATAACTTTTATACAAAATTTAATGCATGCTCTCACAATTAAATCATTGACTAACTTTCTCACTATTTGTTATTGAAAATAGTGACAGAATCATTCCATATAGAGATTATTTTTATATATACATATATATCATATCAGCTTCTAGAAATCTTTATTATTTTCCCAGTTCATATATGTTCATCATTTATTTCATGTTATTCAGAATAGAATAAATAATTTCTTGAAAATACCTTAGAGTCCTATGTTGCCCCTAGAGACTTTCATGCTGAGGACCATATGCTATGGTATTTCACTCTTAGTATGATCATGGTCCACACAATTCGCACGCAAGACATAGCCTCATCACTCCCAGATAATCCCTACTACAACTAAAAGTCCATAGACCTAGTAGAAAAATAATTTTCTGAAAAGAGAAATAATAAAGATGGTTTGCCTAAGGAACTAGGATCTTGAGGAATGTCAAGGTGTTAAGCAACTTTTTCCTTGTAGTGTTTCCTAAATATGCCAGATGGTGAGAGACAGACAGACATTAAGACAAAAGGGAGAGAGAGAGAGAGAGAGAGAGAGAGAGAGAGAGAGAGAGAGAGAGAGAGAGAGAGAGAGAGAGAGAGAGAAACATACATATACCTCCCAGGTGAACTGGACCCAAGAACCCAAGAACTTGAGCATAGGGAATCTGGCCCTGCCCCTCATCTTCCATATGGTGGCATGGGTGAGGGATAGATGGCTCCCTCACCCCTCATTGCCTGTGGCAGGTGGGAAAGCTGAGAATGGGAGAACAGATCTTGCACCTCATTTGGGCAGCACAACAGAGCTGATCCTGTTGACTGGGGTGCATTTAAGCCTGCCCTGCGTTTCTGAGAGTGGGAGAGTTGGTCACACATCCCTGTCTTTCATATGGTGGCAAGGGAGGAAAAAAGATGCCCTCTCCAACTCTCCACTCACCACTTCCTGCAGTGGGCAGGAGATCCTGCCCTCCACCAGCCTCAGTTCTCAGGGGAGTAAGCACTGCACCAGTCCTGGACAGCACAGTAGAGTTGACCCTGTTGGTGGGGCCAGTAGTAAGCTAACCCTGAAGGTGTGAAAAGAGAACTGGGCCCACCCCATTTGTCTGGCCTGCAGGGCTAATGATGGGGGAAGATGCCCTCACCCTCCCTACACCCTTCACCACCTGCTCCAGGCAGGAGCGCTGAACCTGCCCCCCCAGCCACAGCACAGGGGAAAGGTCCCTGCACCTTGCCTGGGCAGCTCAGGAGAGCTGACCCCCATTGATGGGCTCGGGATGTGCATTGGTCCTGAGAACATGAGCAGGAGAGATCTGGGCTCACTCCTTATCTATCAGACAGTGGTGTGGGTAAGGGAGAGAAGTCCCCCATTACACCATTTGTGTCTGTGGCAGGTGAGAGAGCTGGCCCTGAGGTCAGTAGAACAAGAGAACTGGCCATGCCTCTCACCAGCCGCAGCACTGGGCTGAGCGGCCCCTGTACTATACTTGGGCAGCTTAGTATATCTGACCCTGGTGCTGTAGGTGTGAGTGACTCAGTCCCGAGGGTGTGAGAGCAGGAGAACTGACCCCCTTTTCTGGTTATGGAATAGGGTAAGCTAGCCAGGCAGGATAAATACAAGCTCCTGCTTAGCTGCCTGCTTCCACTTATATAGTCCAGGATTGCCTGTCTACAGAGCGGTAACACCCAGAATCAGCTGGTCCTTCTACCTGAACACAATCATACACCCCCACAGCTATGCCTAGAAACCTAACTGCTAGGTGTTTCTGGAGTTTTTCAAGTTGACAATTGACACTAATCATCACAGAAAGCATAGTAATCGCCATCCTTTTCAGAGGATAAGCACATAGGACTCCAACTCCTCTCCTGGGATACGATTAATGATGCTGATATGGGAGAATTTTCTTGTCTTATGACTGAAAGAAACAGGGAAGTATCATGATTCCCTGATAGATTGGTGCAGAAGGCTGATGGACAAAGCAGATCTTTTACATTTCTTGTCACCAATAAGGAATCAATCAGGGAATTTAATCAGTTTTTCTTTCCTCCCTCAACATAATGTCAGCAGGGTCCAGCTGAGGATTAGTTTCTCTCTACTCTAGTGATTTGATACAATTCAGTTTTCTGCCTCACAACTCTATGACATATAAAAGCTAGAGCAGTTAAATATTGTTGAACTCTAGCCATTTCAGGAAACACCTAAACAGGATTAGTATCTATAAAGTGAGAAGATTAAATAGAATTCAACTTATCATACCATAATACACAAAATACTCAGGATAGAAATGAAAACTAATCACAACTTGAATAACCAAAGATACAGATATTGAAAACTAATATTACACATGTTAGAATTATTTGATATTTTCCACAGTAATCATAAAAATTTTTCAATAATGAATTGCAAGCACTCTTGATGGAAAGGAAAGAGTATAAAATTTCAAACAATATATAAATAAGGAAAATGATTAAAGAGAACTTTAAAATGGGAGAAAATAAAGATTATCAGATAGACAAAATAATGGATGAAAGTGAAATCAATATCAATATAAATCACTCAATATGTCAAATAGAGGGCATACACATTTAAAACAAAAATAAACCAAGAACCCCTAGGGACCATAATAATAATAACAATGAAATCTCTGACTTTTTCAACTCAAATTTCCAAAGCAGAGACATGTGGGATTCTAAGGAAATAAAAAAATGACTAAAAGTAGGATCAATATATGGTGGGCATAATTACAAATTCAAAGTGATAGTATGCCATAAACTGTAAGAATCAAATGTGCTTTATATTAGAATACATGGCAATCAATCCTCTGTAGTCTTAAGAAAATGAAAAATCACCGAGACAAGTGAAATTTATGGCATATTGAACAATTAAAGAAGGCAACTTTAAATGACATCATATTTCTCATCTGAAACCATGAAGTTCTGTTGGAACAAACCCATTCTTACAAGTACAAAAAGTAATTCTCAATCATGAAATTTATATCTGATGAAAGTACATGTTGGACGTGAAGACACAAGACATTCTTCAAAGGAAAAAATAACACACACACACAAAGAGAGAGAATTTACTGCTAAAACACCTCCCTTAAACCTGGCAAAAGAAACTTATTCCAGGCTGGAGAGATGGCTCAGAGGTTAAGAGCACTGGCTGCTCTTTCAGAGGTTCTGAATTCAATTCCCAACAACGTCATGGTGGCGCATAAATATCTATATAATAGAATGTGATGCCCTCTTCTGACATGCAGATTTATATGCAGAGAACTCATACATAAAATATAAATGAATTATTTAATTAAGAAACTTATCAAAAAAGAAAAGTCATACAATGAAATAAATCTTAAAACTGCAAAGAAGAAAGTATATGAGAATGAGTAAAAATGTAAGTATAACAGATTAAGCTTTTCATCATGAATTGCTTTAACCTTTGTGGATGAATTACATATTACAACAGCTCATGTAGTACTTTGCTACACCCACATGGCAGCCCAGAACTGTAACTCCAGTTCCAGGGGACCTGACACCTTTACACCAAAGCACATAAAATAAAGTTAAATAAATTATATAAAAAGAGTAACATAGTAATATAATTAATATCATAAATAAATTTAAAGATAAATTTAATTAAGTAATACTGAAAAAAGAGAGAAAAATGAAATATATGGAACAAACATATAAAGTTTAAATGCCGATGTAATTTTGTGTATAAAATTTAAAACTTTTGCCAGGCGGTGGTGGTGTACGCCTCTAATCCCAGCACTTGGGAGGCAGAGGCAGACAGATCCCTGTGAGTCTGAGGCCTGCCTCGTCTACAGAGAGTTCCAGGAGAGACTCCAAGCTACACAGATAAACCCTGTTTTGAACTCCAGCCAAGAAAAGCCATCATGGAAAATATTATCAATGATTAAGAGACAAAATCTAAGTATTGTTGGAGTAGGAGGAGGTAAGATACAAATTAAAGACATACAGAATATGTACACAAAACTTCCCAAAGTAAGGCACCGACTCAGACATGTACTTCCAGAAAGCATTTAAGATACCAAATAGACATGGTAAGTAAAGAACTTCTTCACATCACATTATACTTGAAATGTTATGTCTATAGAATAAAGATATTATGCTTACAAATTTAGCATAACATCCACTTAAAAGGACAAACTCAGAATATCATTAAATATCTCAATGGTGATCCCCAAAGACAGAAAATTTGTTTGTTTCTAACCCAGAGAATAAACCGCCAACAATGGTTACTATACTCAGCAAATCTATCTTTAAAAATGATAGTGAAATCAAAATAAGATAAGCTTTTGAGACCATCGCAAACCAAAGTAGTTCATGAACATTAAACCAGCACTGCAGAAGATAAGGAAAGCTATCTTACCAGATAGTTCACCTGCTTTCACAGCAAAGAATTAAAACAAGACACAGACACTGAAAAGTATAACACAGGATTTACTGTAGGAAAAAAATGCACTGTTAGTAAGAGTGGGCATTGCAAAGCAGAAGCAGCCCCAAGGTGAAGCAAGCAGATATCTTTTGTTGACTTTTAGAGGATTTCCATCTAATTATCTTCCATTTCTCCCCCTCAGGACTGATGACTATCAGCTCTCCTGACTCATATATGTATCAATTGAAGATAACCACACAGAATGAGGAGTAGGTGGAACTGAGATTACTTTCACCAAAATATATCTTTTCATGATAAAAGCAAGATTTTAGGAATTCAAGGATCATAACTCAAATTAATGAATGCTACATATGATATACTTATAAAATAATGAAACTAAATGGAAGACAATTTAAACTATTATCCAGAGACAAAGATACATATTGATTTACTCTATGCTTATTCAATACAATGTGTTTAAATTTCTACTCAAAACAATAAGAGAAAGAAATGAAAATGATTCTCAAATTGAAGTAAGTGATCAAATTACTTGTGTTTACAAATGATAATATTTGATACTTCAAAGACGCAAATGTATGACTTTTTGATATAATAAGTTTTTCAACAATGTAGCTGTGTATAAAATCAAAATGTTTTTCTATATACTAAGTGTGATGCTTTGGATAAACATACCACCACCACCCCATGCTCAAATTCAACTGCTTGGTCCCTAGTTGGTGGAACTGCTTGAGAAGGATTAGGAGGAATGGCATTGTTTGAGGAAGTGTGTCACTGGGAGTGGGATTTGTGGTTTCAAAAGTCAATAACATTTCCAGTTAGGCCTCTCTCTGCCTCATGCTTATGGATAAGGATGTAAGATCTCTGCTAGTGCTCTAGATCTATGCCTGACTGTCTGCTGCCATGGCCCCTGCCATGATGATCATGACTCACCCTTTAAAACTGTAAAGCCTCAAATAAACCCTTCCTTCTATAAGTAGCCATGATCATGATGTGTTATCACACTAATACAAAAGTATTGACAACACTAAGTATTAACATTCTTAGAAACAAATCAGAAAAAACTGAATTCACAGTTCCAATCAATACAGGAATATGACAATATTGGAATATAACTAACTACGATGTAGAAAACTCTGCAATGAAAATCATAAAGTATGGAAGAAGGAAACTCAATTGGATACTATAAAATGAAAAAAAATCATGTGCTCATGAATTAGGAAATTACTACCATGAAATAGTAACAAGTATGATCTATAGATTAAATGCAATTACCATCAAATTCCCAATGATATTCACAGGAATAGAAGAAAAAAAAACAACAAATAAAACAAACTCCTAAAATTTATATGCAATCTCAGAAGACTGTGAAATCAATATTATCCTGATGGAAACAAAAGCAATATTGTCTATATCACAAAAGCTGATTTAAAATAATACTACAGAGGCATAGTAAGAAAAAATTCATGGTCCTTGCACAAAAACAGGTATGCAGACTAACTGAATAGATGAGATAATCAATAAACAATCCCATGTAGCTATAGATATCTAGTTTTTGACAAAAGTTTCATAAACATAGCCTCTATAACAATTAAATGCTTTGAAAAATAGTCGTATATGGAAGACTACTCTCTTATTTTACACAAGATTTTATTCAAAATGACAAATGTCTTTAATATATGTGTAGAAACTTTGAAAGTTGTATAGGAAAATACATTAAGATATAATCATAATCAAAAACTTTTTGAATAATTCTCCAATAGCTTAAAAATTAAGAACTAGAATGGTGAAGTAGGATTCCATCCAACTCAAACACATAGCAACCAATTTGCCAATCTATAGAAAACCTTCACAGTGAGAGAAAACTGCCAATTGTTCTAAAGGAATATATAACTATCAATAATATGTAAAGAGGTAAAACAGTTAAACACTGGCTGAAAATAAATCATCCTATCAATAAATGGGCCAATTAATTTAATGGATAATTCCCAAGAAGTAGAGAAGGCTAAAAATCCATACCCATGGCAGAAATTCAAATCAAACTACATTGAGATTCTACCTCACTTCAGTTAACACATGATCAGCAAAAAAAAAGTAGCAAACATTACTGAGAAGATGGTAAAAATGGAACAGTGTATCTGGAGTTCTTAATTGGTCTATAAAATAAAAACCTGGGGTAAGATATAGAGGAAAATGCTGAGAGATCAGAGAGAAGGAGGATCAAGCCACCACCACACCTTACCTCTTAAGTATCTTAGGAGACCAGAGAGCAAGTTACTGTTTCTCCTGCTTATATCCTGTTTTCAGACTAGTTACCTCACTCCCTGTCTCTCTGTAGAGACCTCCAGTCCTCTATGGTTAGCCAGTGGAAAGCTCAATTCTCTGAACCTCAGACAGGCTTTATTTTTAGAAGCAAGATATCACCACAGAGCACTGATTACACTTGCAACAGTAATGCAAATTAGTTCATATACTATGGGAATCAATATGGAGTAATGGTAGAATTATGTATAATGATCTCACAACGTGTGTGTGTGTGTGTGTGTGTGTGTGTGTGTCTGTGTGTATTCAAAAGAACCAAAATTTCCATGAAGAACATATACCCAAATCCCCATGTTCATTGTTGCACTGTTCACAAAAACAAGTCATGGAATTGTCCTATATTAAGATCAACAAGTGAATGGATAAAGAAAGTGTGATAGTATATTTATGAATTAAATTCTCAAACAATGAATATAAAAATGAAAATAAATCCCACCATGAAAAATAGCACCTTAGAGAAAGCATATAAAAGAGATAAAATCATCTATTTGAAATTTAAAAACTCATTCACACATACACAATGAAGTATATTCAGCCATACGATGAATGAAGTTATGTAATTGGTATGAAAATGGAGATTGTAATGCTGAACAAATAAGGCACTTTAGATAAACATCATGTGTTCTGTCCTGTGTAGAACCAAGAATTGAAAAGACATAAATATAGAATGGTAATTACTGTATGAGGAAAGGATCAAGAGAGGTTGATGGATGTTAAATATTAACATTGTACTTTATATACATAAAAAATAAATGTTATAATGAATCCATTATTTGGTATAGTTAATATACATTAAATATATTGAAAGCCTGAATAGGCTGGATTAAGTAGAGAAAAGAATATCTGAACTTGAACATGACTATATAGTCATATTTTCTTACAAGAAAAGTGAAAAAACAAGACCCAAGAGTAAACAGATCTCTGAGACATAAGATCTTTATGATACCACTATAAGAACAAGCATCTGACACACTGATATACCTGAGGAAGTTAAGCTAAAGGCAAAGAGTATATTAAACATATTCAGTGGAATACAGCACCAAATTTCCCCCATTTTAAGAAAGCCATGTATGTGCAAGTACAAGAGGTGTTTATTTCAAATGGATCTGACCAAGAGAGAACTTCTTTACAGCATATTATGACCAAAAGTGCAGTTCAGAGAAAGAATATTAAAAACTGTGAAACAGAAATGAGAAATCGCACTTAAGAGTAAACTAATTAGTTGAAAAGAAGAAATCTTCCTTTAAAAATTATTTAATTGTTAATTATTTCATAATACCATGAGGTATTTCAAAATGCACATATTTTGTAGAAATTAAACACACAACTTTGCATTCACTCATATGTGTACATCACACATGAGCAAATACACTAACAGAAAGACATAAACTTGGAGAAAAGGGAATATACATACATACATACATAGGAGCATTATTTGCAATAGCCAGAACCTGGAAGCAACCTAGATGCCCCTCAACTGAACAGTGGATAGAGAAAATATGGTACATTTACACAATGGATTATTACTCAGCAGAAAAAAACATTGGAATCTTGAAATTCGCAGGTAAATGGATAGAACTGGAAGAAACCATCCTGAGTGAGGTAACCCAGTCACAAAACGACAAACATGATATGTACTCACTGATATATGGATTTTAGACATGGATCAGGAGAGTGCCAGTCTGCACTTCCACTGACAGAGAGTCTGGGAAATAGGAAAGAACCTAAAAGATATGCATGGTACCCAAGAGAAGAGAAATGTGGCAAGATCCTCTGAACAGATGGGGAACACGGTAAGGGGTGGGCAGGAGGAGAAGAAGTGGAAGAGAGAGTAGGTCGTGGAGGAACAGGAAGGTTGACTGGGGGATAGGATAGGCGAAAGAGGGAATCATAGGTTAGAAGACAGATCAGGCACCAATGTGACCTCTAGTGATCTAAACGGATGACACTAATTGGCAAGCTAAGCAATAGTGTAGAGACCTCCTCGAATGCCCATTCCTGATAGTGAACTTGATATCTATAAACATCCTGTAGCCTTCATCCAGTGACTGATGGAAGCAGAGGCAAACACCCACAGTTAAATGCTGAACAGAACCGAAGGAACCCAGCAACAGAGAGAGAGGAGCGATGAGCAAATTGGCAAAGAATGGGCTGGCAAAACCAGCAGAGACAGCTGATCTGAACAGGGGAGAGTTCTTGGACCCCAGACCGACAGCTGGGAGGCCAGCATGGGACCGATCCAGACCTTCTGAATGTGAGAGTCAATGAGGAGGCCTGGGCTACCTATGGGGTCCTGAGCAGTGGATCAGTGTTTATCCCTCGATTACTAACAGACCTCGTGTGTCCATAACACAAAGAGGGTTGCTCTCTCTGCCTGGACTCTTAGGGAAGTGCCTGGAACCTACCCTGAGTGAAATGATAGACTCTAGATATCCCCTATGCTGAAGGAATTGGTAATAGGGTGGGAGGATGGGGGGGATGGTGGGGGAGTGCGGGAGGAAGGGAGGGAGAGAGAACTGGGATTGACATGTAAAACAAGCTATTTAAAATTAAAATAAAAAAATCTTTACAAAAAATTTCTTAATTCAAAAAGTTGATAAAGTCATTCTAAAAACCTTCACTCTTCATTTTCATATGTAAACATAAATATCAAACTTAGTTACATATCAGCATCATACTAAAATACAGACAGTATAAGAATTATCACAATACATAACAGAGATTGACCATATATCTGTGTACAAAACATGCTCCTCAAACATTGAGGTGTTATTATGATACTTAGGTGTGAACTTCCAGTGTAATACTGACCTCTGGGTGGGGCAGCCTATGTAATTTACAGGAATGTTCCCCCAGGGACATCAAATGTCGATTCCCTTTCTGTGGTATCTATTGGAATATAATCACTCCTGTAAAAAGGAGAGCTGACTCTGGAAACTAGGAGTAAACATGGCTGCAATAACCTTCCAAGGTTCCCAACTGTCCTGAACCTTCATGGCCATCACTGATGTTAGAGGAAAGAAAGAAGTCACCTAGCATCTTTTTCCTAGACTTTGCAAGGCCCCACTAGAACTCCATGATTTGCCCCCTTTCCAGCTCCAAACTTGACAAGGGACCAATATGAAGGTACACTACCGGAGGACTATTCAATCTGAGGCTTTTCTGTGCTGGGACCTCTGCCGGGCTTTAGGGATAAACGGGTCCTCTACGTGGTTATAGTCTGGTTGCCCTTGTGCCTAACTAGGGCTCTCCTGGCTCCAACCCAGTTCTAAGGAGCATCTCCCCAGGAGCATCGTGACCTGTGCCTTCCTCCTCCACCCTACTTTTAATCCACCTGCCACGTCCAGATAGATGATTGTCACTTCATGTGAAACTTTCAAGGACAGAAGGGCACTGATGATGCCTTTCAAGTCCCCAAAGAAAACAACTTTCCCCTGAGATCAGTATACACAGCGCTATTGCCCTCCAGAATAAAAGGAGAAATATGATCTCAGAAAAACACTAATTGTGGGAATGCAGGACCACTAGATGAGTATTAAAGAAGTACTTTAGGAAACCTCCACTCAGAAGAGGAAGAAACAGGCACAAACATGACTGTTCCTGAAAGAAAATATCCCATTATAAGAGTAGACATGCAAATGAGAAATGGAAAGGAATCAAACATTACCAGTACAACAGAACATAAAACTTGTAAAATGAGAGGAGGAAATGAACTCAGAATATTTGAAACAAGAAGAATAAAATTTAGTTATTACCCAGTTTTTACAATGAGTATAATAATCTTAATTATCCAGTTAAAAGATACAGAGAATCTACTTGGGCTTAGGCATATCTCAAAAGTATGTTGTTTACAAGAAATTAATCTGTTTCCAAAGAAACAGATTGAGTGAAAACATGGAAAATGAAAATCCAAACAAATGTAATCAAGTAGGAGTAGTCATAATCATAACTAGCAAAATAGGCTTTAAGACACAAAGAGTCTTAATCCCAGCACTCGGGAGGCAGGCGGATCTCTGTGAGTTCGAGGCCAGGCTGGACCGACAGCCTCCAAAACAATACAGAGAATCCCTGTCTCGTAAAACAAATAAACAAAAAAAAAGATACAAAGAGTCACTATACAATGAATAAAACAAGAATACATGAAGAAGAGATAACTAACGATTGGAAAATACGAGAGTGCTTGCCTGGCATGTGCAAGGATCTGAATTTGATCTCCACACCACAAAAAGAAGATAAAGCTACTAAAAATGTAAATGTTACAAATTCTGATATCCCTAGTTTTTAAAAAACCACAGCTAGTCATAAGGCATCCATAAAATAATAGCAGGTTACTTCATTCAGCTAAGAAACATCAAAACAAGAATGTATGTAGTACAATGACTTAAAAAGTCATCTGCATAATATTCCACTCAACATCTCCAGAATACACATTTGATTATTAGCACATTATTCTAACATAGACCATTTATTAAGACTGAGATAGAGGAGTCTAAAATGGCTGAGAGGCACTTGAGAAAGTGCTCAATATCCTTAGCCATCTGGGAAATGCAAATCAAAACGACTCTGAGATACCATCTCACTCCTGTCAGAATGGCTAAAATGAAAAACACCAATGACAACTTATGCTAGAGAGGATGTGGTGAAAGGGGAACACTTCTCCATTGCTGGTGGGAGTGCCAACTTGTTCAGCTACTTTGGAAATCAGTGTGGAGACTCCTCAGAAAAATGGGAATAAACCTACCACAAGACACAGCAACTCCACTCTTAGGCATATATCCAAAAGATGCCCATTCATACAACAAGGATGTCTGTTCCACTATGTTCATAGCAGCATTATTTGTAATAGCCAGGACTTGGAAGCAACCAAGATGCCCCTCAACCGAAGAGTGGATAGAGAAAATGTGGTATATTTACACAATGGAGTACTATTCAGCAGAAAAAAAACAATGGAATCCTGAGATTTGCAAGCAAATGGATGACACTATAAGAAACCATCCTGAGTTAGGTAACACAGTCACAAAAAGAGAAACATGGCATGTACTCTCTCGTATATGGATTTTAGACATAGATCTGGGCAGTGTCTTAAATCTTAGACAATGTAAAATGTGTTACATTTGCTTTTGTCAGAAAGAGTTGTTTCAATGTAAGCGTAACACATAGCACAACTCTATTTGACATTCATAATAAAAATTTGGTACTCAGAATTGGGATGGCCAAATACTGCTTAGTGTCAGAAATTCAAAATTAATCAGTTCTAAGGGGACAAGAGCTAACAGAATTGCTCATTCCACTTCTGGGCCCATCTTGTACAAAATATGTAGACTTCTAAACTTCACTAAAATTTTCAAAACAAAACTGGTATGCTGAGTTTCTGGAATTCAGAGAACATAAAAACGTTGAATGCTGTATAATGATGCTTAAACATGGGTAAATTGCAATGGTTCTCAAAGCAGTTTTGTTTTGATAGCATATTTGTACCATATTTTGTGAAGGCAGGTCTCTCCTTTTTGGAAGGGTCTATGCAGCTCAGGCTGGTTTTGAATTCACAACCCTCCTAGTCTACCTCTCAAGTAATGGGATTATAAGTGTATACCATTACACCCAGCAAGACAATGTCTTTTAGTACTACTAAACTTGCACATATTCTATCTTTTCTTGAGTCAGGGCATCATGCACCTAAGGCTGGCCTGGAATTTGCTATGTAGATGAGGATTATATTGATTTCTGATCTTCCTATCTTCACTTTAGTCTTAAGTTACATTTTTTAAAGTCTGTTTAAGATAATTTCTTTTCATCGTGGACTATAGGATGAGGATTGCGAAAAGGGAGTGATTCTTACTATTCTTCTGAAGTTGGGGACTTACCTGCAAAAGCTCCAATCTGTTTAATGACATTTGTAAGATACTGAATAACTCACCTCATTAGACTAGTCTAGTTAAAAAATGTATAAAATCTGCTCTCATTTAACTCTTTTAGGTGATTTGTAGCTTTTACAATTTCACCTTTAATGCCAAGTTGTTAAAACTTTTCTAAATCAATTTTATATCATCAGATTCTTAAGTGAGAAAGAACAAGAGATAAACTCCATAAAATTTAGCTTCCTCTATTCCAAGAAAAAGCCAACATGTCTCTTAAAATACAAGGGCATTGTGCTGGAGAGATGACTCAGCCCTTAAGGCTAGGCTCACAACCAAAAATATAAAATACAGGGGCATGCTCCTTAGAACACAGGTTAGCAAGCTTTTTTGTATGTTTGTGTTTAGAATACAGAAGTGATCATTCCACTCAATTGGAAAGCAGTCTTAAACAGTATGCAAGAGTTGACCTGTAGAGCAGCTGACCAATCCTGCCTTAGAACTAATGTAGTATTATGAGTCACCTTGAAGAAACTAGTGTCTATTCAGATATTCTTTTTATAGGTATCCTCATTTAAAATTTTTAACTTAAAATCAGGAAAGCAAGAAAAATAAAGGTTTCCAAAGCATAGCATTCCCCTTGCATGACTGAAATACCTACCTTGAGACCTGTGATAGTAAATCTTTACTAACACACATGTATTTACACATACACTATTGGCAGAATACTGTCCTAATTTCAGATGAGGGCAATGATATTTTACTATACTAGGAAACAAACAAACAAAAACCTCATTCATCAACTAAAAGTAGCATGTCTAGTGAGCATAAACCTTAGACATGGACCCTGAAGTCATTTTTCTTTATCATTGTTTTGTTTGTTCTGGTGAAATCTGATTTTATTAGCAATTATACAAATTTACCTAAGGTCAACAATTAAATAGGCACTCACGCATGTTAAATAAGTGCCAGTTTCACTTACAAGCTATTTTGAAAGGGAATTCCCACTGTGCTTATAATAGAGAATAAGCATTATTAATACATTAATTATATTTTATTATTGTGATAAAATAGCAAGGCATCTACCTATTAAGCAAATTTCAGAGTAAAGTATATAATTAGTAAATATATAACAGAAGCTCTACCATCTTCAGAAACAATTTCCATTTATCCCTCCCCTCAGACAATAGGAACATTTTTTCTACTCTTTGCTCTTATAAGTCAGAATACTTAAAACCATTATGTAAATGAAATCATGCAGCAATTTTACCAAAGTAACAGGCTTATTTTGTTTAGCACAATGCCCTCAAATTTTACCTGTTTTCTTACATTAATAAAAAAAGATTAAGTATAAGGAAGGGCAAATATCTAAGATGTTGAATAAAATACACGACAAATGAGGACAAAATGAGTCCTCTAGGTCACATAATTGGGCCAAATTTGACCAACTACTTAGACTAATTTCAAGGCAAATGAAAAACTTTTAGAAAAGGCTTTTCTAAAACAGAAGAAGCCTGTCAAGATTTAGACATGGGGCTGGTGAAATAGCTTAGTCAGGAGAGGCCTGACAACCTGAGTCCCATCCCTAGACCTTACAATTTAGCAGTATAGTTCAATTTGATCTCTGTGTCCACCTGCCACACACATGCACATGCACAATTGAAAATCGGTACATTAACTTCTAAGATTGTTAAAGAAACAAGGAAAAAATAAAAGATAGAGTAATAGTAGTAGATAAATAAAAATAAGTAAAAAAAAAATAAGTAAAAATGGAAAATACACAGAGAGTCTGGATACTGTATGCTATTGTGTTGTCTTTGAATTGTTTAATTCCTGGGAAAGGAGCAACAATTGCTAAAAGAGAAAGGAAAAAGGTACTGATATTAGCCTGGTATATGGAGTGAATACCACATAGGCAAAAGTAAACAGAGAAACCCTGTCTCATCAAAGTAAATGTAAAAAATAGAGTAATAATAATAAATGAATGAATAAAAAAGCCACATAAAGATGGAATATACACCGAGAAACTGGATACTGTATGCTATTCTGTTTTCTCTGAATTGTTCGACTGTTGAAGAAATAGCAACAACTGCTGAAAGAAATTCTGATGGATTAATCCA
Source organism: Mesocricetus auratus (assembly GCF_017639785.1). Lineage (NCBI taxonomy): Eukaryota > Metazoa > Chordata > Mammalia > Rodentia > Cricetidae > Mesocricetus > Mesocricetus auratus. The sequence goes on from NW_024429188.1 coordinate 4,960,713, forward strand.
ACTTATATATTTTAAAAATGCATTGACTTCAAAATTTAAGTATAAGAATATGTTACTTTGGAAAAGAGATTTTATTTGTGTTTCCACAGAAAATGAAAACCTGTGGATTCCTTCCAGACTAATATTGTTTGATGAAGCAAGACCGCTGAAGCAGTGGCACAGGTGATCCAACATTCAAGACACCTGGGATGATGCAGCCTTGCAGAATACTACAACTAGGATTTGACCAGGTTTCCGTTTTCTGATGACCCCTCTGTGTCAGTGCATAGAAGCTAATATAGCTGTGGCCCAAGCTGGCAGCAGAACTTGGCAGTATTTATCACATGACAGTGGCTTTGGAGGCATGAAGGATACAAGATTGAGGGGTGTCATAGAATGCTATTTTGTAGTTTCAAAACTGATTGAAGCCAACTAATGTGTAGCATGGTTGGAGTCTGTAGGAAGGTCTTGAGAAGACATTGTGTGAAACTGTGAGGGTAAAACCTGAGTTGCAGTGGAGACATCAACATGTTGGAGATACCAGGACAATCTCTCCTGAGGAGAGCAGTAGAACTGGAATTTAGCCAGCACAGAAGAGAATGTACATATTTTGAAGGGGGCCAAGATGGACACATGTAGCCACCAAAGCCTTTTGGAGCCTCAAGTTGATTTCATCATGAGTCCCAGACTCAGGATCTATAGATACAGTACATGTTGTTTTTCATGCTGGATTTTGGTCTGATTATTCTTTGATAACGCTTTTCTTTTGAAATAATATTTACTGTGTGCCCTTATTTGTTAGTAGCATGTAACTTATTATTTTCAGTTTATAGGAGTTAACAGGTAAGAAACTTTAGGCTTTTGAATTGTCTGATTGTTAAACTGCACAGACTTTTACAGTTGGGTGGAATACATTTTACATTATAACATGGTCATCAGTTTATGGAGACCAAAGATAGAAAGTTCTGACTTAAAAGTGATGTAATTTAATATCAAGTTGTGAAGGGGTGAAATTGTGATGGTTTGTGCTAATTATCTATTTTATGGAGAGTAGGATCACCTGTGAGTCAAGGCCTCTGGCTAAGTCTTGCGGAATTATCTTGCTTACATTATTTAATGTGTGAAGACCCATTTTGCTTATTTCACAAATGGTATACAATAAAAAAGCAAGCTGAGCATTATAAAATATTTACAACTCTTTGTTTAACTATGGATATAATGCTACCAGCTGCTTTAAGCTCTTGCTGTCTTAACTTTTCTGCTATGATGAATTTTCCCTTGAACTGTGAGACAGACTAAACACTTCCTCTCTTATGTTGCTTTTGTCAGAGTGTTTTATTATGGAAACAAAAAAAGAAACTAAGACATTATGTATCTGTAAACATGGGAAGAACAGCTGATTCTGCTCTTCTGTGTCAGATAGATCTCTATGATGGCTTAGGTCCCGGACAGAGACATGTGTGCTGTCAAGACATACACAGTTTAAGCGTGAGTCAGAATGAACTGTTAAGTGCCTTGATATGCTCTTGACACCATGCGTCTCCCAGTGACTTTGAGATAAATGTACGATACAGTTCATCATCCAAATTGGGTAGTCAAATGTTAGCCATTACAGTAGTACTCTAGACTGAAGTGGAATAGCAAAAAACAGTGCCATTTTCATGGGAGGGTAGGTCAAGGTAATGAACTCTGACCAGAAAAATAACAAAGACCCGTTATGTCACATTTCTGTTCCACCCAGAACTACCTGTATTTGTTGGCAGAAGTATGAGACACAGGTATACCTCAGCAGTAAGCATCCCACAGCAGTGTGAGTCTTGGCCCATCATCAGTGGTATGCTGATATTAGTGAATTATATGCACATATTTGAGAAAGTGTGGTGGGATTGATTGTCATAGATGTGGCATAGGAATCTAGAGCTAAACTATGCACTGATACTGGGAAATTTGCTCTGAATCCCACAGTTCCTGTCCAAAGGTAGAGATATTTGTGAATAGCCAAACCCCAGGACACCTTGATTTGATGAAGCACCCTGTCTATGTTACTCCTCTTCTTCATTCTAAAGATAACTGTGGATTTAGTATAAAACAATAATTAGAACACTCTATGGTGTTAGAAAAATGACAACATATCAATTGCAAAATCACAGAAAATTTGGAATTCAGATTGGAGCCTCCAGCTCACTCCTGCTTGATCTGAAAAGCCCTTTTCCCATCTCTCTCTCTCAAAACCCACCCTCTCAGAGAATCTTCAACAAAGAAAAGGTGCCAAAATTACCTGGTCTATATTCTTAGTGACGATTACAACTTCCTCCCCTGTTGCCACCAGCAGCTCAAGTCTCCACCTGCCTAAGCAGTCAGTGTTTGACCATACTTGGACACAAACCCAGCTTGTGGCAGATATGTCATCACCCCTTGCCTACAACCTATATAATCCCCCTTTCTTTCGTTCATAGATACTGTTGTTCTTTTGTTTAAGTTAAAGACGTGCTATGGAACATGAACCATACACAAGTCATTATCCATGCAGTTTACCAAAGTGGGGGAGAGAGAGATGAAGCCAGAGAAAGAGAGGAGAGATAGATAGATAGATAGATAGAGATAGAGATAGATAGATAGAGAGAGAGAGAGAGAGAGAGAGAGAGGATATACAAATTAACACACTCAGAAACAAACGGGAGACATAAGAGTAGACATTGAGGGAATCCAGAGAATCATAAGGAGGTATTTTAAACACCTGTACTCCATCAAATTGAAAAATATAAAAGAAAATATTTAATTTTCTTGATAGGTATTCCTTACCAAAGTAAAATCAAAATTAGATAAACAATTTAAACAGATCTATGACCCTAATGAAATAGAGGCAGTCATTAGATATACAAACTACATAAAGAATTATAGACCAATTTCTATTATGAACATAGATGCAAAAATACTCTGGAAAATACTTGCAAACTGAATAAAAAAGATGATTAACCATGATGAAATATACTTCATCTCAGAGATGCAGGGACAGTTCAATATATGAAAAATAGTAAATGTAATCTACCTTACCAATAAATTGAGGGAACAACAACAAAAAACTTGATCATCTCATTAGATGCTGAAATAACCTTTAGCAAGTATCCAACACCCCTTCATGATAAGAGTCCTAGAGGGATTAAGGATTCAAGGGACATACCTAAACATAATAAAGGCAATTTATTGCAAGCCAGTAGCCAATATCAAATTAAATGGAGAGAATTTCAAAGAAATGCCACTAACATCAGGAACAAGACAAGGTTGTCCATTCTCTCCATATCTATTCAATATAGTACTTGAAGTTTTTGTTACAGTGATAACACAACTAAAGGAGATCAAGGTGGTACATATTGGAAAGGAAGAAGTCAAAGTATCTTCATTTGCAGATGATGTAATATATGTAAATGGCCTTAAAATTCCACTAGGGAACTCCTACATCTGATAAACACTTTCAGGAGAGTGGCTGGATACAAGATTAACTCAAATTATTCAGTAGTCCTTCTATATTCAAATGAAAAACAGACTGAGAAAGAAATCAAGGAAAGAACATCCTTATAATAGCCTCAAATAATCTAAAATATCTTAGAATACCTCTAAGCAAGCAAGTGTAAGAATTTAAAAACTTCAAGTCTTTGAAGAAAGAAATTGGAATGGTTATCAGAAGATGAAAACATCTCCCATGCTCCTGGATCAATAGGATTAACATAGTAAGAATGTTCATTCTACCGAAATCAATCTACTGATTCAATGCAATCCACATCAAAATTTCAACACAACCCTTTGCAGATCTTGATAGTACAATTCTCAACTTCATATGGGAAAACAAACGAATGAACAAACAAAAAACAGGATAGCTAAACAGTCCTGTACAATAAAAGAACTGTTGAGGTTATCACCATCCCTGATTCAAGTTGTGCTACAGAGCTCTAGTAATTAAAAAAAACACATGATATTGGAAGAAAAACAGACACACTGACGAATGGAATTGGACCAAAGACCCAGGCATAAACCTACACCCTTATGGATACCTGATTCTTGATTACGAAGCCAGAAAAACACAATGGAAAAAAGAAAACATCTTCAACAAATGGGGTTGGCATAACTGGATATTGTCATGCAGAAGAATGTAAATAGACCCATACTTATCACCCTGAACAAAACTCAAGTCCAAGTGGATCAAAGACCTCAACATAAAAATAGATACACAACTGGGGGACTTGGACAGTCTATGGGGCTGCTGGAAGTTGAACCAGTATTTATCCCTAGTACATGAACTGATTTTTGGAGTCCCACAGAGAGATACTCTCTCAGCCTAGATACAGTGGGGAGGGCCCCGGTCCTGTCCCAAATCATGTGACAGTCTTTGATGATCCCCCATGGGAGGCCTCACTCATCCTGAGGAGTGGATAGGAGGTGGGATGAGGGGATAGTGGGGGGAGATGGGAGGGTGGGAGGAATAGGGAACTGGGATTGGTATGTAAAATAAGATTGTTTTAATTCAAATCAAAAATTAATTAAAAATAGATACACTGAACCTGATAGAAGAGAAATTGAGGACTAGCCTTGTACTCATTGACACAGGAGACAGCTTCTGTAAGTAAGGCACAGGACACTGTCAACAAAATGGCAGCCTACAGAATGGGAAAAGAATTTACCAACTCCACATCTGATAGAGGAGTATATCTGTAGTATATAAAGCACTCAAGAAACTGGTTATCAAAAATAAGTAATCCAATTAAAAATGGGGTACAGATCTAAACACTGAATTCTCAATAAAAGAATCTCAAATGGCTGAGAAACACTTAGAGAAATGTTTAATATCCTTAGCTATCAGGGAAATTCAAATCAAAACTACTTTTAGATTCTATCTTACACTTGTCAGAATGGCTAAGACAAATAATAAAAGTGATAGCTCATGCTGGCAAGGATGTGGAGAAAGAGGAACACTCCTCCATTGCTGGTGAAAGTACAAACATCTACAACCACTATGAAAACCATTATGGTGGTTCCTCAGAAAATTAGGAGTTAATCTCCCTCAAGACCCAGCTATACCACTCTTGGGCATATACCTAAAGGATACTCAATCATACCACAAGGACACTTGTGCAAATATGTTCATTGTGGCTTTATTCATAATAGGCAGAAACTGGAACCAAGCTAGATGTCCCTCAACAGAAGAATGGATTCATAAAATGTGGTACATTTACGTAATGTAGTATTACTCAGCTGTTAAAAAAGTAACATCATCATCTAGTGAGATGATCATGTGATTTTTGTTTTTCAGCTTGTTTATATGGTGGATTACGTTGATGGATTTTCGTATGTTGAACCATCCCTGCATTCCTGGGATGAAACCTACTTGATCGTGGTGAATGATTGTTTTGATGTGTTCTTGGATATGATTTGCCAGTATTTTATTGAGTATTTTTGCATCAATGTTCATGAGGGATATTGGTCTGAAGTTCTCTTTCTTAGTTGTATCTTTGTGTGGCTTGGGGATCAAGGTTATTGAAGCCTCATAGAAAGAGTTTGGCAAAGACCCTTCTGCTTCTATTGTGTGGAACACTTTGAGAAGAATTGGTAAAAGCTGTTCTTTGAATTTCTGGTAGAATTCTGCACTGAGGCCATCTGGACCTGGGCTTTTTTTGGTTGAGAGACTTTTGATGACAGCTTCTATTTCCATAGGGGTTATAGGTCTATTTAAATTGCTTATCTGTTCTTGATTTAGTTTTGGCAATTGATAGCTGTCCAGGAAGTCATCCATTTCCTTTAAATTTTCGAATTTTGTGGAGTACAGGTTTTCAAAGTATGACCTAATGATTCTCTGGATTTCCTCAGAGTCTGTTGTTATGTCCCCCTTTTCATTTCTAATTTTGTTAATTTGCGTGTTCACTCTCTGCTGTTTGGTAAGTTTGGACAAAGGTTTGTCTATCTTGTTGATTTTCTCAAAGAACCAACTCTTCGTTGCGTTGATTCTTTGTATTGTTTTCCTGGTTTAACCCCCAGAAACAGCTGACCAGACAAAGGTTAACTCTTGAATCCCAGGCATTAGCCTGGGAAGCCAGCATGGGACTGATCAAGACCCCCTGAATCTGGGTGTCAGTGAAGAGGCCTAGGGAATCTATTGAGCCTTGGGCAGCAGATCAGTACCTATCCCAAGTATACACAAGGACTTTGGACTCCAATAGAACAATGTGAGGTGCACTCTCACCCAGAACTCTTGGGAAAGGGTCTAGGCCCTGCCCTATATGAAATGACACACTATGGACACCAACATGGAGGGCCTCACCCTCCCTGGAGAAATGAGAGGATAACGGGGGGGGGGGGGAGGGCACGGAAGGAAGGGAGGGAATGGGAGAGGGACCTGGAACTGACTTGTGAAGCAACCTTGATTCTTATCTAAATTTAAACTGGAAAATAAAATTTAAAAAAAAAGTAACATCATGAAATTTGCAGGCAAATGGATTGGAACTAAAAACAAAACAAACAAACAAAAAACCTCATCCCGAGTGAGGCAGCCCAGACCCAGAAAGACAAACAAAGTATGTGCTCACTCATAAGTGGATATTAGCTGTAAAGAATAACCATGCTACAATCCACATATCCAGAGAGGTTAGGTAAAGAGTAAGGCTCTAGGGGTGACATGGACCTCCTGAAAAGGGGAAACATAATGGATTTTCAGGTGACCTGGGGGCAGGTGAGGAAGTGAGTGGGAGGTATCAGGTGAGGGATGGAAGAAGAGCGTGGGAAGAGAGATAGTTGGAATTGGAGGGCATTTGGAGGATGGTGTGGAAATCTAATGCAGTGGAAAATTCTTGGAATTTCTGAGGGTGAATCTTGTGAGGTCTCCTAGTAACAGAGGATATTGGGACTGTACTGGTCATCTTTCGTAGATAGGCAAGGCTTCCAGTGATGGCCGTGGTTGCATTCTTTTGAGTTGTTGGCTGAGGGTGTCCAGTGGAGATCAACAAACAACCCAGGCTGATGCTAGGACAAGGGATCAATCTCAGAAAACTGACAATGGGGCCCCATTGAAAGGACAGCATCTATAGGGCTAATTGAATATGGAGAGGATGAGCTGGTACATGAAGGGAACATTTGCCTTTATGTTCCTTGTTTGTTTGGAGTAGGAAGATACTCTGCAGGCTACAGAAAGAGAAACCCAGATTCCAATCCAGTCACAAAACCTTGGATCTACAATCTGTCCTGCCTGCAAGATTTGCTGTGTAGGGAGAACACAGTTGCAGCTGGCTCCTGAATGCCAGCATGTAGTCTGCTCTTTGTCCTTAGCACCTCCTGTTTAACATATGTGAAGCCTGTGTGAGAGTTTAACAAAGTCTATGCAATCTTGGTTGGGAAAAATCCACCATACTGTGATTGATATTCCTTAATCAGGAATTTGCATTGGCATTGTCACTTGGAAGCTCAGTTAGGATGTTTTGGGGAGAAGGAAATCAAGTTGATAAAGGTGCAACCTGGAAAACAATAAAGATGCCCTTGGCTAAGGGAAAGTGTCTCAGTCCATGAAAGACTGCGCCCTGCTGCAGCTGGAAATGCTAAAATCATACTTAGAGTGCCTCTGCCTTTTTTCCACTAACCAGAGTAAACCCACACCCACTGCAGGGCTGGGTTGATGGACACAGAACTTTTGGGAGTGGCTAACCAATGTCTGGTTCAATTTGAGGCCCATGCCATATACTGCCTGGATGGCCAGGAACTGAAGACTGCATGGCCCAAAGACTTGGGTAGAGCTGAACGTGACTTATCAAAAATCAATGAAATGATTCCTAATGATAGTCTATACTAGATTGGTGCCATTTCCAGTCATCATCACAAAGGCTTTCTCAGGCAGCAGATGGGAGGAGTGCAGAAACTCATAGCCAAGTATTATGAGTAGAAAGAATCTAAATTGAACATTTCCATTGGATCCCTCCCCTCAAAGCTCAGGGAACCCCGTGGATGAGGGGGAGGAAAGACTATAGGAGTCAGAGTGTATGAAGGATACCAGGAGGGCATGGCCCACTGAATCAACTAAAAAGGTCTCATAGGGGCTCACAGAGACTGAAACAGAAATCACAGACTATGTATGACTCTGCACCAGATGCTCTGTGTATATGCTATTGCTGTTAGCTTGATGATTTTGTGGGGCTCTTAACAGTGGGAGTGGGTATGTCCTTGACTCTTTTCCTGCTCTTGGGACTTTTTTCCTGATTGGGTTACCTTGTCCAGCCTCACTATGAGGGCTTTTGTCTTGTTGTACTGTATTTTGTTTTGTTGTATTTGGTTGTTATTTCTTGGAGACCTGCTCCTTTCTGAAGGGAAATGAAAGGGGAGTGGGTGTGGAGGAGAGAGAGGAGGTGGGGTGGGCTGAGGGAGTTGAGAGGAGTGTAGGGAGGGGAAACTGGTTGGGATGTATTATATGAGAGAAGAATTAATTTTCAATACATAAATAAAAGAAAGAAGAAGAGAAAATACAGTCAAAAGGGGGAAACAATGAATAGAAATCAACAAAGATTTAAAAAACATTGTTTCCCCAAGAACTCTACCAGGGAACACTTACAGTTGATTAACACCTTCTGCAAAGTGGCAGGCTACAAGATCAACTCAAGAAAATCAGTAGCCCTACTATATACAGATGATAAAAGGGCTGAGAAAGAAATCAGATAAACATCACCCTTTAAAATTGCCACAAACACCATAAAATACCTTGGGGTCACTCTAGCCAAACAAGTGAAAGGCCTGTATTGCAAGAACTTTGAATCTTTAAAGAAAGGAATTAAAGAAGCCCTCAGAAAATGGAAAGATCTCCCATGCTCTTGGATAGGTAGGATCAATGTAGTAAAAATGGCAATCCTGCCAAAAGCATTCTACAGATTCAATGCAATCCCCATTAAAATCCCAGCACAATTCTTCACAGACCTTGAAAGAACAATAATCAATTTTGTATGAAAAAAAGACCAAGGATAGCCAAAGCACCCTGTTCAACAAGGCAACACCCGGAGGCATCACCATCCCTGACCTCAAGCTCTATTACAGAGCTATAGTCCTGAAAAGAGCTTGGTATTGGCACAAAAATAGACAGGTAGACCAATGGAATCTAATTGAAAACCCAGATATTAACCGACACACATATGAACATCTGATCTTTGACAAAGAAGCTAAAAATATACAATGAAATAAAGAAAGCATCTTCAACAAATGATGCTGGCATAACTGGAGGCTGGCATGTAGAAGAATGCGGATCGATCCATGTTTATCGCCATGTACAAAACTTAAGTCCAAATGGATCAAAGACCTCAACATAAATCCAGCCACACTGAACCTCTTAGAAGAGAATGTGGGTGGTACCCTTGAACGAATTGGTACAGGAGACAGCTTCCTGAACATAACACCAGTAGCACAGACAGTGAGATCAACAATTAATAAATGGGACCTCCTGAAACTGAGAAGCTTCTGTAAAGCAAAGGACACAGTAAGCAAGACAAAAAGGCAGCCAACAGAATGGGAAAAATATTCACTAATCCCACATCTGACAGAGGATTTATCTCCAAAATTTACAAAGAACTCAAGAAGCAAGTCTCCAAAACACCAAAGGGTCCAATTAAAAAGTGGGCTGCAGAACTAAATAGAGAATTTTCAAAAGGGGAGTCTAAAATGGCTGAGAGGCATATGAGAAAGTGTTCAACATCCTTAGCCATCCGGAAAATGCAAATCAAAACAACTCTGAGATAGCATCTCATTCGTGTCAGAATGGCTAAAATCAAAAACACCAACTACAATTTATGCTGGAGAGGATGAGGTGACAGGGAAACACTCCTCCATTGCTGGTGGGAGTGCCAACTGGTTCGGCCACTTTGGAATCAGTATGGAGATTCCTCAGAAAAATGGGAATAAACCTACCACAAGACACAGCAACTCCACTCTTAGGCATATATCCAAAAGATGCCCAATCATACAACAAGAATGTCTGTTCCAGTATGTTCATAGCAGCATTATTTCTAATAGCCAGGACTTGGAAGCAACCTAGATGCCCCTCAACCGAAGAGTGGATAGAGAAAATGTGGTATATTTACACAATGGAGTACTATTCAGCAGAAAAAAACAATGGAATCCTGAGATTTTTATGACACTAGAAGAAACTATCCTGAGTGAGGTAACACAGTCACAAAAAGAAAAACATGGCATGTACTCACTTATACATGGATTTTAGATATAGATCTGGGGAGTGCCAGCCTACAATCCCAAGGCCAGAGAGTCTGGGAAACAGAAACTTCATTCAGTGGCTGATGGAAAAAGAGGCAGACTCCCTTGGTTAAGTACTGAGCTGAACTCAAGAAAGCCAGTAACAGACAGGGAGGACTGATGACCAAAGGGATTAAGACTGGGCTGGTTTAACCCCCAGAAACAGCTGACCAGACAAAGGTTAACTCTTGAATCCCAGGCATCAGCCTGGGTATCCAGCACAGGACTGATCAAGACCCCCTGAATTGGGGTGTCAGTGAGGAGGCTTGGTAATCTACTGAGCCTTGGGCAGTAGATCAGTACTCATCCCGAGTATACACATGGATTTTGGACACCCGTCCAACAATGTGAAGTGCACTCTCACCATGAACTCTTTGGGGAGGGTCTAGGCCCTGCCCTGGATGAAATGACAGACTATGGACACCCCCATGGAGGGCCTCACAATCCCTGGGGAAATGAGGGGATAATGGGGGGTTTGGGGGAAGGGCACGGGAAGAGGGGAGGGAAAGGGAGAGGGACCTGGAACTGACATGTGAAGCAAACTTGTTTCTAATCTAAATATAAACTTAAAAGTAAATAATAAAAAAATTAAAAAAAACTTTGTAACTTATGTGGGAAAAACAAATGCATAAGTTCTTGATATGCCAGAACCACTTGAAAAAGGCAAAGGTTTATATCATTACTGGGAGAAATAATTGCAGAAAATTTTCCAAACCAAGAGTAAGATACAAGTAAGAAATAGGAAATTCAAAGGTAACCAGTCAAGTTTAAGGCCAAATCTCCTCTAGCACATCTTAAAATGAAGTGAATGAGGAAGCGTTTTAAGGCTGCAAGGCAATAAATATGTGTGTTTTGATGCTTCTGAGAGAGGATTCCTTAGAAGAATCCAAATTAGTAAATAAGCATTAGGAAAAACCTGAATCCTTACATCCACCAGCATGATTTTTCTGTGCCCCATCCTCCACACCTTTCTGTACCCAGAATCCCCACATCTTCCATAAGAATTTTATCTGGTTCCCCCTTCTTGTTCTCCAGGCTTGTTTGCTTCTTCTGCCCACAATGGAGGCACCTGTCCTGTCTGCAACTGCCAATAGTGACCTTCTACGGAGCATCTACCACTCCACTCCATATACACATTCCCCATGTCATCCTCTAGTGTCTAGCAAGGTAAGCATCCCAGACTTCCTAATCCAAGTGTTCTCTGAAACCCTCCAGATCTAGTCTGCGTCCCACAACTTGTTCCTTGGACTATTCTGGACAGCTCCAACTTGTAGCACACAACTTCTTGGCTTCCTCCAGAATCCTACAACCATTGCTCCTGCATATTTTGACCAAAACCACTTGCACCAAAGGCAAACTCTAGGCTTTCACCAGAACGTACCTTCCTACAATCACTCACAGGCACCTTCTGCACTGCCTCTATCATATAACTTGATACCCAGACTTCCTACAGCCTGCTCTAATGTCTAGACTGATTCATTCTGTGTGACCCCCATGAACCCACTCAGTACACAGAGCCAACCCCACAATCTCTTCTAGGGCCCAACAGGGGACCCATATGCTTTGCTCTAGCCTAATCTGACCAACCATACTTACGCTGTAAACAAGTTGTATACTTCAAGTAGGACCCTTCCTAACTTGATTTCAAGAGAGTCCCACATTCTTTACCCAGTCTAACCAATATTGCCTGCCTCCCAGCCAGTTCTGGGCTGCAAATAGGACACACCCTATCTGCAATCACCAACAAGTCCCTTTTGGACTACTTCCAAAACCACACTTGGTAATACACTTCCTATATCCTCCTTCAGGTTATAGCCTGTTCTGTTTATCATAGGCTCTACCACCACACTTGGTACCCAGACTCCCTAGATCCTCCACAAAGGTGTTGCATACCCCAGCCTAGTCTGAACATTCAGCTTTTACAGAAAAATATCTATGTTTATCCAAGGGCCCTCCCTAATTGCAACCCACCACAAGTCCCTCTGCATTGCCGCCTCCATCCCACTGGGTTCACTGACATCCTAGTTCCTCTTCCAGGGTCAAGTAGGTGAGTCCCCTTGAACTGCCAATCACCCCATTTCTGCAATCTTCCAGAGCCAGGAAAGTCCCACAATCAGTGCATTGTTACATTTGGGAGCCCTGCACCTGCCCAGCAGCCATTATGAAGGCTCTTACAGGGTCCCACATCCTTGCACTTGCCTAGTCTGCCCACCACTGCTAGGGCTAGAAATAAGTTCTAGGCCTCAGTAAGGACCTGTCCTACCTGCAACAATCAATAGAACCCTTCTGAACAAAATGAACCACCCCATTGAGTACCAAGACCCTCATATAATGTTCCAGGTTCTATCATTGGTCCCATATCATATGCACCTCCATAATCTGACCACCCATGAATTTACCACAACCAAACTATAGATTTCCACCTGTACCTGCCCTACTTGCAACTAGCCACAAGTCCCTTCTGCACAGTTACCTCAGTAGATATCCAGACTTTCCATATCTTCCTACGGTTGAGTCCTGTATGTTCCCTAGATACCCCATCCATTCGTTTTCTTCAACACCCAGATCTAACACGGGTTCTACAACCAGTACCCTGGCCTAGTTTGGCCACCCCAGCCTGAACAGCCAACATCTAGGTTTTACAATGTCTCAAATCTTTTTTATCAGCCTAGTCTGAAGAGTCTAGCCTGTGCTATAGATGAGCTCAAAGTTTCAGCCAGTACCCACGTTACCTGAATCCACCTACAGGTTCTTTCTGGGCAGCTTCCACCAACCACAATAGCTAACCACACTTCTTCACCTGCTATACTCTAGCAATGGTCAAGCCTAGTGAGTTCCCGATTCAGCCCAAGTCCCACAATCAGCAAGTGGATGACCGCCCCATCTGATACTTTTCTGCAACCTACTAAATCTAACCCTTGTCCTATATCCTTTGCCTGGTCTAGTATGACCAGCCCAAAGCTCTAGGCTTTGACCAGGATACTTCCTTCCTGACACCATGTAGTACCACCATGCCACTAAGTACTGAGACTCCCCATGTTCTTCCAGGTTCTAGCAATGGACCCATATCTTATGCCCTCACCTAGACTGACCAATTTTGCCATAGAGGAGAAAATTAGCTCTAGGTTTCAGGTAGAACCTATGCTAACTGCAACCACCTACAGATCCCTCCCATGAAGCCCTCACCAACCCATTATGTACCCAATTGTTCATTTGTGATCTTTCAGGGGGAGTATCACTGACTTCTTAATCCAAACACTTTTTTCAGCAAAGAGCTAGGTAAGCATCCCAAACCTCCTAATCCAAGTGTTCTCTGAAACCCTCCAGATATAGTCTGGGTCTTACAACCAGTGCTTTAGCCTAGTCTGTTCAGGCTCACCTGCACAGAAGCCAACATTTATACTTCTGCAGTATCCCGCACCTTTTTCCTAGTGGGACTACTAAGGCCTGTACTCCAAAAAAATGGGCATTAGGCAGGACTGCTCTACCCCCCACCTCCCACCCAATGGTCCCTTCTGCAATCCTCTGGCACTGCACTTGTTCCCCGACTTTCCATGTTCTCATGAACAGTTTAACTTTGTCTGTAACTCTCCCCTCCCTACCTAAGATTTTCACCAAACCCAACGGATTTAGTCCAGGCCCCAATCCATTGCCCTTGCCAAATGATGCCAGCTATGCTTGCTCAGCATCCAAATTCTTAGCTTCCCCAGGGCCCCACATCTTTGCCTCTGCCTATTTTATCAAAACCAAGTGTACTCCAGAAGAGCTCTAGGCTTATAGCAGGGCTCATTCTAACCTGCAGACACCCACAACTGATCGTGTCCCACCAGAAGAGGGAGTGATCCAAGATGACAACCATTGACATTACAACATGGCACTGGGAGGAAGCTACAGAGACAAGCCTTCAAGTGTTTACTAAGAATATCAATTGCCTGCCCAATCTCACACATGATGAGGTTATCATACTCCCAGATGGTGCCCGAGAGGGAATAGGACACTAGATACATAATAGGCATACCTTTAAAACTACAGGGTAATACTATTGCCACTCTGCAAATTTCTGATTTAAGAGAGCGTTACTGTTATACAATAAATGAGATCTGGCTTGACTTGATGCCCTGTTGCATCTGATTGTCTCTGGGTTTCAGGGATGATTCCAGATGGGCTACCACTGCACACTCCGACCTTGACTAAGGGGCCCCTATAGACCCCAACAACCTCAGAAAATATTATAGGTAGCCTTTATCATAATACTGGATAATGAGATTGGCCACATCATTGTTCAGGGTCTAACCTGATCCCTTCTGTTTAGCATCATATCCTCCTTAAAAGTCTAGCCTGGTGACTTCGCTTGATGTCTACATATACCTCGTTTCTGCAACCCTCCAGTTGTAGCTCAGATTCCACAGCAGCTGATCTCTAGGCTTCCTAAGAATTCCACATCTCCTGTCCTGATTTAGTCTGACTAACTCAGCTGTAACCACATCCATGCTCTCGGCTATGACCAGGACTTACTTACCTGCAATAACCCACCAGTACTTACCATGATGCTTCACCAATGCTCCTGAATAACCAGGTTCCCCACCTCCTTTTTCAGGGTCTATCCTGACCCCTATTATGTGACCCACATCAACTGTGTTGTTATCCAAACCCTGAATGTTCTTCCATTGCCTAGTCTGTACTCGACCACCCATGTTCCAACCTAGTCTGATTCCAACACCCTACTTGCGGTGCAGCAAAAAACTAGGCTTCTGGCAGCACTCACTCTACATGTAGCCAACCAGTTTCCTCCTGTGGTTTTTCCGTCATATTCCTCAGCACCTAGACTTACCTTGCCCTCTAACAGGTGTGCTCTGATCCCTTCAGTATGACCCCAGAAGTTTTTGGTGTTCAGATTACACAGGACTTCATTCACAGTCTAACACTTGTTAACATACAGTGGCCAGGACAAGACGAAATACCCTCTGCTGGGATACATCCAAACTCTAGGATATATCCAGGACACCCTAGCTGTGATCACCCACAGACACTTTCTGGGATGCATCCATCAACACACTCTAAATATACTTCTCTAGGGTCTAATATAGGTCCCATATTCCATGCACCAGCCTTGAGAATACCATACCCAAGTTCAAGGATTTCACCAACACCTGTCTTCCCTGTAAACCCCACAAGTGGCCTTCCTCCACTACCTCATTAGGTACCAATATTTCCCATGTCCTCCTGAAAAGCAAGGGCAATGAGTGCCCTTGGTGTTCCCACCAAACCTTTCTGTAACCCAATAGATGTAGGTCTTGTCCCAAGACATTCTCATAGTCCTACTATGTCCACCCCCAGTGGCAAAGGAGCCAAGGTCTAGGTTTCAACCAAACCAGTCATAAGTTCCTTCTGTTTCCCTTAACCATGTCCCTCCTTACCTATTTGTGATTACTACTCTTAATTATCAACTAACTAAATCTGATATTACCTAAAAACCCAAGTCACTGAGCACACCTGTGAGGTATTTTAGTTAACTGGATCATTCGAGGTAGGAAGTCCCACCTTAAATCCACATGACTTTATGTAGGAAGAATAACCTATATAGTGGGGTAGAATTGGGCATGGCAGCCTAGGTAAAAAACAAGGAAGAAAGAAATTATTGCTCTTTTCCTGCTTGCACATGCTCTTGATTCACTGGCATTAGAGCCTACACAGGGATTTTAGTTAACAGGATCATTTGAGGTAGGAAGTCCCACCTTAAATCCAGATCACTTTAGGTGGGAAGACTTACCTATATTGTAGGGTAGAATTGGGCGTAGCTGCCTAGGTAAAAGACAAGGAAGAAAGAAATTATTGCTCTTTTCCTGCTTGCCCAAGCTCTTGATTCACTAGCATTAGAGCCTACTTTTTTGGGATTTAGATGCCTACTGAAGACCAGCTGAAACAATCAGACCTGTAGAATGAACATCTCCTGCATTCCTGGAACTTCCATTGTAGACAGCCATTGTTGGATTAGTCAGATTACAGCCTGTAAGCCACTGTAATATATCCCACACATACTCATTTTATGAGTTATGTTCTCTAGAGAACCCAGACAATATACCCTTCTTCCCACCTTTACCTCCAAGGTCCACCCTGACCCTTTGTTCTTGGCTGCAATCAAATGACTTGGTATACAGACACCCAAGGCCTCGTCTGGGGTCAGCTTGGTTGGTTCCCTGGACTTCACCACTGAAGCCTTCATGTAACCTGGTTTTTCAACCATGGTCCCACATTCAGTGTACTGATCTAGTCTGGCCACCTAACCTCTGTGGTAGCCAATATCTAGGCTTCCACATGTTTTTACTAACCTAGGCTTAATTCAACCACCTTTGTATCAGAGAAGCTATAGCCTTCGTCTGGGATGGCCTTTTTTCTAACTTGCCTCAGGTCTCTTATCTATTGTTCTCCATCACCCCAGTTGGTACTCTGAATTCCCATGTTCTCTTCCAGGTTCTAATGTGTATGTCCTAACTTCAACATCCAACATTTTTTTCTGCTACTATATGTAGTCTTGATCCCATAACCAGGGCCATGGACCAATGTGACTCTCCCTGTCTGTGCAACAGAGACCCGTAGACTTCAGCCAGGTTCATATAATTTACTCATTAGTACTTTGACCAACACTGCCTACACTGAGGCCAATCTCTAGGATTCTACCAGTACCTGACTTACCTGCAAGCACCCATAGGCCTTCTTGGAACTCTGTCCACCCACATACAATGGACACAGACTCACCATGTTATTTTCCATGTTCTATCATGGGTCCCATAGCCCCAGCTCCTTCAAACTCTGTCAGCCTAGTCAAGCTCTAGGCCTCAACCATGAAATGCCCTTCCTGTAACCAGTCACAGACACTCCTAAAGAAGGTTCCTCTGTACCAATATCTATCCACCTCCACACTTCTCCACTAGGCTTGAGCCCAGTGAGTTTCCTTGACTTCAGAATCCATGACATTCTGAGAACACTCTAGCCTTTGTGATGCATCCACTGTCATAGCCTAGTCTGACCACCCCTGACTGCTCAGCATTTAAGCTTTTGCCTTTATCCATACTTACTTAGATGCAATCATAGACAGACATATTTTGCCCCTCTTCACTTTTCCCCCTAGACTTAGCACATCCTCTAGAATGTAGCCTCGTACCTTCTGTGTAACTTCCATGAACATATTTAGTACCCAAACACACCAAGACCTCCTCCTCTGATCAGATCTTGCAGACACAAACAGTTGAATGAAACAGGGAAATCAATTCAGTGTAGGAAAATAGCTAAAGGCCTCTCAATCTGGATACTTCCTTAAGAAATGAACTAAGTAGAGAGCCATGGGAAGAGACTCACAGAGTGAGGGAACAACCAACTTAGTAAAATCAAAATAGATAAAAGGAGAAAAATATAGCAGTTACTGAAAAAATTCATAGGAGCATAAGGGCATATGTTGAAAGAGTCTATCCCCCTAAACATGAAAATCTCAAATAAATGGATAAAAATAGGAACCAAACTGAGAAAAAATCAATTGTAGTGCTTTGAATGACAGTGTCCTTCCTAGCTCTGGCATTTGAATATTTGTTTCACAGTTGATGTCCCATTTTGACAGTTTTTGGAGATGAGGACTTGCTGGAGGAAGTATTTTACTGAGGGCAGGTTTTCAGAGCTAAAATAACTCCTGCCAATTTTTTTTTGTTTTTCCTACCTCCTTCACTGTGCTTCTGTTTCAAGATAAGAGCTCTCAGCTTCTAGCTGTTACTCTGTTACCTGTTGCCTATTGTCATGCCTCCCAGACATGATGGACTTTCAGACCACAAACCCAAATGAACTTTCACTTCTGTCACCTGTGTGTGTACTGGTGTTTTATCAAGAGTGCTCAAGGAATCCAACAGAAAAGAGAGCTGAAGAATGCACCAGCCATAGCGACTCATATGAACTCATAGAGATTGAAGCATCATACACAGGGCCTTCACTGGTCTTTACCAGGTCCTCTGCATTTAAAGTATGTTTTCCAGATTAGTGTGTTTATGTAATACCTGGGTGTGCAAACTCATGATTCTTTGACTCTGTGACTTCTCTTTGGATATCTTCCTCTATTTGAGTAACTTTGAGGTGATAGATTTTGTTTCATAAAACAATATGTTATTTCCCTTATTTTATTTATTAGCTACCTAGTTAGTTAGTTAGGTAAATAGTTAGTTAGCTAGTCAGTTAATTAGTTAAAAACGAGACAATAGTGTAAAGGTTAACAACTATACTGCCATTGCTACAACCTGGGAGAGGGAAACACATTTTTCTTCAATGAAATGATACTGGATATGTCAGTCACTCCAGGGCAGGTCTCATAATCAGAAGGAGTTGATAACAAACAACAGATCCAGCATTTCTGTGTGTGTTTTTATTTCATTACATTTGTTGCTGTTCCTGCTGGTTTCTTTTTGCGATGCTGTGCTATTTTCTCTAGGTTTGGGGGATTTTTGTTGTATTGGTTTTTTTTTATATTTAAAAAAGACCAAAAGATGGCATGGTCAGAGAGGAAGAAAGGATCTGGATGAACTTGAGGAAGAAAAAGAGTAAGATCAAACTACATTTAATGTAAAAATGTTTCAAATAATCAAAAATGATGAAAAAATTAAAAAGCCCACAACCAAATTTTCCCTAAATAGAGAAAACAAAATTGTAGGATTTCATTAAAATCAGGGACCGTGGAAAAATATTTAAAGATGTCCATTCTCTCCATTCTTGTTCACTACATGGCTTGAAAATACCCTTCTGGAAATCATCACCAGTATGAAAGAATGCAGGTTTGTGTTCAAGGACAACACTTAGACACATTGTCCTTTGAGGATCAAAGATTAGAATTATTAATTCCATAGACAGACAGATGGGATCATGAAAGTGGTTCTGGATCAAGATATAGCTCATGAAGTAGAGAGGGGTCCCTCCTTATAGACTTCAGAAGAAGGAGAAATGTTCCTTGCTCTGTGACTGATGAGCAGTCTATCATGCACACGTGTACCTAGGCTTCTATATTTCCTGTGTGACAGGGGAAAGGAAAGTGATCTTACATTTTAGGTAATCAACACATGACTTTCAGTATGGAAGAAGAGGGGTGCATTTAGCTACTGTTGTGCCATCACACAGAATACACTATTCATACCCCCCACCTTCTTGGAGCCTAATAGTGTAGAGTCTCAATACAGCTGCAGATGGGAGTGTACACAGCAGCAGCTGATCTGGGCTCTAAGATTATGATAACTTCCTTAGAATCTTTGTCAATTGCAATGTCTCAATCAACTTTTCCTTTATGACTGTTGTTATTCTTTTAATGATGCAATGAATCTGATTAGTGTTGTCTAAAAATTGCCCATTGTTGAGTCATCTTGTGTATGGCCAACCCAACAGTGGCTCAAAGCCCTAAAAACTCTGATTCTCCTTCTCCTAACTGTCATCAACTGCCAATAAGTCCTCAGTTAATGATGTCCCTAGCTCATGTGTCCCTGCCAATTCATTGTAGGGGAGTTTACTGGTTTGATCTTGGGCAGTCTATCACAACCACAATGATTTCATCAATGACATAGTCATGCTTTGTTCAAAAGACACTGTTTCACCCTGATCCTTTCTAACCTCTGGCTCTGACAATCTTTCTGGCCCCTCTTCGATGATGTTCCCAGAGCTTTAATGAGACAGAGTGTGATATAATGGCCCCTTGTATGGCTAAACACTCCATAGACATGGCGTTTTTACCAGTTGTGAGTCTCATAGGTAACCTCAGCACACTACAGGAAGAAGGATCATTGATGCAGACAAAGAACTACACTAAAATAGGGATATCAAAATACATATTTAGAAGGCACATTCTCATTATGCACATTTAACAAAATAATTGTAGGAAGTCTCTTTTTGGGCCTATGATTTCTTTAGTCATGGGCTCTTGGTTAGGTTAACTGTAATAGCCATTGGATTTCCCTTGTGGAGTGGGCCATAACCCTAACAAGAAAGGGGCCAGTTACTTCTATAACATTCATGCCACTATTGTACCCATGAGCAAATCTTTACCAGAACCATCAGTGTTTTAACGTGCAGCTTTTGCAGCTGGGTATAGCAATGATTGACTTTTCTTGCCCAGCTGCTGGCAAAGCATCCTTTGACACTATAAAACTAAGGATCTCATGTACTGAGATCAAAGCTGTGATGTTCTCCACAATAGGGTCTCACTATCAAGTTCAGGCTCCATGCAGCTTTCCAGAGGCCAATTTGAGAACATCTGTACCAACTCTTCTGTCGGCAGACTTCCTATTTAAGCCTGCAGTGTCTGTCATTCATCTGACACCAACCAGCCCTGCATAGACTGACCACTACTTCATATTTCAGAACCCAACTAAAGCCTAAGAACACATATTGCCCTGTCTGAAACCATTCCTAGGTCCTTTCTGTGATGTGCACAACTCCTCATTAGGACCTCAGACTTCTGTCCTCTTACAGGTTTGATCCCAGTGGATTCCACAAATATCCCCATTCATTATTCTTTTTCAAGTCTCCAGATCTAACCTAGATCCCACAAGCAGCACCCTGGCCTAGGTTGGTCACACAAGGCTGCACAATAGCCAACATCTAGGCCTCTTCAAGTTATCACTTCCTTTTTATCAGCCTAGTCTAAACACCAAGGCCTGTTCTTCAGACAAGGTCTAGGCTTCAATCAGGAAAACCCTGTATGAAGCCACCTATAGGTCCCTTCTGAGCAACCTCCACCATCTACTTTGTACCCAGAGTTTTCATGTCATCCTCCAGGGTATAGCCAGGTAAGTTCCCTTGACCTCCCTGTCATGCCTGTTCTGAGGCCCACCAGATCTAAGCATGGTTTTTGACACCCAGAATCATGGTCTACTCTAGCCAGCCATGTCTGTGCAACAGACAAATTCTCGACTTTACCAGGGTCACACATCTTTGGTACTAGCATAGTCTAACCACACATTCTTGGCACAGAGAGAAGCTCTAAGATTAATCAAAACCTACGTTCCCAGGGTTCGGCTACAGGTACCTACTGTGAAACCTCTGCCACCACATTAGGCAACCAGACTTCACATTTAATCATCTAGGATAAGGCCTGACCTTGACATACTCATTCATACATTTTCTAAAACACACCTGATCTAGACCCTATCCTGTTGGGGGGAAGTCCTGTACATTTGTCAATAAAGCACTGCTGGCCTATAGGGAATCAAGATAGGTGGGACTAGGACTCCAGGAAGACTCTGGGAAGGAGAAACAGAGGAGATTCAAGATGTAACGCCATGGGGTAGGAGCTCGGAACTATTCTCCGGTAAGAAACATACTTAGATTAACAATTATGGGGTAATTACTTGAAGCAGAGCTAGCCAGTAAGAGACAAACAAGGCCAACAGCTTCATAACTAATATAGCCTCCTGTGTGTTTATTTGCGACTGATGAGGCTCTAGAACCAGGCTTGCGGGAAGGCTTCTCTCAAGGAAAAAGCTTCTCATTACACTATCCCACAGCTTTTTCCCATGCCCAGTATGACCACAACAGATTGTACTACAGCCAAGTTCTAGGCTTTGATCAATCACCACATGGCCTACCTGCAGCTATGCGTAGGCACATTCTCGACAAGCTCTAATTCACTGCTTGGTATCCAATTGTTTTACAACCTCAATCGAGGTTTAGCCTGATCCTTTCTGGGTGCCAACCCAGCTTGACCGCCCAATCAACGTACTTAACACAAAGACTCTTCATGTACTCAGCTGAGGTCCATCAGGAGACTCAATGAGCACTTTTGGATTCCCATCCAAACCTTTCCCACAACTGGCCAGATCTGGCCTGGGCTCAAAACCAGCAGGTCCTAAAACCTGAGTCTCACAGCCTGGGCTGGTCATGATCACCTGTACATCAGGTAACATCTGTACTTCTTTAAGGTTCCATATCCTTTACTCTAGACTTATGAGAACACCATGGATTTCCTGCAGACAAATTCGAGGTTTTACCCAGGACCTGTCCTACAAGCAATTATACATAGGGACCTTAGAGGCAGCATTCATAAAGCCACATGTTGCAAAGACTCTCTGTGTCGTCCAGTAGTGTGTAGACAGGTAAGTAGACCTGACCTCACCATCGAAGCTCATTAACATCTTTCCATTACATGCAAGATCTATTACAGTTCATAAAACTAGTTTCTTGGCCTAGTTTGCACCTCACACTGTAACGACACAGCAGCCATAACCAGACATTGTCAGTGAAGCAAATATTTTGCAGCAGCCTAGTATGACCACGTGAGACTTCACTGTTCCCCAGCTGCAGGCTTTGTCCAGGATTCACGTTACCTGCATCTACCCACAGCTACATTCTTGGCTGCCTCCAACATGCTATTTAGTACCAGACTTCCTACCTCAGCTTCCATGGTCTAGCACAAACCCTTCTGTGTGGCCATTACTGCTCAGTACACAGATTCCTCACAGTTGTCTCCAAAGTCCTATCCCATATTCTCTGCCTAGCCTACTCTGAAAACCCCTGCCTGTGCTTGCAAACTAGCTCTGTGCTTCAGATATTACCCATCCTAAATGCAAACATTAATAGGTCCAAACCCTGAATGTTCTTCCATTGCCTAATCTGTACTCGACCACCCATGTTCCAAACTAGTCTGACTCCAACACCCTACTTGTGGTGCAGCAAAAAACTAGGCGTCTGGCAGCACTCACCCTACATGTAACCACCCAGTTTCCTCCTGTGGTTTTTCCATCATATCCCTCAGCACCTAGACTTACCTTGCCCTGTATCAGGAGTGCTCTGATCCCTTCAGTATGACTCAAGCGGTATTTTGTGTTCAGACTACACAGGACTTCATTCGCAGTCTAACACATGTTAACATCCAGTGACAAGGACAAGATGAAATGCCCTCTCCTGGGATACATCCAAGCTCTAGGATATATCCAGGACACCCTACCTGTGTTCATTCACAGACCCTTTCTGGGATGCATCCATCAACTCACTCAAAATATATTTCTCTAGGGTCTATGATGGGTCCCATATCACATGTTCCAACCTTGAGAATACCATACCCAAGGTCAAGGATTTCACCAACAACTGCCCTCCCTATAAACCACACAGTTAGCCTTCCTCCACTACCTCATTAGGTACCAATATTTCCCATGTCCTCCTGAAGAGCAAGGACAATGAGTGCCCTTGGTTTTCCCACCAAACCTTTCTGTAGCCCAATAGATGTAGGCCTTATACCAAGACATTCTCATAGTCCTACTATGTCTACCCCCAATGTCAAAGGAGCCAAGGTCTAGGTTTCCACCAAACCAGTCATAAGTTCCTTCTGTTTCCCTTAACCATGTCCCTCCTTACCTATTTATGATTACTATTCTTAATTATCAACTAACTACATCTGATATTACCTAAAAATCCAAGTCAATGAGCACAACTATGGATCATATGAAGTAGGAAGTCCCACCTTAAATCCAGATCACTTTAAATGTGAAGACTTACCTATGGTGTGGGGTAGAATGGGGTGTGGCTGCCTAGGTAAAATAAAAGGAAGAAAGAAATTGTTGCTCTTTTCCTGCTTGCCCAAGCTCTTGATTCACTAGCATTAGAGCCTACTTCTTTGGGATTTAGATGCCTACTGAAGACCAGCTGAAACAATAAGACCTGTAGAATGAACATCTCCTGCATTCCTGGAACTTCCATTGTAGACAGCCATTGTTGGATTAGTCACATTACAGCCTGTAAGCCACTGTAATATATCCCACACATACTGATTTTATGAGTTATGTTCTCTAGAGAACCCAGACAATAAACCCTTCTTCCCACCTTTACCTCCAAGGTCCACCCTGACCCTTTGTGTTTGGCTGCAATCAAGTGACTTGGTATGCAATCACCCAAGGCCTCCTCTGGGGTCAGCTTGGTTGGTTCCCTGGACTTCTCCACTGAAGCCTTCATGTGACCTGGTAGTTCAAACCTGTCCCACATTCAGTGTCCTGTTCTAGTCTGGCCACTTAACCTGTGTGATAGCCAATATCTAGGCTTCCACATGTTTGCACTAACCTAGGATGACCACATCCACTCTTGTCTCAGAGAAGCTCTTGCCTTCATCTGAGATGGCCTTTCTTGCAACTTGCCTGATGTCTGTTATCTAATTTTCCCCACCACCCCTGTTAGTACTCTGAATTCCCATGTCCTCTTCCAGGTTTCAATGTGTATGTCCTAACTTCAACATCCAAGGTTTATTCCTGCAACCATATCTAGTGTTAATGCCATAACCAGTGCCATCAACTAATATGATTCTTACTGTCTGTGCAACAGAGACCCGCAGACTTCAGCCATGTTCATGTAATTTACGCATTAGTACTCTGACAAACACTGTCTACAATGAAGCCAATGTCTAGGATTCTACCAGTACCAGACTTACCTGCAACCACCAATAGGCCTCCTTGGTACTGTCTCTATCCCCATACAATGAACACAGACTCTCCATGTTAATCTCCATGTTCTTTCATGGGTCCCACAGCCCTAGCTCCATCAAATTCTGTCAGCCCAGCCAACCTCTAGGCCTCAACCATGAAATGTCCTACCTGTAACCATACCCAGGCACTCCTAAAGAAGGATCCTCTCTCCCACTTGTTATCCACCTCCACACTGCTCCTCTAGGCTTAAGCCCAGTGAGTTTCCTTGACTTCAGAATCCAGGACATTCTGAGAACACTCTAGCCTTTGTGATGCATCCACTGTCATAGCCTAGTCTGACCACCCCCTTGAATTCTCAACAGTTAAGCTCTTGAATTTGTCTATACCTACTTAGCTGCAATCATAGACAGATATATTTTGCCCTTTCTCCTTGAGTTCACTTTTCCCCCTAGACATAGGTAAGCTTCTAGAATGTAGCCTTGTTCCTTCTGTGTAACTTCCATGAACACATTTACTACCCAGACACACCAAGAGCTCTGCCTCTGACAAGATCTTGCAGACACAAACAGTTGCATGAAACAGGGAAATCAATTGAAGATAGGAAACTAGCTAAAGGTCTCTCAATCTGAATTCCCTTCTCACATAATAACCTCAAAACTGAGACACAGGGAGAGACACACAGAGAGAGGGAACAACCTAATTAGGAACATCAAAATACAAAAAAGGAGAAAAATATAGCAGTGATTGAAGAAATTCATAGGAGCCTAAGGACATACGTTGAGTCTATTCCCCTAAACATGAGACTCTCAAATAAATGGATAAAAATAGCAAACAAATTGAGAAATAAGTCAGTGGTAGTGGTTTGAAAGAGAGGGTCCTTCGTAGGCTCCCATATTTGAATGTTTGTTCCATAGTTGGTGGCCCATTTGTGAAGTTTTTGGAGATGAGGACTTGCTGGAGGAAGTATGCTACTGACGGCAGGTTTTCAGAGCTAAATTACTACTGCCAATTTTTTTCCTACCTGCTTCACTGTGCTTGTGGTTCAAGATAAGAGCTCTCAGCTTCCTGCTGTTACTCTGACCTGTTGCCTACTGTCATGCCTCCCAGACATGATGAATTTTCAGCATCTGGGACCACAAACCCAAATGAACTTTCACTTCTGTAACTTGTGTTGGTACTGGTGTTTTATCACCAGTGCTCAAGGAATCCCACAGAAAAGAAAGCTGAAGAATGTAAGAGCCTTAGGGGCTCATAAGAACTCATAGAGATTGAAGCATCATGCACAGGGATTTTTCTCATCTGTACCAGGTCCTCTTCATTTAAAGTATGTTTTCCAGATTCGTATTTTTATGTAATACCTGGGTGTGCAAACTCATGATTCTTTTACTCTGTGACTTCTCTTTGGCCATTTTCCTTCTATTTGTTTTGTCTAATTCTGAGATGATAGGTTTTGTTTCATACTACAATTTTTTATTTCCCATATTTTATTTTAGTTAATAAGATAGCTAGCTAGTAGGCTAGGTAGTTATTTAGTTAGTTAATGGTTAGTTATCTTGTCAGTTAGTGAGAAAATGAGCCACAAGTGTAAAGGTTAACAACTGAACTGACATTTCTACCTCCTGAGCAATGGAAAGCTATTTTTCTTCAATGGAATGAAACTGGGTGTGCCAGTCACTCACAGGGCAGGGCTCATAATCAGGATTAGTTGGTAACAAAAAACAGATCCGGCATTTCTCTGTGTGTTGTTATTTCATTACTTTTGTTGTTGTTCCTGCTTCTTTCTTTTTGGGATGCTGTATTTTTTCCTCTAAATTTGGGGGATTTTTGTTGTATTTTTTTTGTTGATTTGTATAGAAAGACCAAAAGGTGGGGTGGTCACAGAGGAAGAAAGGAGCTGTATGAACTTGAGCAAGATAAAGAATAAGGTCAAAGTATATTTAATATAAAATTTTTTAAAAATGAAAAATGATGTAAAAATAAAAAAGATGCCCACAACCAAAGTTGCGCTAAATAGGGCGATCCCAACTTCAGCTGAGATTGGGTCTCCAGGGGACCACTTACCATCACCTGATCAATACCCTTGCCCTCGATCTTCCGGAGGCCGCTTCTGGCATCCTGAATACCCGCACACACAGGAAAGACATCAGCCCTTATAGGCCCCAAACTCAGGAGATCCCAACTTCAGGTGAGCTTGGGTCTCCTCGGGGACACTCCCCATCCCATATCCAACAACCATCCCCTGGGGGGCCACTCCTGGCATCCAGACACCCACCCATACAGGAAAGATATCAACCCTTCCAGGCCCCACACTCCGGAGATCCCAGCTTCAGGTGAGCATGGGTCTCTGGAGGGATACTCCCGATCCCCTGCACAACACCAAACACCTCAGGCTTCCGGAGACTGCTCCTGGCATCCAGAAGACCCCCACACACAGGAAAGTCATCAGCCCTTCCAGGTCCCAACCTCTGGTGACCCCAGCTTCAGCTTAAGCTTCAGTGTCAGCGTCCCCAGGTTCAGCTTCAGTAAGGAAGGAGACCAGTGGAGAAGGGAAGACCCCACCAGCACCCACTGGAAGAAGAGATGGGAAGAAGACAGAATAAAAGTTCACTTAGCAATAGAAAGACCAACATGACTCCACCAGAATCTAGGGAACCAATGCCAGCAAGACCTGAAAAGTGCTACATAGATGAAGCAGAGGAGGCAGACCTTAAAAATTATTTTGTGAAGATGATAGAGACCCTCAAAGAAGAAATGAGGAAATCCCTTAAAGAAATAGAAGAAAAAACAAACAAAAAAATCCAGGAAATGGGGGGAAAGTTCAAGAAATAAACAAGTCTCTCAAAATATCTAAAGAGTATCAAGAAAAAAACAATCAAAAAATGAAGGAAACAACTGAAACAGTTAAAGGATTGAAAGCTGAAATAGAAACAATAAAGAAAACACAGAACGAGGGGATCTGGAAATAGAAAAGCTGGGTAAACGATCAGGAACTACAGATGCAAGTATCTCCAATAGAATACAAGAGATAGAAGAGAGAATCTCAGGTGTTGAAGACTCATTAGAGGATATAGAGGATATAGAAAATCTCAAAACCAACAAATCCTTAACACAAAATATCCAGGAAATATGGGACACCACGAAGATGCCAAACCTGAGAATAATAGGTATAGAAGAAGGCAAAGAAATACAGCTCAAAGGTACAGAAAACATATTCAACAAAATCATAGAAGAAAACTTCCCTAACCTAAAGAAGGATATGTCTATGAAAATAGAAGAATCTTACAGAACACCAAATAGGCTGGACCAGAAAAAGAAGTCACCTCGCCATATAATAATCAAAACATCAAACCTACAGAATATAGACAAAATATTAAGAGCAGCTAAAGAAAAACGCCAAGTGACATATAAAGGCAGACCTATCCGAAAAACATCTGACTTCTCAATTGAAACTATGAAACCCAGAATATCCTGGACAGATGTCCTACAAATGCTAAGGGAACAAGGATGCCAGCCCAGACTACTATATCCAGGAAAGCTTTCAATTACCATAGATGGAGAAAGCAAAATATTCCATGACAAAGCCAGATTTAAACAATACATATCCATGAATCCAGCTCTACAGAAAGTGCTAGTAGGAAAACCTAGATCCAAGGAAGATAACTACACAAAGACACAGGTAATATATAATCCCGCTTTACAAAACACCAAAAGAAAAAGGGAGGAGATACTACACAAAATAACTTCCCTACCAACAAATCAAGCACAAAAAAGAATCATCAATCAATGGTCATTAATATCCCTCAATGTCAACAGCCTCAGCTTGCTTATAAAAAGACACAGACTAGCAGAATGGATATGAAGACAGAACCCATCCTTCTGCTGTATACAAGAAACTCATCTCAACATCAAAGACATGTTATCTCATAGTAAAGAGTTGAGAAAAGATTTTCCAATCAAATGGACCCAAGAAACAACCAGTTGTAGCAATCCTTATATCTAACAAACTAGACTTCAAATTAAAAGCAATAAAAAGAGATGAAGAAGGATATTTCATATTCATCAAAGGAAAAGTCCATCAAGATTAAGTCTCAATTTTAAACATCTACAGCCCAAATACAAAGACACCTACATTCGTGAAAGAAACATTACTAAAGCTCAAATCTCACATAAAATCTCACACAGTAGTAGTAGGAGACTTCAACACTCTGCTCTCACATCTAGACAAGACCTCCATACAGAAATTTAAAAAATTAACAAAAGAACTACTAGAAGTTATGACCCAACTGTGTTTAACAGACATCTTTAGAACATTCCACCCAAGCACAATGGTATATACCTTCTTCTCGGTGCTACATGGAACCTTCTCTAAAAATGGCCACATAATACGAAACATAGCAAATCTCCACAGAAAAAAATTGGAATAATTCCATGTATCTTATCAGACCACCATGAATTAAAATTAGAACTCAAGAATAACACAAATCACAGAAACCCAACAAACTCATGGAAATTGAACAATGCACAAATGCACCATCCCTGGGTAAAGGAAAAAATAAAAAAAAGAAATTAAAGACTTCCTGGAATTCAATGAGAATGAAGACACATCATATGCAACTTATGGGACACTTTGAAAGCAGTGCTGTGAGGAAAGTTCATAGCACTGAGTGCCCACATGAAGCAACTGGAGAACAACCATACTAGAGAATTAGTAGCATAGCTGAATGTTCTAGAACAAATAGAAGCAAACTCACCACAGAGGAGCAGATGACAGGAAATAATCAAAATGTGGGCTGAAATCAATCAAATAGAAACCACAAAAACATTGAGAAGAATCAATTAAACAAAGAGTTGGTTCTTTGAGAAAATCAACAAAATAGACAAACCTCTGTCCAAACTAACCAAAAGACAGAGAGAGAGCATGCTAATTAACAAAATCAGAAATGAAAAAGGGGACATAACAACGGATTCTGAGGAAATCGAGAGAATAATCAGGGCATATTTTAAAAATCTGTACTCCACAAAATTCAAAAATTTGAAGGAAATGGACAATTTCCTGTATAGATATCACTTGCCAAAACTAAATCAAGAGCAGATAAACAACCTAAACAGACCTATAACCCCTATTGAAATAGAAGTAGTCATCAAAAGTCTCACAAACAAAAGAAGCCCAGGCCCAGGTGACTTCGGTGCAGAATTCTACCAGAAATTCAAAGAAGAGCCAATTCCAATACTCCTCAAAATATTCCAAACAATAGAAGCAGGAGGCTCACTGCCAAACTCTTTTTACAAGGCTCAATTACGTTGATACCCAAGCCACACAAAGACACAACTAAGAAAGAGATCTATAGTTCAATCTCCCTCATAAACATCAATGCTGAAATACTCAATAAAATACTAGGAAACCGGATTCAAGAACACATCAGAAAAATCACCCAACATGATCAAGTAGGTTTCATCCCAGGAATGCAATGATGGTTCAACATTAGAAAATCTATCAATGTAATCCACCATATAAAAAAACTGTGAAAGAAAAACCACATGATCATCTTACCAGATGCTGAAAAATCCTTTGACAAAATCCAGCAGCCCTTCAGGATAAACATCCTAGAGAGATCAGGGATAACAGGAACATACTTGAATATAATAAAAGTAATATGCAGTAAACCAACAGCTAACATCAAACTAAATGTAAAGAAACTCAACACAATTCCTCTAAAATCAGGAACAGGACAAGGCTGTCCACTCTCTCCATATCTCTTCAATATTGTACTTGAAATTCTAGCTACAGCAATAAGCCAACAAAAGGAGATCAAGGGGGATACAAATAGGAAAAGAAGAAGTCAAGCTTTCACTATTTGCAGATGATATGATAGTTTACATTAGTGACCCGAAAAACGCTGCAAGGGAACTCCTAGAGCTGATAAACACCTTCATGAAAGTGGAAGGATAAAAGGTTAACTCAAAATAATCAGTGGCCCAAATATATACAGATGATGAAGTGATTGAGAAAGAAATCAGAGAAACATCATCCTTTACAATAGCCATAAACAGCATCAAATATCTGGGGATAATGTTAACCAAGGAAGTGAAAGACCTGTATATCTAGAGCTTTGAGACTTTAAAGAAAGAATTCAAAGAGGACACAAGAAAATGGAATGAACTCCCATGATCTTGGATTGGTAATATCAACATACTAAAAATGGCAATCTTATCAAAACCATTCCACAGATTCAATGCAATCCCTATCAAAATTCCATCACAATTCTTCACAGACCTGGAAAGAACAATAATCAACTTTATATGGAAAAACAAAAGACCCAGGATAGCCAAAACAACCCTATACAATAAAGGAACTTCAGGAGGAATCACCATACCTGACTTCAAGCTCTATTATAGAGATATAGTCCTGAAAACAGCTTGGTATTGGCACAAAAAATAGGCAGGTTGACCAATGGAACCGAATTGAAAACCCTGATTTTAACCCAAACACCTATGAACAAGTGATTTTGGACAAAGAAGCTAAAACTATACAATGGAAAAAAGAAAGCATCTTCAACAAATGGTGCTGGCAAAACTGGGTATTGGTATGCGCAAGACTGCAGATAGATCTATGTTTATTGCCTTGTACAAAACTTAAGTCCAAATGGATCAAAGACCTCAACATGAATCCAGCCACACTGAAACTTTTAGAAGTGAAAGTCGGAGATACTCTTCAACGAGTTGGTACAGGAGACCACTTCCTGAACATAACAGCAGTGGCTCAGTCACTGAGATGAACAATTAACAAATGGGACCTCCTGAAACTAAAAATCTTCTGTAAGGCAAAGGACACAGTCAGCAATACAAAAAGGCAGTGCACAGAATGGCAAATGATATTCACTAACCCCACATCTGACAGAGGGCTCATCTCCAAAATTTACAAAGAACTAAAGAAGCAAGTCTCCAAAACAGCAAAGGGTCCAATTAAAAGGTGGGGTACAGAACTAAATAGAGAATTCTTAATAGAGGAGGCTAAAATGGCCAAGTGACACTTAGGAAAGTGCTCAACATCCTCAGCATTCAGGGAAATGCAAATCAAAACAACTCTGAGATACCATCTTCCTACTGTCAGAATGACTAAAAGCAAAAACACCTAAGACAATTTATATTGGAGAGGATGTGGACAGAGGGGAAAACTCCTCCACTGCTGGTGGGAGTGACAACTCGTACAGCCACTTTGGAAATCAGTACGGAGATTCCTCAGGAAAATGGGAATCAATCTACCACAAGACCCAGCAATTCCACTTTTAGGCATATATCCAAAAGATACAAAATCATACAACAAGGACATCTGCTCCACTATGCTCATAGCAACATTATTTGTAATAGCCAGAACCCGGAAACAACCTAGATGCCCCTCAACTGAAGAGTGGATAGAGAAAATGTGGTACATCTACAAAATGGAGTATTACTCAGCAGAGAAAAACAATGGAATCTTGAAATTCGCAGTAAATGGATAGAACTGGAAGAAACCATCCCTAGTGAGGTAACCCAGTCACAAAAAGACAAACATGGTATGTACTCACTCATATAGACATAGATAAGGATAGTGCCAGTCTGCACTTCCAGTGACAGAGAGTCTGGGAAACAGGAAAGTACATAAGAGATATGCATGGTACCCAAGAGAAGAAAAAATGAGGCAAGATCCTCATATTGTCTATAAAATGCCCATTTTTGAGCCATCTTGTGTACGGTCAACCCAATAGTGGATCATATCCCTAAAAAACCTGATTCTCCTTCCCCTAACAATCATCTGCTGCCAATAAGTCCTCAGTTAATGATGTCCCGACCAATTCTTTGTGAGGGTTGATTGACAGGTTTGATCTTGACACAACTGCAATGATTTCATCAATGACATAGTCATGCCATGTTCCCTAAACTCTGGCTCTGATAATCTTCCTGGCCCCTCTTTTATGAGGTTTCCAGAGCCTTAACTAGATGGAGAGTGATATAATGGTCCCCTGTATGGCTAAACTCTCCAGAGACATGGCATTTTAACCATTGTGAGTCTCCATGTTAACTGGAGGGCACTACAGGAAAAGCTTCCTTGATGCAGACTGTGAGCTACACTAATATAGTGATATCAACATACATATTTAGAAGGTGCCTTGTCATTATGCTTATTTAATGAAAGAATTGTAGCAAGTCTCCTCTTGGGCCTATTATTTAATTAGCCATGGGCTCTTGGTTAGGTTTACTATATTAGCCATGGGATTTCTCCTGTGGAGTGGGCCTTAACCCTAACAAGAAAGGGGCCAGTTACCTCCATGAAAATCATGCCACTATTATACCTGTCAGCAAATCTTTGCCAGGCCCATCATTGTTTAACTTGCAGGGTTTGCAGCTGGGTACAGCTATGATTGACTTTTCTCACCCAGCTACTGGCATAGCACCCTTTGACACTATCAAACCAAACAGCAGGGAGTAAGCTTATGGTCAGTTACCAGATTGACTTTTTCATGTACTGTGATCAAAGCTGTGATGTTCTCCTCAATAGGCTCTTACTATCAAGTTCAGGCTGCATGCACCCATCTAGAGGCCCCTTCTGGAACACCTGGACCAACTAATTCTGTCCCCAAACTTCCTATTTAACCCTCTAATGTCACTCATACATCTAACAATACCCAGCTCTGCATAGAACGACCACCCCTTCCTAGGTCAGAACCAAATTTTAGACCAAGAACAAATTCTGCCCTATGTGCAACCATTCATAGGTCTTTTCTGTGATGTGACCATCAACCCAGTAGGATATCATAGTTCCTTTTTTTCCATGGTTGATCCCAGTGGATTCAAACAACATCCCCATTCATTTTTTTCTTCAAGTCCCCAGATCTAGCCTGGATCCCACAAGCAACACCCTGGCCTAGCTTGGTCACACAAGCCTGTACAGTAGCCAACATCTAGGCCCCTTCAAGGTATCACTTCCTTTTCATTAGCCTATTCTGAAACCAAGGCCTGTTCTTCAGACAAGCTCTAGGCTTCAGCAAGAACAACCCTACATGAAACCTCCTATAGCGCCCTTCCGTGCAGCCTCCACCATCCACTTTCTACCCAGAGTTCTCATGTCATCCTCCGGGGTCTAGCCAGGTAATTTCCCTTGACCTACCCTTCATGCCTGTTTGAAACCTACCAGATCTAAGTATGGTTTTCAAATACTGAACCATCATGGTCTATTCTGGCCAGCCATGTCTATATAACAGACACCATACCGGTGATCACCCACTGACCTCTTCTGGGAAGCATCCCTTAACTCTCTCACCATATAATTTTCTAGGGTCTTCTATGGGCCCCATATCCCGTGCTCCAACCTTGAGAATACCATACCCAAGGTCAAGGATTTCATCAACTCTTGCCTTCCCTGCAAAACACCTCAGGATCCCTTCCTCCATGACCTGAGTAGGTACCAATATTTCCCATATCTTCCTGAAGAGCATGGACAATGAGATCCCTTGGTGTTCCCACCAATCCTTTCTGTAACCCAATAGATGTAGGCCTTGTCCCAAGACCTTCTCATAGTCCTACTATGTCCACCCCCATGGGCAAAGGAGCCAAGGTCTAGGTTTCCACCAAACCAGTCATAAGTTCCTTCTGTTTCCCTTAAACATGTCTCTCATTACCTATTTGTGAATTAGTAGAATTAGTCGTGGCTGCCTAGGTAAAAGACAAGGAACATAGAAATTATAGCTCTTTTCATGCTTGCTCATGCTCTTGAGTCACTGGCATTAGAACCTACATAGGGATTTTAGTTAACTGTATCATTTGAGGTAGGAAGTCCCACCTTAAATCCAGATCACTTTAGGTGGGAAGACATACCTATGGTGTGGGGTAGAATTGGGTGTAGCTGCCTAGGTAAAAGACAAGGAAGAAAGAAATTATTGCTCTTTTCCTGCTTGCCCATGTTCTTGATTCACTAGCATTAGAGCCTACTTCTTTGGTATTTAGATGCCTACTGAAGACCAGCTGAAACAATCAGACCTGTAGAATGAACATCTCCTGGATTCCTGGAACTTCCATTGTAGACAGCCATTGTTGGACTAGTCAGAATACAGCCTGTAAGCCACTCTAATAAATCACACACAACCTCATTTTATCAGTTGTGTTCTCTAGATAACCCAGACAGTATACCTTTCTTCCCACCTTTACCTACAGTGCCCACCCTAACACCTTTTGTGGGATTGTGAACAAGTGACATGGTATGGAGACATCCTCAGGCCTCCTCTGGGATCAGCCTGGTTGGCTCCCTGGACTTCCCCACTGAAGCCTTCATGTAACCTGCAAGTACTACCCAGGTCCCACCTTCAGTGTCTTGATCTAGTCTGGCCACGTAACATGTGTGATAGCCAATACCTAGACTTCTACTTCTTTGCACTAATCTAGGATGACCACAACCACCGTTGTCTCAGAGAAGCTCTAGACTTCATCTGGGATGGCCCTACCTGCAACTTGCCTCATGTCATCCTCCGGGGTCTATTTTTCCCCACCACCCAAGTTGGTACTCCGAATAACCATGTCGTCTTCCAGGTTGTAATATGTAAGTCCTTACATCAACATCCAAGGTTATTTTCTCCTACCACATCTAGTCTTGATGCCATAACTATTGCCATGGACTAATGTGACATACCCTCTCTGGGCAACAGAGACCCATAGGCTTCAGCTGGGTTCATATAATTTACTCATTAGTACTCTGACCAACACTGCCTACACTGAGGCAAATCTCTAGGATTCTACTAGTTCCTGACCTGCCTGCAACCACCAATGGGCCTCTGTAGTACTGTCTCCATTCCCATACAATGAACACAGATTCTCCATGTTAATATCCATGTTCTTTCATGGGTCCCACAGCCCCAGCTCCATCAAATTCTGTCAGCCCAGCCAACCTCTAGGCCTCAACCATGAAATGCCCTAACTGTAACCATTCCCAGGCACTCCTAAAGAAGGATCCTCTCTCCCACTAGTTATCCACCTCCACACTGCTCCTCTAGGCTTAAGCCCAGTGAGTTTCCTTGACTTCAGAATCCAGGACATTCTGAGAACACTCTTGCCTTTGTGATGCATCCACTGTCATAGCCTAGTCTGATCACACCCTTACTTCTCAGCATTTAAGCTCTTCCTTTGTCCATACCTACTTAGCTGCAATCATATCCAGGCATATTTTGACCCTCTTCCCTCAGTTCACTTTTCCCCCTAGACATAGGTGATTCTCTAGAATGTAGCCTGGTACCTTCTTTGTAACCTCCATGAACACATTTAATACCCAGACACCCCTCACCTCCTCCTCTGACCAGATCTTGCAGAAACAAACAAACAGTTGAATGAAACAGGGAAATGAATTCAATATAGAAAACTAGCCAATGGTCTCTCAATCTAGATTCTCTACTCAAAGAATAAACTCACTAGAGAGACACACAGAGAGACACACAGAGAGAGGGAACAACCTAATCAGTAACCCAACATAGGCAAAAGAAGAAAAATATAGCAGTTATTGTAGGAATTCATATGAGCCTAAGGACATGTGTTAAAGGTGTCTATCCCCCTAAAAGTGAAAATCTCAAATAAACGGATGAAAATAGGAACCAAATTGAGAAATAAGTCAGTGGTAGTGGTTTGAAAGAGTGTGTCCTTCCTAGACTCCTGCATTTGAATGTTTGTTTCACAGTTGTTGACCCATTTGGACAGTTTTAGGAGATGAGGCCTTGCTGGGGGAAGTATTTTACTGAGGGCAGGTTTTCAGAGCTAAAATACTCCTGATAATTATTTTTTGTTTGTTTGTTTTTCCTACCTGCTTCACTGTGCTTGTGGTTCAATATAAGAGCTCTCAGCTTTCTGCTGTTACTCTGTGACCTGTTGCCTACTGTCATGCCTCTCAGCCATGATGGACTTTCAGCATCTGGGAC
Organism: Mesocricetus auratus; assembly: GCF_017639785.1. NCBI lineage: Eukaryota > Metazoa > Chordata > Mammalia > Rodentia > Cricetidae > Mesocricetus > Mesocricetus auratus. The sequence continues at coordinate 4,997,314 of NW_024429188.1, forward strand.
CACAATCCCAAATGAACTTTGACTTCTCTAACTTATGTTGGTATGGGTGTTTTATCACCTGTGATCAAGGAATTTGACAGAAAACAAAGCTGAAATATGTAAGAGCCATTGGGACTCTTATGAACTCATAGAGACTGAAGCATCATGCACAGGGCCATCACTGGTCTGTACCAGGTCCTCTGCATTTAAAGTATGTTTTCCAGATTAGTGTGTTTATGTAATACATGCATTGCAAACTCATAATTCTATGACTCTGTGACTTTTCTTGGGCTCTTTTCCTTCTATTTGTTTCGTATAACTTTGAGGTAATAGGTTTTGTTTCATACCACAGTATTTTATTTCCCATATTTTATTTAATTAATTAGGTAGTTAGTTACTTATTCAGTTAGTTAGGCAAACAGTTAGTTAGTTAATTAGCTAGTCAGTTATTTATTTAAAAAAATGACCCAGTAGTGTAAAGGTTAACAATTGAACTGTCATTTCTACAGCCAGGGTAAGGGAAAGGCATTTTTCTGCAATGGAATAACACTGGGTATATCAATAACTCCAGGGTAGGGCTAATAAATAATAATTAGTTGATAACAAATATAGATCCGGCAGTTCTGTGTGGGTTTGTATTTCATTATAGATGTTGTTGTACCTTCAGTTTTCTTTTTGGGATGCTATATTTTTTTCTCTACGTTTGGGGGATTTTTGTTGTATTGGTTTTTTGTTGATTTTTAAAGGAAGAGCAAATGGTGGGATTATCAGAGAAGAAGAAATGATCTGGATGAACTTGAGGAAGACAAAGAATAAGATCAAACTACATTTAATGTAAAAATGTTTTAAATAATGAAAAATGATGAAAAATAAAAATGAAGCCCACAACTAATGTTGCAAGAATAGAGAAAACATAATTTCAGGATTACATTAAAACCAGCAACTATGAAAAAAAATGTCCATTCTCTCCATTCCAGTTCATACAGTGCTTATAAGTACTCTTCTGGGGTTCATCAACATTATGAAAGAATGCAGGTTTGGGTTCCAGGAATACACTGAGGCACATTGTACTTTGAGGATAAAAGATTAGAATTATTAATGCCATAAGCAGACAGATGGGATCATGAAAGAGGTTCTGGGACAAGATATTGCTCATGAAGTAGACAGGGGTTACTTGTTATACACTTCAGAGGAAGGAAGAAAGTAACTTGCTCTGTGACTGAAGAGCAGGCTATCATGCACACTTGTAGCTAGGCAGGCTCCTTTTCAGGTTGGCAAGGGAAAGGAAAGTTATCTTACTTTACAGGTAATCAAAGCATGACTTTTAAGATGGAAGAAGAGGGTAGGGAATAGGGGTGCATTTAGCTACTGTTTTGCCATCACACAGAATATGCTATTTGTAGCCCCAACCATGAAGGAGCCTGTATAGAGTCTCTATACAGCTGTAGACAGGAGTGGACACAGCACCACCTTATCTGGGCTCTAAGATTATGATCGCTTCTTTAGAGTCTTTGACCATTGCAATGTCTGAATCAACTTTTCCCTTATTATTGACGTTATTCTTTTAATGATGCAATGAATCTGATTAGTGTTGTCTATAAAATGCCCATTGTTGAGCCGTTTTCTATAAGCCCAACCCAATAGGGGGTCATAGCCCTAAAAACACTGATTCTCCTTACCATCAAATGTCAATAAGTCCTCAGATAATGATGTCCCTGCCAATTCTTTGTGAGGGGTAGTTGACTGGGTTGATCTTGGGCACAACCGCAATGATTTCATCAATGATATAGTCATGCCCTCTTCTCAAGACATGATTTCACCCTGATGCTCCCTAAGCTCTGGCTCTGACAATCTTTCTGGCCACCTTTTCTATGATGCTCACAGAGCTTTAATGAGAGGCATTGTGATATAATGGTCCTCTTTATGGCTAAAAACTCCATAGACATGGCATTTTGAACAGTTGTGAGTCTCCATGTTAACTGCAGCACAATGCAAGAAGAAGCTTCCTTGATGCCAAATGAGAGCTACACTATAATAGGGATATCAAAATACATATTTAGAAGGCACCTTTGTGATTATGCTTATTTAACAAAATAATGGTAGTAAGTCTCCTGTTAAGACTATGATTTCCTTAGCCATGGGCTCTTATTTAGGTTAACTGAAATAGCCATGGGATTTCCCTTGCAGAGTGGGACTTAACACAAACAAGAAAGAGGCCAGTTACCTGCATGACATTCATTCCACTATTGTAGCTTGAGTAAGTCTTTGCCAGGCCCAACATTGTTTTAACTTGTAGGGTTTGCAGCTGGGTACAGCTATGATTGACTTTTCTCACCCAGCTTCTGGCATAACACCCTTTGACACTATCAATCTAAAGAGTAGGGAGTAAGCTTATGGTCACTTACCAGACTGACTTTTTCATGTACTGTGATCAAAGCTGGGATGGTCTCCTCAATAGGGTTTTGCTATCAAGTTCAGGCTGCCTGCAGCCATCCGGAGGCCACTTCTGGAACACATGGACCACCTTATTCTGTCCTCAATATCTTTCATGCCTCTAACACCACCAAGCCCTGCATAGACTGACTTCTTACTTCAGAACCAAACTCTTGGCTAAGACCACTTAATGACCTGTCTGAAACCATTCATAGGTCCTTTCTGTGATGTGCCAATCAACCTAGTAGGACTACCGACTTCTGTCTTCTTCCAGGGTAGATCTCAGTGGATTCAACAAACATCCCCTTTCATTCTTTTTCTCCAAGTTGCCAGATCTAACCTGGATCCCATAAGCAGTACCCTGGCCTAGATTGGTCACTGAAGCCTGCACAGTAGCCAACACCTAGGCCTCTTCAAGTTATCACTTCCTTTTCATTAGCCTAGTCTGAACACCAAGGCTTGTTCTTCAGACATGATCTAGGCTTCAGCCAGGAAAATCCTACCTGAAGTCTCCTATAGGGCCCTTCCAAGCAGCGTCCACAACCTACTTTGTACCCAGATTTCTCATGCTATACTCCAGTGTCTAGCTGAGTAATTTCCCTCATCCTACCCTTTATGCCTGTTAGAAACCCACCAGATCTAAGCATGGTTTCCACACCCAGAATCGTGGTCTATTCTGGCCAGCTATGTCAGTACAACTGATAACTTCTATGCATCACCAGGGTCACGCATCTTTGGTACTAGCATAGTCTAACCACCCCAGCCCGGGTCAGAGACAAGCTCTAAGCTTATTCAAAACCTGCATTCACAGGATTCGCCTACAGGTACTTTCTGTGAAGCATCTGCCACCACATTAGTCATCCACACTTCACATGTAATCATATAGGGTAAGGCTTGACCTTGACCTCCTCATCCATAACTTTTCTGAAATATAACTGCTCTAGACCATATCCCATACCTTTTTCCCCTGCCAAGTATGACCACACCAGATTGTATTGCAGACACCCTCTAGGATTTGACTAACAAATGGCCTACCTGCATGTATGCATAGGCAACTTCTGGAGAAGATCAAATTCACTGCTTCCATGCAAATGTAATACAACCTCTATGGAGTTCTAACCTTATCCTTTCTTTGTGACAACCTTGCCTCCCCTGTGCAATCAAGGTCCTCAATACACAGACTCTTCATGTCCTCTTCCAAGGTCCATCAGGAGAAACAGTGAAAAATCCTGTCTTCCCATCCATGCCTTTCATACAACAGACCACATGTGGCCTCGGCTCACAAACAATGGGTTCTATAACCTGTGTGTCACAGCCTGGTCTGCTCTGGCTCAGCTGCACAGCAGGCAACATTTCTACTTCATTAAGTTCCCCAAAACATAGCTCTGGCCTTAACTGTCCACCATGTTTTTGCTGCAGAGAAACTCTAGGCTTTAGCTAGGGCCTATCAAAACTGACATAACACACAGGTCCATTTGAGGCAGCATTAACAATACTGCTTGTTATCCAGATTTTCCTTGTCATCCTGTAGTGTCTAGACAGGTAAGTTGCCCTGACCTCCTCATCTGAGCCCATTAATATCTTTTCTTCAACTTGGAAGATCTGGGACAGATCATAAAACTAGTTTCCTGGCCTAGTTTGCTCCTCAAACCCTACCGACACAGCAGCCATCACTAGACATTGTGAGGGTAGTAAATAATTCACGTCAGCATAGTATGACCACATGAGACCTCACTGTTCCCAAGCTTCAGGCTTTGAGCAGGAAACACCTCATCTGCATCTACCCACAGGTACATTCTAAGCTACCTCCACCATGCTACTTAGTACCCAGACTTCATACTCCAACCTCCAGGGTCTAACACAACCCCTTCTGTGTGACCATCACTGCTCAGTACACAGATTCCTCACAGTTGTCTCCAAAGACCTATCCCATATTCTGTGCCTGGCCTAATCTCACAACCCCTCACTGTTCTCAAAAACAACCTCTGTGCTGCAGATAGAACCCGTCCTAACTGCAAACATTAATAGGCCCCTTCTTCCCAGAACTCATAACCCTTTTAGGTACCCAGACTTCCCAAGTCCTCTTCCAGGGTCTAGTTTGGTGAGCACCCTAGTTATCCCATTCAAAGCATTTTCCCCCGATCAGTGCCATGGCTTTGTCTATCCAGTCCTCCCTGCACAGCAGCTGATATCTAGGCTTCCTAATAGTTTTACTGTCTTGGCCTAGTCTGACTTACTCAGCTGTCACTACAGCCAAGTTCTCCTTTCTATCCAGGACTTACTTTCTTGCAATAAACCAGAAGAACTTACCATGTAGTTTCCACCATGCTCCCAAATAACCAGGTTTCCCATCTGCTTCTGCAGGTTTTATCAGGATCCCTATTATGTGGCCCCCATCCACTGCCTTGTTATCCAGACACTCTGAGTCTTACTCCATTGCCAAGTCTGTACCTGACGTATTGTGCCTGACCTAGTATGGCTCTTACAATCTACTTTTAATGCAGCAAAACTATATAATTCTGGTAGGTCTCACCCTACTAGTAACCAACCAGTTTCCTTCTGTGTTTCCAGCCATACCCCTCAGCACCTAGACTTACAGTGGGCCTCTAATCCCTTCTGTGTGATCCAACCAGGACTTGGTATTTAGACTCCACAGGACTTCATTCACAGCCTAGCCCTTGTTGAGATCCAGTGTCTAGGATTAGCCTTAAAAACCTCACTTGTGCTACAGCCAAGGTCTAGACTATATCCTAGACACCCTACCTGGATTCACCCACAGACATATTCTCGGATGCATCCATCAAAACACTCCCTGTATAATCATATGGGATCTAGTCTGGGTCCCACATCTTATGCTCCTACCTTGATTTTGTCACAGCCAAGGTCAATGATTCCATCGACATCTGCCTTACCTGCAAACCTGCACAGGTTCCCTTCCTCCACTACCTAAGTGGATACAAAGAATTCCCATGTGAAACTGAAGAGCCAGGACAATGAGTTCCCTTGGTATTCCCCTCAAACCTCTTTTTTACTCAATAGATGTAGCCCTTGTCCCAAGTCTACTCATAGCCCTACTATGTCCACCCCCAATGGCAAAAGAGCCAAGATCTAGGTTCCCATCAAACTGGTCATAAATTTGTTCTGTTCCCCTCAACTGTAAAACTCTTTACCTTTTTGTGATTATTATTTTTGCTTATCAACTAACTACATCTTCATTTACATAAAAACCCAAGTGACTGAGCACACCTGTAAGGGATTTTAGTTATCTGGATCATTTGAGGTAGGAAGACTTAAATCTTGAGGTAGGAAGACTTACCGTTGGTGTAGGCTATAGTTTCACGTGGCTGCCTAGGTAAAGGACAAGGAAGAAAGAAATTATTGCTCTTTTTCTGCTTGCCCATGCTCTTGATTCACTGGAATTAGAGGCTACTTCTTTGGGATTTAGACTAATACTGAAGACCAGCTGA
>NW_024429188.1:5003215-5312486 GCF_017639785.1 Mesocricetus auratus
TCCTTTTCCTAACAGTCATCAACTATCAATAAGTTCTCAGTTATTGATATACCTAGCTCATGTGCCCCTGCCAATTCTATGTGAGGGGGGGGTTGTCTGGTTTGATCTTTGGCAGTCAACCACAATTGCAAAGAAAACCCTACCTGAAGCCTCCTATAGGGCCCTTATGAGCAGACTCTACTACCCACTTTGTATCCAGAGTTCTCATGTCATCCTCCAGGGTCTAGCAGGGTAAGTTCACTTGACCTCCCTTCATACCTGTTTGAAACCCACCAAAACTAATCATGGTTTCCACACCCAGAATCATGGTCTACTCTGGCCAGCCATATCTATATAAAAGACAACTTCTAGGCTTCCCCAGTGTCAAACATCTTTGGTACTATCATAGTCTAACCACCCTGCTTGGGTCAGAGAGAAGCTCTAAGCTTAACCAAAACCTGCACTGCCAGGATTCACTTACAGGTCCCTTCTGTGAAGCCTCTGCCATCACATTAGGCAACCAGACTTCACATGTATTCATCTAGGGTTAGGCCTGACCTTGACCACCTCATCTATACCTTTTCTGAAACATACCAGATATATACCCCATCTTGCACCTTTTTCTCCTGCTAAATATGACCACACCATATTGTATTACAGCCAAGCTATAGTGTTGGATTTACATATGGCCTACCTGCATGTATGCGAAGGCACCTTCTGGACAAGCTCTGATTCATTGCCTTGCATGCAATTGTTCCACAACCTCTATGGATTCTAACCTGATACTTTCTGTGTGAAAACCCTGCCTCCCCTGCCCAATCAACCTCCTCAATACACAGACTACACAGACCCTTCATGTCCTCCTTCAAGATCCATCAGTTGACCCAGTGAATACTCCTGTCTTCCCATCACAGCCTATCACTCAACAGACCACATGTGGCCTCTGCTTACAACCAATGGGTTCTATATCCTGTGTCTCCCAGCCTGGTCTGGTCTGGCTTACCTGAACAGCAGGCAACACTCTACTTCAATAAGTTCCCAAATCCATTGCTTTTGCCTTAACAGACCACCATGACTTTGCTGCAGAGATAGTCTCGGCTTTAGCTAGGCCCTATCTTAACTGCTATCACACAGAGGTCCATTTGAGGCAGCTTTCACAATGCCGTTTGTTACCCAGATTCTCCTCGTGATCCTGTAGTTTCTAGACAGGTAAGTTGCCCTGATCTAGACATCCACGCCCACTAATATCGTTCCTTAATCCTGGAAGTTCTAGTACTGATCATAAAATTAGTTTCCTGGTCAGGCTGGCCCCTCACACCCTACTGACATAGCAACCATCACTAAACATTATGAGGGTAATAAATAATTCACATCAGCCTAGTATGACCACCTGAGACTTCACTGCTCACAAGCTGCAGGCTTTGGGGAGGAAACACCCTACCTGCATTACATAAAGTAAATTGTGGGCTACCTCCACCATGGTATTTAGTACCAGACTTCCTACCTCAACCTCCATGTACTAGCACAACTCCTACTGTGTGACCATTACTGCTCAGTACACAGATTCCTCACAGTGGTCTCCAAAGTCCTATCTCATATATCACAAACCCCTGACTGTTCCACAAACTACCTCTGTGCTGCAGATAGGAACTGTACTAACTGCAAACATTAATAGGTTCCTTCTTGCCAGAACTCACAACCCCTTTAGGTACCCAGACTTCCCAAGTCTTCCTCCAGGCTCTAGTCTAGTGAGTACCCTTGTTATCCCCTTCAAAGCCTTTTTCCTATGATCAGTGCCATGGCATAGTCTGTCCAGTCCTCCCTGCACAGCAGCTGTTCTCTAGCCTTCCTAAGGATTTCACTGTCTTGGCCTAGTCTCACTAACTCAGCTGACACTACAGAAAAGTTGTCGATTCTATACAGGACTTACTGACCTGCAATAACCCACCAGAACGTACCATGCAGTTTCCACCATACTCCGGAAAAAGCTGGTTTCCCATCTCATTTTGCAGGGTTTACTCTGATTCCTATTATGTGCCCCCACCAACTGCCTTATTGTCCAGACTCTGTGAAACTTCCTCCATTGCCTAGTCTGTATTTGACATCCTGTGCCCCACCTAGTCTGACTCTTATAAACTACTTGTGATGCAGCAAATCTCTAGGCTTCTGGCAGGTCTCACCATGTTTCCTTCTGTTTTTTTCCACCATACCTCTCAGCACCTAGCCTTACAATGCCCTCTGCTCCCTTCTGTATGATCCCTCACGTACTTGGTATTTGGACTCCACAGGATTTCATTCACAGTCTAGTCCTTGTTGAGATCCAGTGTATAGGACTAGACTAAATAACCCCACCTGTGCTACAGCCAAGTTAGGCTACATCATAGACACTCTACCTAGATTCACCCACAGCACCTTCTGGGATACATTCATCAAATCACTCCCTGTATAATCTTCTAGGGTCTAGTATGGGTCCCACATCCCATGCTTCTACCTTGATTTTATCACAGCCAAGTTCAAGGATTTCATCTACACCTGTCTTACCTGCCACAATGCACAGGTGCCCTTCCTCCACTACCTTAGTTGGTACCAAGATTTCCCATATCCTCGTGAAGAGCCAGAACAATGAGTTCCCTTGGTATTCCCACCACACCTTTCTTTAACTCAGTAGATGTACCCACTGTCCCAAGTCTTCTCATACCCCTAATGTTTCCACCTCCAAAGGCAAAGGAGCCAAGTTCTAGGTATCTACCAAATGTGTCATATGTACCATCTGTTCTCCTTAACCATGTCTCTAATTACACATATGTGGTTACTATTTTTCATGTCAACTAACTACATCAGAAATTACCTAAAAATCAAAGTGACTGAGCAAACCTGTGAGGGATTTTAGTTAATTGGATCTCGAGGTAGGAAGACTCAACTTACATCCAGAACACTTGAGGTGGGAAGACTTACCTTTGGTGCCGGCTATAGTTTCAGTGGCTACCTAGGTAAAGGACAAGGAAGAAAGAATTTATTGCTCTTTCCTGCTTGCCCATGCTCTTGACTCACTGGCATTACAGCCTATTTCTTTGTGATTTAGATGCTTCCCAGCTGAAACAACCAGATTTGTAGAGTGAATAACTGCTGGATTATACTGTAGACAGCCCTTGTTGGACTAGTCAGACCACAGCCTGTAAGCTACTCTAATAAATCCCACACATGTTCTATTAGTTCTATTCTCTAGATAACCAGCACAATATACCATTCTTCCCATCTTTACATCCAGGGTCCACCCTGAGACCTTCTGTGGGGCTGCAATCAACTGACATGGTATGCAGAATTCCCAAGTTCTACTCTGGGGTCATCCTGGTTGGTTCCCTGGACTTCTCCACTGAAGCCTTTCTTTAACCTGCCATTTCTACCCAGGTCCTATATCCAGTGTCCTGATCTAGTCTGTCCACCTAGCCTGTGTGATAGCCAATATCTAGGCTTCCACATCTTTGCAATGGCCTAGTCTAACTAAACCTCCTTTGCCTCATAGAAATTTTAACCTTCATCTGGGATGGCACTACCTGTAACTTGTCTCATTTCTGTTTTATATTTGCCTCCACTGCCCCAGTTGGTACTCCGAATTCCCATGCCCTCTTCCAGATTCTAATGTGTATGTTCTAACCTCAACATCCAAGCTTCCTCCCCCCTTATCAGATCTAGTCTTGATGCAATAACCCAGACCATGGACTAATGTGACTCTCACTGTGAGCAACAGAGGCCAGTAAGCTTCAGCCGGGTCCATATAATTTACTCATTAGTACTCTGACCAACACTGCCTACACTGAGCCCAAGCTCTAGGACTCTACCAGTACCTGACCTACCTACAACCTCCAATAGACCTCTTCAGCACTGTCTCCGTCCCCATCCAATGGACACAGACTGCCCATGTTATTCTACATGTTCCATCATGGGTCCTACAGCCCCACCTCCATCAATCTCTGTTCAGACATTATTGCCACCCAGCCAAGCTCTAGACATCAACCATGAAATGCCCTACTTGTAACCATTCACAGTAACTAATGAAAAAAGATCCTCTGTACCAACAGGCTTCCACACTTCCCAAGTTCTCCACTAGGCTCGTGCCCAGTGAGTTTCCTTGACTCCAGAATCCACGACATTCTGAGAACACTCTAGCCTTTGTGATGCATCCACTATCATAGCCTAGTCTGACCATACCCTGACCTCTCAGCAGTTAAGCTCTAGCATTTGTCCACACCTACTCTAGCTGCAACCACACACAGACATATTTTGCCCTTTCTCCATCATTCCACTTATCCCCCTAGACATAGCACATCCTCAATAATCTAGCCTGGTCCATTCTGTGTAGCTTCCATGAACACACTTAGTACCCAGACTCCCCAAGTCCTCCTCCTCTGACCAGATCTTGCAGACACAAACAAACAGTTGAATGAAATAGGGAAATCAATTCAAGATAGAAAAATAGCTAAAGGTCTCTCAATCTGGATTCTATCCTCAAAGAATAAACTCAATAGAGAGCCACAGAGAAAGACACACAGGGGGAACAACCAAATTAGCAACATCAAAATAGGCAAAAGGAGAAAGAATATAGCAGTTACTGAAGAAATTCATCAGAGCATAAGGACATATGCTGAAAGTGTCTATCCCCCTAAACATGACAATCATATAAATGGATGTAAATAGGAACCAAACTGAGAAAAAATAAGTTGTAGTGGTTTGAATGAGAATGTCCTTCCTAGCCTCCCATATTTGAATATTTGGTTCACAGTTGGTGGCCCATTTGGACAGTTTTAGGAGATGAGGCCTTGCTGGAGGAAGTATGTTACTGATGACAGGTTTTCAGAGCTAAAATACACCTGCCAATTTTTTTCCTAACTGCTTCACTGTGCTTATGGTTCAAGATAAGAACTCTCAGCTTCCGGCTGTTACTGTGTTACCTGCCATGCCTCCCAGAAAGAATGAATACTGCTAACTCCAGGAAATGTAAGCATCAGTTATCCAGTGGAAATACTGGTGTCACTTGAAGGAATTTGCCCACCAACCTAGTGTGCTATTAAGTACTGCTGTTAAGACTGGCTACTCACTAGCTAAAGAAGCTTCATGCACTGAAACGTGTATACTTCTAGCCACAAACGATGTACTAATGCTTTTGGTTAAAGTCAAAATAATCCAAGGTTTGTTTTTGAGTTCTTAGTCTCTTCAACAAAAAATTTGAAAATGGACTCAGAAGGAAGCCAGAGGACATTTTCATTAGTGTTTGACTAAAAAGCCTACCTAACAAGGTAGACAAACTATAAATCTTGGCGTCTACCCAAGAGGGTGTAGATGGTGAAATGGAAGACAGAAAGATATATATCTTTGGCATTGGAGATCAACAATGGTGGGATAGGACAGGGACCTTCAGAGGAAGACTAAAAAAGCCCAGAGTGCCAGGTTTTACATGCTTACTTTTTGACTGGCATCCTAAAGAAAAAGGTAAAGTCATGACATCTCTGTAACACCCCAAAGCCTGCAATGCTGCATGATGGAAACCTTGCAAGTGGCTGCCATGAGGGAGAAACTACTGTGAGGCACAGGTTTCCTGAGGGAGAGGCAGCATGAGGGACTACCAGCAGTTACTTGAGGGAAAGGCTGCTGTGTGGAAGGTGCTGCCTGAAGGAGGGAGGAGCTGCATGAGGCAGGAGTTCCTGTGAGTGAGGGGCTGATGAAAGGGAGTTCTACCTGAGGGAGGGGCTGCCATGAAGGAAGGTCTGCAGTGTGGGAGGGGCTGCCTGAGTAAGGAGTTCCTGTGAGTGAGGGGCTGATGTAAGGGAGTTCTACCTGAGGGAGTGGATGCCATGAAGGAGGGGCTGCAGTGTGGGATGGGCTGCCTGAGGGAGGGCCTCTCATTAGAGAGTGGAAGCCTGAGGGAGGGGCTGCTTGGAGGGAGAAACTCCTGTGAGGTAGGGGCTGCTGTGTGGGAGGGGCTGCCTCAGTAGGGACAGACCTGAGGGAGGAGCTCCCTGTGGGAATCGCTGTCTGAGGGAGAAGATGCTTGAGGGAGGACCTCCTGTGTGGGAGGTGTTTCTATAAGGGAGGGCCACCTAAGGGAAGAGTTGCTTGAGGGAGGAAGGAGGGGCTGCAGTGTGGGAGGGGCTGCCTGAGTGAGGGCCTCCCATAAAGGAGGGGGTGCCTGAGGGAGGGGCTGCTTCGAGGGAGGAACTCCTGTGAGGGAGGGGCTGCTGTTTGGGAGAGGCTGCCTCAGGGAGGGACAAGCATGAGGGAGGAGCTCCCTGTGGGAATCCCTGTCTGAGGGAGAAGATGCTTGAGGGAGGAGCTCCAGTGTGGGAGGTGTTTCTGTAAGGGAGGGGGACCTGAGGGAGGAGTTGCTTGAGAGAGGAGGTCTTGTGAGGGAGGGGCTGCTACATGGGAGGGGCAGCCATGAAGGAGGGGCTGCTGCAAGGGTTGAGCTCCTGTGAGGGAGGAGCTGCTGTGAGGGAAGGGATTGCTGTGAGGGAGGGGCTGGCATGAGGGATGGCCTGCCTGAGGGAGGGGCTTCAGAGAGAGTCCAGGAATTCTCAGACCATTAGGGAAAGTATGCTACAGTTTTCTGTGGAGTTTGAAAGAAAAAGAGACAGAAAGAAGGGATATTCTGTAAGTAGCCACATGATTTACATGAAGGGTGAATATGTTTTCTCATTAAGGAGTGAATTATTCGGCCCCTCTCCTTACTATATCTTTAGATGAATCCGTTTTTCTAGGAAAGGGGGTAGGTCCTGGCCAGATGAGTGATAGGAATAATTGGCTTAACTCTGAAGAGGGGACAATAGTGTGTAATGTTCTCATCTTTGGAGCATGTTAGAATGTCATGTTTCCCCATTGATCTAGAGGTATTCTACCCTTTTGACAAGATGTGATAAAGCTTGTTTGCCTTCTAGTGTTACTAGGGAACATTCCCCAGCATTCCCAGGGAAATGGAAGGTAGAGTCCAAAGCTGATCATGAGGCACGGGCCCATTCTCACAGCTTGCCATGCTTCCAATGTGCATGAAACTAAGAAAAATTTCATTAAGGGTCCAATTTTGTCTGAGTAGATATCTCTGAAGAAGAAATCCTGAATAAGCTGCAAGAAATGGTATGGCACTGAGCTGAACCACTTTGCATTTATTCTCTCCATGGTGGGACACCATCAAGTGAGTAACCCCAACGCTTTAACCCTTGAGACAAGGTGCAGCAAAACATTGAAAATTTGAGCATGAACCCCAGCAGAAACAGGAGACACACCTCTGTGCTGTCCCCGGGAGCAGCCACAGGAGATCATTTCTGAGACTTCTGGCCAGGTGAAGTTTGGATATTTTTCCTTTTTTAAAATTCAAATTAGAAGTAAGCTTGTTTTACATGTCAATCCAAGTTCTCTATCCCTACCCTCCTCCCATGACTGTCACAGACCCCCTATCCCATCCTCTTTCTGCTCCCCAGAGAGAGTGAGGCCTTCTGTGGGAGATCTCCAAAATCGGTGATATCATTTGGAGCAGGGCCTAGAACCTCCCTCATGTGTCTAGGATGAGAGAGTATCCCTCTATGTGGAGTGGGCTCCCAAAATCCATTCGTGAACTGGGGATAAATACTGATCCACTACCAGAGGCCCCACAAATTGACCAGACCTCCAAACTGACATTCAACTTCAGCAGCTCTGGAAAAGTCCTACATAGGTTTCCCAACTATCATTCTGGGGTCCATGAGCTTCCCCTTGCTCAGGTCAGCTGTTTCTGTTGGTTTCTCCAGCCTGGTCTTGATCACTTGCTCATTAGTTCTCCTTCTGTGCAACTAGATTCCGTGAGTTCAGCTCAGTGCTTAGCTGTGGGTGTCTGCTTCTACTTCCATCAACTACTGGATGAAGGCTTTAGTATGATATAGAAGGTGGTCATCAATCTCATTATCTGAGAACTTCATTTAAGGAAGCCTCTCAACTATTGATGAAATTGTTACTTGGGGTCAACCTTGTAGATCTCTGGACATTTCCCTACTGCAGTGCCATATTTCTATTTAAACCCACTTTTAGGTGTCTATTGTCTTGCTCTCCTCTGTTCTTCCCCTGACTCCATCTTCCTGCTCTCTCATGTCCTCCTCTCCCCTCCTCTTCTCTCCTTCTCTTTCTTCTAACTCACTCTCCCTTCCCACCAGGCTCCCTTCTCCTGGGGATCATCTATGTCTATTTTAGTGTCCTCTTTGCTTACTAGCATCTCTGGCAGTGTGGATTGTAGGCTGGTAATCCTTTGCTCTATGTCTAAAATTCATGTATGAGTGAGTACATACCATGTTTGTTCTTTTGTGACTGGGTAACTTCACTCAGGATGGTTTCTTCTAGTTCTGTACATTTGCCTAGGAATTTCAAGATTCCATTGTTTTTCTCTTCTGAGTGGTACTCCATTGTATAAATGTATGGCATTTTCTCCATCCATTCTTCCGTTGAGGTGCATCTAGGTTGCTTCCAGGTTCTGGTTATTACAAGCAATGTTGCTATGAACATGGTTGAACAGATGCCCATGTTGTATGAATGTGCATCTTTGGGGTATATGCCTAAGAATGGATTTGCTGGATCTTGTGGTAGACTGATTGCCATTTTCCTGAGGAACCCCTGTACTGATTTTCAAACTGGCTATACAAGTTGGCACTCCCACCAGGAGTGGGGGAGTGTTCCCCTCTCTCCACATGCTCTCCAGCATAAACTGTCTTAGGTGTTTTTTTTTATTTTAGCCATTCTGAGTAAGATGGTATCTCAGAGATGTTTTGATTTGCATTTTCCTGGTAGCTAATAATCTTGAGCACTTTCTTATGTGACTGTCAGCCATTTTAGATTCCTCTATTGAGAAGTCTCTATTTAGTTCTATATCCCACTTTTTAATTGGATTATTTGGTGTTTTGGTGACTAGCTTCTTCAGTTCTTTGTACATTTTAGAAATCAACCCTCTGTCAGATGTGGGGATGGTGAATATCTTTTCCCATTCTGTGGGCTGCCATTTTGTCTTGTTGACTATGTCCTTTGCCTTGTAGAAGCTTCTTATTGTCAGGAGTTTCGTTTTATTAATTATCATTCTCAGTGTCTGTGCTACAGTAAACGGTGTTCTGTACCAATTCTTTAGAGGATACCACAGATTCACTCTTCTAAGAGGTTCAGTGTGTCTGTATTTATGTTGTGGTCTTTGATCCATTTGGACTTAAGTTTTGTGCATGGCGACAGATATAGATGAATGTGGAGTTTTCTACATGCCAGCATCCATTTGTGACAGTAGCATTTGTTGAAGATGCTTTCTGTTTTCCATTGTATAATTTTGGCTTCTTTGTCAAAAATCAGTTATTTTTACTTGTATGGGTGCACATCAGGGTTTTCAATTCAGTTCCGTTGGTCTAGCTGTCTATTTTTATGCCCATATCAAGCTGTTTTCAGGACAACAGCTCTATAATAGAGCTCAAAGCAAGTTATGGTGATGCCTCTGGTGGTTTCTTTATTGTACAGGGTTCTTTGGGCTATCCTAAGTCTTTTGTTTTTCCATATAATGTTGAGAATTATTCTTTCTTTTTTTATAGCCATTTTTTTATTCTTTTTTTTAAATTTAGATAAGAAACAAGGTTGCTTGACAAGTCAGTTCCAGGCCCCTCTCCCTTTCCCTCCCCTCCTCCCATGCCCTCCCCCCATCCCCCCCATTATCCCCTCATTCCCCCAGGGAGGGTGAGGCCTTCCATGGGGGTGTCCATAATCTGTCATTTCATATAGGGCAGGGCCTAGACCCTTCCCCAAGAGTTCAGGGTGAGAGTGCACCTCACATTGTTCTATGGGAGTCCAAAGTCCGTGTGTATATTTGGGATGGGTACTGATCTGCTGCCCAAGGCTCAATAGATTACCTAGGCCTCCTCACTGACACCCAGATTCAGGTGGTCTTGATCAGTCCCATGCTGGATTCCCAGGCTGATGCCTGGGGTTCAAGAGTTAACCTTTGTCTGGTCAGCTGTTTCGGGGGGTTAAACCAGCCCAGTCTTAATCCCTTTGATCATCAGTCCTCCCTCTCTGATACTGGCTTTCTTGAGTTCAGTTCAGTACTTAACCAGCCACTAAATGTAGTTTCTGTTTCCCAGACTCTCTGGCCATAGGATTGTAGGCTGGCACTCCCCAGATCTATGTCTAAAATCCATATATGAGAGAGTACATGCCATGTTTCTCTTTTTGTGACTGGGTTACCTCACTCAGGATGGTTTCTTCTAGTGTCATCCATTTGCCTGCGAATCTCATGATTCCATTATTTTTTTCTGCTGAATAGTACTCCATTGTGTAGATGTACCACATTTTCTCTATCCACTCTTCGGGTGAGGGACATCTAGGTTGCTTCCAAGTTCTGGCTATTACAAATAAAGCTGCTATGAACATAGTGGAACAGACATCTTTGTTGTATGAATGGGCATCTTTTGGATATATGCCTAAGAGTGGAGTTGCTAGGTCTTGTGGTAGGTTTATTCCCATTTTTCTGAGGAATCTCCATACTGATTTCCAAAGTGGCTGAACCAGTTGGCACTCCCACCAGCAATGGAGGAGTGTCACCCTTTCACCACATCCTCTCCAGCATAAATTGTCATTGGTGTTTTTGATTTTAGCCATTCTGACAGGAGTCAGATGGTATCTCAGAGTTGTTTTGATTTGCATTTCCCGGATGGCTAAGGATGTTGAGCACTTTCTCAAGTGCCTCTCAGCCATTTTAGACTCCTCTATTGAAAACTCTCTATTTAGTTCTGCAGCCCACTTTTTAATTGGGTCCTTTGCTGTTTTGGAGACTTGCTTCTTGAGTTCTTTGTAAATTTTGGAGATCAACTCTCTGTCAGATGTGGGATTAGTGAATATTTTTTCCCATTCTGTGGGCTGCCTTTTTGTCTTGCTGACTGTGTCCTTTGCCTTACAGAAGCTTCTCAGTTTCAGTAGGTCCCATTTATTAATTGTTGATCTCACTGTCTGTGCTACTGGTGTTATGTTCAGGAAGCTGTCTCCTGTACCAATTCGTTCAAGGGTACCACCCACTTTCTCTTCTATGAGGTTCAGTGTGGCTGGATTTATGTTGAGGTCTTTGATCCATTTGGACTTAAGTTTTGTGCATGGCGATAAACATGGATCGATCCGCATTCTTCTACATGCCAGTCTCCAATTATGCCAGCACCGTTTGTTGAAGATGCTTTCTTTATTCCATTGTATATTTTTAGCTTCTTTGTCAAAGATCAGATGTTCGTACGTGTGTGGGTTAATACCCGGATTTTCAATTCGATTCCATTGGTTTACCTGTCTATTTTTGTGCCAATACCAAGCTGTTTTCAGGACTATAGCTCTGTAATAGAGCTTGAGGTCAGGGATGGTGATGCCTCCGGACGTTGACCAAGAAAGAGAACTTCAGACCAATATCCCTCATGAACATTGATGCAAAAATACTCAATAAAATACTGGCAAATCGGATCCAAGAACACATCAAAACAATCATTCACCATGATCAAGTAGGTTTCATCCCAGGGATGCAGGGATGGTTCAACATACGAAAATCCATCAACGTAATCCACCATATAAACAAGCTGAAAAACAAAAATCACATGATCATCTCACTAGATGCTGAAAAAGCCTTTGACAAAATCCAACACCCCTTCATGATAAAGGTCTTGGAGATATCTGGGATAACAGGGACATACTTAAACATAATAAAAGCCATATACAGTAAATCAACAGCCAACATCAAACTAAATGGACAGAAACTCAACGCAATTCCTCTAAAATCAGAAACAAAACAAAGCTGTCCACTCTCTCCATACCTTTTCAACATGGTACTTGAAGTTCTAGCTATTGCCATACGACAACAAAGGGGGATCAAGGGGATACAAATTGGGAAGGAAGAGGTCAAACTTTCACTGTTTGCAGACGATATGATAGTTTACATCAATGACCCAAAGAACTCTACCAGGGAACTCTTAGAGCTGATTAACACCTTCAGCAAAGTGGCAGGCTACAAGATCAACTCAAGAAAGTCAGCAGCCCTATTATATACAGATGATAAAAGGGCTGAAAGAGAAATCAGAGAAACATCACCCTTTACAATTGCCACAAACAACATAAAATACCTTGGGGTAACGCTAACCAAACAAGTGAAAGACCTGTATTGTAAGAACTTTGAATCTTTAAAGAAAGAAATTAAAGAAGCCCTCAGAAAATGGAAAGATCTCCCATGCTCTTGGATAGGTAGGATCAATGTAGTAAAAATGGCAATCCTGCCAAAAGCAATCTACAGATTAAATGCTATCCCCATTAAAATCCCAGCACAATTCTTCACAGACCTTGAAAGAACAATAATCAATTTTGTATGGAAAAACAAAAGACCCAGGATAGCCTAAACAACCCTGTTCAACAAGGCAACGTCCGGAGAATTATTCTTTCAACGTCTGTGAAGAGTTTTACTTGGATTATGATGGGGATTGCACTTTATCTGTAGAATGCTTTTGGCAAGATTGCCATTTTTACTATGTTGATCCTACCTATTAAAGAGCATGGGAGATCTTTCCATTTTCTGGTATCTTCTTCAATTTCTTTCTTTTAAAAAAATAATGTATTTAAATTTATTTTATGTTAGTTGCTGTGAAGGTTTCAGATCACTTAGACCTGGAATTACAGATAGTTGTGAGCTGCCATGTGGGTGCTGGGAATTGAACCCAGGGACTCTGGAAGAGCAGTCAGTGCTCTTAACCACTGAGGCATCACTGCAGCTCCCTAATTTCTTTCTTTAAAGAATCAAAGTTCTTGCTATATAGGTCTTTCACTTGTTTGGTTAGCATTATCCCCAGATATTTTATGCTGTTTGTGGCTATTTTAAAATGTGATGTTTCTCTGATTTCTTTCTCAGCCCATTTATCTTCTGCATATAGTAGGGCTACTGATTTTTTTGAGTTAATCTTGTATCCTGCCGCTTTGCTGAAGGAGTTTATGGGCTGTAGGAGTTTCCTGGTAGAGGTTTTTGTGTCACTTATAGTAACTATTCTATCATCTGCAAATAGTGAAAGTTTGACTTATTCCTTTTCAATGTGTATTCCCTTGATCTCCGTTTGTTGTCTTATTGCTGTAACAAGAACTTCAAGTACAATATTGAAGAGATATGGAGAGAGTGGACAGCCTTGTCTTGTTCCTGATTTTAGAGGAATTGCATTGAGTTTCTCTCCATTTAGTTTGATGTTGGGTGTTGGTTTACTGTATATTGCTTTTATTAGGTTCAGGTATGTTCCTGTTATCTCTGATCTCTCCAAGACCTTTAACATAAAGGGGTGGCGGATTTTGTCTAAGGCTTTCTCAGAATCTAGTGAGATAATAACGTGCCTTTTCTTTTGAAGTTTGTATATATGGTGGGTTATATTGATAGATTTTCACATGGTGAACATTCCCTGCATTCCTGTGATGAAGCCTACTTGATCATGGTGGATGATTGCTTTGGTATGTTCTTGGGTTTGATTTGCCAATATTTTATTGGGTTTTCAGGTCATTCTCATCTGTTTCATCTGTGTTCAGATGTTCAGATCTTGCTGTTATAGACCCCCTAGATTCTGGTGGTGTCATATATGTCCTTCTGTTATTGAATGTGTTCTTTTCTTTCAGTGGGTAGGTGGGGTCTCTCCCTCTTCTGTTGAGTATGGATTCAAGGCTGTATCCTCTTCTGTCATACGGATTATGCAGGAATGATGGCAGATATTGGTTGTTTCGTTCTTCCTCCTGGTCTCTCTCTCTCTTCTCTCTCTCTCTCTCTCTCTCTCTCTCTCCCTCTGCCTCTCTTTTTATCTCTTTCTCTCTTCTCTCTCTCTACCAGAGGGTAGAGGGGCAAGACAGGAATGGCAGCTGATGATGTTGGCTGCTTTATATTGCCTGGGTCTCTCTGGCTGATTCGGTGGCAGGGTAAACATTTAGTTTTTAAAAACACATCATTTCATACTTCCAGGCACTTTCATGTCTCTCAGCTATTAAGTTGATAGACTCTTTCTCTTCATATACAAACAAACACACACACACATACACACACACACACAAACACACACATGCACCCTGTTGGTCCCATGTTGTTTGTCTGTGTTCATTCGCTTCAGGGATAAAACTTTTTATTGAAAACCAGTCAAGGGACTTATCTCTGGGAGAGACTAACTATCTCTCAGCAGTCCTTAGTTGCCTGATGTAAAACATGTGCTGCAGATGTATGCATTGATTCTGGGATCCCCACAATCTATTGATGTCTGCACTACGTCTAGTTATTGTTGTCTGCACTGGTCTCCATTTGCTGTAGAAAGATGTAAACTAATACAAACCCTAAAACTGAACACAGATAACCCCCTTTTGAGTGATTGGCCAGGGTAGTTCAACTTTCTCCCAACCTGTTGCCCTTGAATCAATCTCTCTCTCTCTCTCTCTCCCTCCCTCTCTCTCTCTCTGTCTCTCTCTCTCTCTCCCTCCGTGGAATGCAAGTCACTATTCTTAAAGAAAATGCACTTAGCGCACAGGACTCCTATGATTGGAGCTAGACCTAACTGAAAGTCTCCTTTCTGAGATCAAGCTTCCATAGTACCAGAAAATACACTGCACGCTGCCAAAGGAGGGAAGCAATTAATATTACTTCTTAGTTGTGACAATTAGGAACCTCAACAATGGCCAGAACTTTAAGACAGCCAAAAGGGTTCAATAGAGGCACTGACATGTTGGTGGTAACCAACATCTTTGTAATGGGACCCAAGGCCACCGAAACAGAAGGAAAACTAAGCTTGATACTAGAAATCTACCTAACTCCCTGGGTTGTGGAGATCATAGAGCTTAGGAGACAATCAACTATCACCACGTTGCTAGACCAATATGATTCTGTAACTACATTCTAAATCTTATCCTTATACCCACAGATAAGAATAGCTATTATGTCTTGTACTTAGAAAAACATTTCTGAAATCAATTACACTTCTCAGGACATATTTTGATAACAACACATTTATTTAAATCACTTTACATTTTGGAAACAGTCTGTAATTTCCTTGTCTTTCACAGACAGTAATGCCATGTTTTAGAAAGTACGGACTCATGCTTACTCTTGGTTGTTTCTCTGGGCACTGTGCCATGGGATCCAAACAAGGCCCCAAGGATGAGTGATTACCAGGCAATATGGATGGTGCTAAAAGAGGGGAAACTCTATAAATATGTTCCAGAGATCATTTGGTGGGCTGCTCACCTGAGGGCTACCTATTCAGCTAGTTTTGATGGCTTTGAAATCATATCACTGCTGTTTTAAATCCTGAGATTTTGGCATAGCAGCTGTTACCCTCTTCATCTTTCCTAATTGGATAGCTATCAATCCTTTTACCATGACACATGGAAATTGAATCCTGAGATCCAAAGTTTTGGGCATTGGATATGAGAATGCATATTTAGTAGTGTGGAAAGGTATTCATTTTGCTTTTCTTTTCTTTTTTTTTGGTTTTGTGAGACAGGGTTTCTCTGTATTGTTTTGTAGGCTGTCCAGGAACTCGCTCAGTAGACCAGGCTGGCCTCGAACTCACAGAGAATCACCTGCCTCTGTGTCCCGAGTGCTGGGATTAAAGGTGTGTGCCACCAATGCCCAGTTTCATTTTGATTTTTTTAAACATGCCAAACAATAAAATTAAATGAATTTATATATTCTGTTTAAATAAATATTAAGTAGCAAATAAATGTTTTAAATATTGTCATATTTACTTTGTAATTATCTTTATTGCCTTAATTTTCCATCTTCATAATGACATGTGACATTATATATTAAAATCATTCAGTTTTAAGGAAAATTTTATTTTAAAGAAAATATGTATACAGAGTAGAAAACTTTGTTTTTTTGCTTGCTTTGGAGACAGAGTCCTCACACTGTAGCCTACCCTGGCTTGAATCACTCTATGTCGCTCAATAGAGCCTCACATTTTCAGTAATCCTCCTGTTTCAATCTCATGAGTGCTATGATTACAGGTGTGAGCATATATACTGACTGATTCTGAGGGACAGATCTGTATGAGTACCACTCAGATCCTTTCACACTCAAGAGATCAAATAGCTTTCAGCCAAATACAACCTCTGTGGAATGTATAGGGACAGCCCTTAGTAGATCAGCTCTCATGGTAGTTTAAGAGAAGAATATGTACTCCTAATCCGGTGTGTGAACTCCAGTGGATATAGGCTCTGTTGGAGTTGTCTTTCGTATGTAGGGACCTAAACAAGCATGTCCAGACAGAGCCATTTCTGTGTGTTTTTCTTGCGGGTACTTGAACCAGGCCTAAAAGCCTTCTGCTTCGAAGCCCTAGAGCTTTTGCTGCTATACTTCAGTGTAACCTAGAGACCCACAGACCTGTTCCTGTGTTAACATTGATGAGGACACCACCAGACGAAGGTAGGTCTATCTCCTTTGAGACTTTTCTCCAAAGGAATTTCTGCTGAGGCCTTATACTACACGTAGATACAGTGTGCCAGAAATAGTAAGTCTCCATATTTTGTAACATGTCAAACTATACACACTCAGTTGAAGACACCTGCTTTAGACCTTGTAGAGATAGATGCCTCTCTTGGTGGGAAGATCACAGAAGGTAATATGCCACATATGACATGGCTGGTGGGGGATGTCCTTCTGTATGCTGTGAATATATGTTTCTCTTATTAGGTGATGAATAAAGCTGTTTCAGCCAATGGACAAGCAAGATTTAGTCAGGCAAGAAATTCATACAGGGAGAGAGAAAATAGTAGGTGGAGCCAAGTAGACACCAGGTAGCTACTGAGAAGATAGGATTCCTCGCATTCTCAAGTAAGCCAAGGCTATATGTTGATACACACATCAATAGAAATGATGTAATAATTAAGAGAGAGATAGCCAGTAAGAAGCCTTAGTCTTTGGACAACCAGTTTATAACTAATATAATCATCTGTGTATTTATTTAGAACCAAATTGCAGTGGGACCAGGCGGGAAAGCAACTTCTGTCTACACATGGCAGTCTAGATCCCATTGTACTTTAGGCACAAACCACTTGCCTATCCAACCAATTAGAGTGTGAGCTCCAGAGGCAAGGCAGTAAATGTATTATGATAGATTCCTCTTTGTATTCTAGCATTCTTGAGGACACCAAGCGAATAGAGAGCATATGATAAATGCTCCTTGAAAGAATGAATGATTGATAGAGTGAATGAATGGATGAGATCATCTTTGAAGTTTATTCAAGTATCTGAAACAGGTACAGGCTAAGTGTGGTTCTAACAGAATCCCAGTGTAACATCACTTCAATTGACCAGGGCTGGGCAGATTCCATCTTAGGTATGAATGAGTCAAGCACCAAGAAAGTTAGCAGATGGCATTCAGAAACAGTGTATTAGAACATCCATGGAGTAGTGGATGAGGGAAGGCTGCATCATAGTTTGCAGTTATATTAATGAGTTCCCAATACATTATTTTTAAAGGCCAAGTAAAATAGGGATCACCATAAAGCAGGAGGGAACGTGCACGGACTGTATTGAAGAAAGTGACTCTGTCAAGTCTCTAGGGAGCTCCCACCTCTTAGTGAGAGACTGTGCCAACAGCACAGGGTGGGAACCATAGCTTAAGGTAGATAGCCTCAGAAAGATTTCACTGTACTTTCAGTAATGTTTATGCTTTTGTGTTTGTCGTATGTTTCTTTTGAGACTGTGTTTTTCTGTAGAAGTGGAGTCTGTCTTGGTACTTGCTTTGTAGACCAGACTGGATTCCAACTCAGAGATCTTCCTACCTCTGTGTCTCCAGTGCTTGGATGAAGGGTGCCAGTAATGAGTATGTGAAAGACCATAAAAAGAGGGTTGATCCATATGAGGAGTATGCATTGGCACTGACAGACAGAAGATAAATGCTAGATAAACACTCAGTTCCAGGTACTCAGCATCCTACTGAAGTATCCATCTAAAGTGTTGTGTCCAAAAGATTTCTGCTGTGGATGGGGAAATCTTTCAGTAGGATAAGGACTCACACTAGGAGAGACTTTGGATTTCTGCCCCTTCTGTCAATCACATATGCTAAGTGTCGTGACTGTGCCTAAAGCACTTCTCTCGAGGGTACTATTACCTCTATGGTCACTCACTGCTTCACATACACAGAGGACTTTGACTGTCAGACCCAATTAATATCTTACCTCACTGATTCTTCTACAGGTACCATGTGGATTCTGTAGAGACTCCCAGCTAGGGACCTAGAGTAGATGTCAAAGATCTTATCCCCACAAGAGTCCTCCAAAGACACATCATAGCTGCAGCTACATCCTGTGTGAAGACTCTAGAGAGCTAAACCTGGTGTCTGTGTATTCGGGAGAGATTTATGAAAGCAGACAAAGGGCTGCAGCCTCTGGATACACAATGCATAAAGCTGTGCTGCCACCTGGTGTTCACGCTGCTGAGATGCCAGATAGCATGAAAGTAGCACATCATTTGTAAATCTCAATAGTCGTTTTATTTTAAATGTTTAACAACTGATCATTTTTTCCTAACAAAAGTAGGTCTATATTGAGTCTCCAATACAATCTATGACAATAACTATTTTTTTCTTTTTTCTTTAAATTAGAAACAGGCTTGTTTCACATGTCAATCTCAGTTACTTCTCCCCCCCTTCCCTGTCCCCTTATTCCACCCCTTTTCTGCTCCCCAGGAAGGTTGAGGTCTTCCATGGGGCATCTTCAAAGTCTGTCACATGATTTGGAGCAGGGCCTAGTCCCTATCCTGCTTGTCTAGGCTGAGAGAGTATCCCTCTATGTGGAATGAGCTCCCAAAGTCCATTCTTGGACTAGGGATAAATACTGATCCACTACTAGAGGCCCCATAGATTGCCCAGACCTCCAAACTCACATCCTCGTTCAGAGGGGTGGAACAGTCCTATGCTGTTTTCCAAGCTATGAGTCTGGGGTCCATGTGCTCCCCCTTGTTCAGGTCAGCTCTATCTGTGGGGTTCTCTAAACTGGTCTTGACGCCTTTGCTCATCACTCCTCCCTGTCTGCAACTGGATTCCAGAGTTCAGCTTAATGTTTAGCTGTGCCTATCTGCTTCTGCTTCCATCAGCTAATGGATGAAGCCTTTAGGATGGCATATAAAGTAGTCATCAATCTCAGTATAGGGGAAGGACATTTTAGGTAGCCTCTCGAATCTTGCTTAGATGGATAGTCCTTGAAGATCTCTGGACATTTACCTAGTGCCAGATATCTCTATAAAGCTATAATGGCTCCCTCTATTATGGTATCCCTTTTCTTGCTATCCTCTATCTTCCCCTGACTCGATCTTCATCTTCCTGCTCTCTCATGTCTTCCTCTCCCCTCCTCTTCATTTTTAAGCTTTTTCTTTTCCTGATTTTGGTAGTAGTGGTAGAGAGCAGACCCTCGGCCTTATGCATGGTTGGGAAGCTCTGCACTCCCCTGTACAGAAAAAGCCATCTTTAAAATGGGATCCTCTTTTGCCTTGGGAAATAAGGAAAACATTTTAGAACTTTAAAGTTTTGGATCAGGGTATCTTAAAGCCTGAGTCATTTCCTATGTGTTAGTATTTTGACCATTTGATGTAGTCTCTTGAAGAAATGTTTCCAACAGCAGTCAGCTCTTCCTATCCCTGGCAGTCTTTGAATAGTGTGTGTGACTGCAGCAGAGCCTGAATATCTGTTCAGTTGTGTGGGGATTGAAAAAAGCCCTGAGTGAATGTGTATTTGACACAAGCATGGCTATATCATGTATCCCAATGCCTTAGACCAATAGGGATTGGCAAAACCTTCTTCAAAGATCTGACTTCAAGTATCCACAATGTGAACAGGGCTTAGTAAAAAGTGTACTCTTCTAAGAAGACTGCAGCCTAAGATCCCTTACAGAGACCTCCTACAGAGATTGGCTAAACCTGCCTCCTTGTTCATCTGCATAATACAAACCAACCTCTTGGATGCAGATGTATAAAAGAAATGAGCTGGCTTTCATGCTGCTGTTGCACTTGCTCCTCTTCTTCAGAGCTAGCACAGGCAACCAATGTCAGTAGGTGTCCGCATGTCTGACCATCCTTATTATATCACGACGCTGGGTAAGCCAGTCTCTGGGCCCTGCAGGATGTGGCAAATCTGAATTGTCCTGAAGTGTAGCAGCTGCTTCATCCTGTGTGGCACATCTACAGGTTTACAGAATGTAATTACAAGGCCAGGTAGCTCACATTTACTCAGAGCACACATATCTTCTTTGTGTTACTATAAATAATTCATAGGAAAGATATCTTGCGCACAAAAAGGTTACTCTATCTGGAAAGTCTGACTCTAGGAGCAGGGTAAAGCATGGATGTGTTCTGGTGAAAGTTCTCTTACAATTCTCCTTGGCTAGCTTAATGTATATCCACATAACAGAATGGAGAGAGGAGAGCAGGCTGTCCCCCTTGTGACCATTATAAGGTTACCAATCCTATTCATGAGCCCCTCTTATGATACCATAGAATCCTTATTACTTCTGAAGAGTAACACTATTAAATTTCTTTCTTTCTTTCCTTCTTTTTATGTATTTCTGCCTTTTCCATTTATTTACACAGGATTTCACTATGAAGCCTCACTGTCCTAGAACTCACTCTACAGACCAGAATGCCTGCCTTGAATTAATAAACCCACTTATTTTTGCCTCAGAAGTGCTGGAATTAGAGATGAGCTACACCATACAACTTGGGACTGCCTAGTAAGTCCATGAGTGAGGCATAAATTTTATATCTTGTATTTTGAGAACACACACAACTACTCTATAATACTCCTTTACATGAAACAAAAAGTAATCAGCTGACAGCGCTCTGAATTCTGGGGAATGAACTGCTTCTTCATCTCTGGCATACCGTTGTTTCAAGGTGCTTGCTGTTCTCAGGAGCCTGGGATTGAATTTTCAGTTCACCCTCCATGACTCTGCTCTGAGGCTGGGGATATATGAAGGGTGGCATGGTGGCTAATGAGAGAAAGACACGTGATTTAGGTCCACAGTGCCAAGGAGCAGGGGAAGCAGAGAGGGAGCAGCATGAGACAAACCTCCTCAGTGACTGAATAGCGAGTGCTGGGGAATGGATGTCTCTTCAGATACTGTGGTGCTGATCACATACACCCCAAGCTCATTGTGGCATCATTGGCTCCCCTCTTCTTACAGGTATAGGCTTCCTTCTGATCCCCGACACAGGAGAGGGTGTTCAGGAAATCATACATCCTATTGTTAACAGAGTAGCCAGGATGATGGTTCTGGCCACTGCAGAGCTGTCTATATGGCTACCGTGAGATGGTTTTCTTTCAGGAAAAGAGTGACTCACAGAAGAGTTGTAAATTCTGTAGTTGTAGATGATCTCGTGCTTCATACAGGAACTCTGGAAGATTTGTCTTTAGGATCTGGATATTGTGTTCTAACTAACAATATGTCAATGACAGACATGCACAGACCAGTCAAATATACAGTATACTGTAAGGAGTGCTGTATCCACATGAGTGGAGGACCCCAGGAGGATCAGGGATTGTGGTTATTACCTATGACTTTGGCACATGAAGAACCCAGTGTTGGGGATATATCAGAGACCTGCCTTTAGTGAACCATCCTTGGACAGGACTTTAGCAGTCAGGGATGACTTTGCAGTAGAGGAAAAACATACTCTAGATTCTGGCCATGCTTTTCCAGTGGGACTTCCAGGACATAATGGAGGTTTCTGGAAGTGTGTCCCTGGTGATGGTCACTGCAAAAATACAGAACACAGACAGAAAGGACAAAACACCAATATATGAAGCAAGATGAGTGCTTGTGGCCCTAGACTCAAACTGGGGTTGTGACTGTGAATGGACATGAGAAGGGAGAGGTGTGTGTAATATGAAAAATAAAAGACCCAGAGACAAATATTGGTGTACAATCTTCAAGCTGAAGATCATAAAAGCAAAATGTCAGCTCTGGCTCTACCTCAGACTGATATGGCTGAATCATGAGCTCTCCTAAACCTCAGACTGAAGTCACTCTTTAGTGTTGCTGCAGAATACTGATCCTTCAATGTCCTCCTGTCCTCAGTGTGGCTGGAGAATGAATAAGTGATACAGTCTCCTGAAGACCCTGCTCCTGTCTTTTATGCCCCACTAGTGCTGGAATTAAATGTGTGTGATCCAAGAAGCTGAGGTCATCTTTGTGTGAGTTTTTCCTCTTTAGACCAGGATCAATCTTGTATAGACTTGGGTGGTCTTGAACTCACAGAGATTCTTCTATCTCTTAATTAAGAATCCTAGGATTAAAGGTGTGCACCTCCAAGTCCTAGCATCTGACTGCTGAGATTAAAAGTGTGAATTACAACTGTATGACCTCTGTAGCTTGAGTCTGATGTTGTTTTCTGAATCCTCAGGCAAGCTTTAATAAATCATAAATAATGTCACACCACAGGTGTGTGCAAAGACTTTTCCTGGGAAACATAATACCCTGAACACAACTCAAGTCCAAGTGGATCAAAGACCTCAACATCAAACAAGATACACGGACCTTGATAGAAGAGAAAGTGGGGAATGGCCCATTGACACAGGAGACAACATCCTGAAAATATCTCCAGTAATGCACATGCTAAAATCGACAAAGGATACTGCCAGGGGCACAAAAAGGCCACTGATAGAATGATAAAATATTTTCATCATCTCCACATCCACCAATGTGTAATATCAAAAATATATAATGAAGGAAAGGAACTAGACATTAACAAACCAAATGATCTAAAAGAAAAATGTTGCAGAAGATCTGAACAGAGAATTTCCAACAAAGAATCTTAAATGGCTGAGAACACTTAAATGATCAACATCCTTAGCCACCTGAGAAAGGCAAATCAAAACGACTCTGAGATTCCATCTTATACTTCTCAGAAGGTTAAGGTCAATAACACATGTGTCAGCTCTTGTTTCTGTGTATGTGGAACAAGGAGAACACACCTCAACTGATGGTGAGACTACAAACTTACACAACCACTAGAGAAATCAGTATGGCTGTTTCTCAGAAACTTAGGAATTGATCTACCTCCATATCTAGCTATACCACTAAGGGTACTACACATTACCACTAGGCACTTGCTCAACTATGTTCATAGGGGTTTTATTCACAGGAATCAGAAACTGAAAACAACCTAGATGTTATGAAAATTGTGGTACATTTACACAATGGATTATTACTCAGCAGCTTTACAAAAAATGACATCATGAAATTTGCAGACAAATGGATGGAAGTAGGAAAGAAAGCATCCGGAGTGAAGTATCTGAGACCCACAAAGACAAACATGGTATGTACTTACTTCATATGAGAATTTAGCTGTAAAGTAAAGGATAATGATGCTACTATCAAAGGAGAGCTCAATGGGGGAGCATGGATCTCCCTGGGAAGGGACAATAGAATAGAATTTGCAGGTGAAATGTAGTCAGATGAGGATGAGAGCAGGAGGTATCAGATGATGAGGGAGGGACAGAAGGAAAAAGTGTAGGGAGAGATGACTGGAATTGGGGAGCATTTGATGGGCAATGTAGTAATTTGTGCAGTGGAAACTACCTGCAACCGATGAGGGTGACTCTAAAGAGGAGTCCTAGTAATGTAGGATACAGATTCCTGAAGTGGCCACTTACTTAATGAGGCAAGGCTGCTATTGGAGGGACTGGGATACCAATCCAGGCACAAACCTTCAACCCAGTCTGTATTGCCTGTAAGATGTGTTGGAGTAAAGGTGGCACAGAACATGTGAGAGTGGCCAACAAATGACTGGTCCAAACTGAGACCCACACAATTAGAGAGAGAGAGAAATAGAGAGAGACAGAGAGAGAGAGACAGAGACTGAGAGACAGAGACAGAGACAGAGACAGAGAGCAATTCTACTTCATAGGAACCTAGGAACCTAGGTCTGCGAACTACAGCCTGGAGACCCTTAGGATAGAACCAAACATGATTGGCAAAAATAAAATGAAATGGAATGAAACTCAATTGATTCCTAATGAAGTTCTGTTATACTCATATATCATTAACTAGCCCAACTGTCATCAGAGAGGCTTCACTCAGCAACATGTGGGAGCAGACACAGATACCTACAGTCAGATATTAAGCAGAGTCAATGGCATAGACCATTTTTTCAACAAGCTCATATAAGAAAACTTTCTTAAATTAAGAAAAGACACACCCTACAAACACAATGAGAACACAGATCACCAAATAGTCATGACCAGAAAAGAAAATCCCCACAGAAAATCATAAAGCACTAAGTATACACAGCAAAGAACATATATTGAAACATGTAAGAGAAAAACTGTATATCGAGGAAAGGCATCAGCCCTTCAAGGCCCCAACATCTGGAGACCCCAGCATCCAGGTGAGCTTGGGTCTCCGTGGGGCCACTCTCTGTCCCCCACCCAACACCCATTCCCTCACTCTTCCAGGGGCCCACTTCTGGCATCCAAAATACTCTCCCACACAAGAAAGTCATCAGCTCTTCCAGGCCCCAACCTCCAGCGAACCCAGCTTCAGCTTCAGTTTCAGTGTCAGCATCCCCAGCTTCAGCTTCTGGAAAGAAGGAGACCAGTGGAGATGGAAAGGCCCCACCTGCACCCAGTGGAAGAAGAGATGGGAAGAAGACAGAATAAGAGCTCACTCAGCAATAGAAAGACCAACATGGCTCCACTAGAATCTAGAGAACCAACGCCAGCAAGATCTGAAAAGCACTACAAAGATGAAGCAGAGGAGACAGACCTTAAAATTTATTTTACAAAGATGATAGAGACCCTCAAAGAGGAAATGAGGAAAACTCTTAATGAAATAGAAGAAAAAACAAACAAACAAATCCATGAAATGGGGAAAAATTCAAGAAATACAAAAAATCTCTCAAAGACTCTAAAGACTACCAAGAAAAATCAACCAAACAAAAGAAGGGAACAACTCAAACAGTTGAAGGATTGAAAGCTGAAATAGAAACAATAAAGAAAACACAGAACAAGGGGATGCTGGACATTGAAAAGCTGGTAAACGGTCAGGAACTACAGATGAAAGTAACACCAATAGATTACAAGAGATAGAAAAGAGATTCTCAGGTGTTGAAGCCTCATTAGAGGATATACAGTCCTCTACCAAAGAAAATCTCAAAACCAACAAATTCCTAACACAAAATATCCAGGAAGTATGAGACACCGTGAAGAAGCCAAACCTGAGAATAATAGGTACAAAAGAAGGCTAAGAAATACAGCTCAAAGCTACAGAAAACATGTTCAACAAAATCATAAAAGAAACCTTCCCTAACCTAAAGAAGGATATACCTATGAAAATACAAGAAACTTACAGAACACCAAATAGGCTGGACCAGAAAAAGAAGTCACCTCTCCATATAATAATCAAAACATCAAACCTACAGAATAAATGGAAAATATTAAGAGCAGCTAAAGAAAAAGGGCAAGTAACATATAATGGCAGAACTATCCGAATTACAACTGACTTCTCAATGGAAATTCTGAAAGCCAGAAGATCCTGGACAGATTCGTACAAATGCTAAGGGAACAAGGATGCCAGCCCAGACTACTATATACAGCAAAGTTTTCAATTACCATAGATGGAGAAAACAAAATATTCCATGACAAAGCCAGATCTAAACAATAGCGTATCCATGAATCCAGCTCTTCAGAAAGTGCTAGAAGGAAAACCTAGACCTAACAAAGATAACTACACTCACAAAGACACATGCAATAGATTATCCCACTTTACCAAACACCAAAAGAAAAAGGGAGGGAACCTACACACAATAAGTCCACTGCCAATAAATCAAGCACAAACAAGAATCATCAATCAATGGTCATTAATATCCCTCATTGTCAATGGTCTCAACTTGCCTATAAAAAGACACAGACTAGCAGAATGGATATGAAGACAGAACCCATCCTTCTGCTGCATACAAGAAACACATCTCAATGTCAAAGACAGACATTACCTCAGAGTAAAGGGTTAGGAAAAGATTTTCCATTCAAATGGACCCAAGAAACAAGTGGGTGTAGCAATCCTAATATCTAAAAATCTAGACTTATAATTAAAAACAATCAAAAGATATGAAGAAGGACATTTCATATTCATCAAAGGAACAGTCCATCAAGATGAAGTCTCAATTTTGAACATCTATGCCCCAAATACAAAGGCACCCACATTGGTGAAAGAAACATTACTAAAGCTCAAATTGCAGATAAAATCTCACACAGTAGTAGTAGGAGATTTCAATACTCTACTCTCCCCACTAGACAGGACCTCCAGACAGAAACTTAAGAAAGAAATAAAAGAACTAATAGAAGTTGTGACCCATCTGGGTTTAACAGACATCTATAGAACATTCCACCCAAACACAAAGGGATATACCTTCTTTTCGGCGCCACATGGGACCTTCTCTAAAATTGACCACATTATTCGAAACATAGCAAATCTCCACAGATACAAAAAAATTGGAATAACCCCCTGTATCTTATCAGACTACCATGCATTAAAATTAGAATTCAAGAATAACACAAATCTCAGAAACCCTACAAACTCATGGAAATTGAACAATGCTCAATTGCACCATCCCTGAGTAAAGGGAGAAATAAGAAAAGAAATTAAAGACTTCCTGTAATTCAATGAGAATGGAGACACAATATACCCAAACTTATGGGATACTTTGAAAGCCATTCTGAGAGGAAAGTTCATAGCAATAAGTGACCACATGAAGAAAGTGGAGAACAGTCACACTAGAGAATTAATAGCACAGCTGAATGCTCTAGAACAAAAAGAAACAAACTCACCCAGGAGGAGCAGACGCTAGGAAATAATCAAATTGAGGGCTGAAATCAATCAAGTAGAAACCAGGAAAACACTGTGAAGAATCAATGAAACAAAGAGTTGATTCTTTGAGAAAATCAACAAAATAGACAAACCTCTGTCCAACATAACCAAAAAACAGAGAGAGAGAGCATGCTAATTAACAAAACCAGAAATGAAAAGGGGGACATAACAACGGACACTGAGGAATCATGAGGGCACACTTTGAAAATCTGTACTCCACAAAATTCGAAAATTTAAAGGAAATGGACAATTTCCTGGATAGATATCAGTTGCTAAAATCAAATCAAGAACAGATAAACAATCTAAACAGACGTATAACCCTTTATGTAATAGAAGCACTCACCAAAAGTCTTCCAAGCAAAAAAAAAGCCCAGGCCCAGATGTCTTCAGTGCAGAATTCTAACAGAAATTCAAAGAAGAGCTAATTCCAATACTCCTCAAAGTATTCCACACAATAAAAGCAGGAGGCTCACTACCAAACTCATTTTACGAGGCTACAATTATCTTCATACCCATGCCTTGCAAACACACAACTAAGAAAGAGAACTATAGACCAATCTCCCTCATGGACATCTATGCAAAAATACTCAATAAAATACTACCAAACTAGATTCAGGAACACATCAGAAAAATCATCCACCATGATCAAGTAGGCTTCATTCCAGGAATGCAGGAATGGTTCAACATTAGAAAATCTATCAATATAATCCACCATATAAACAAACTGCAAAAGGAAAAACACATGATCAACTCACTAGATGCTGAAACATCCTTTGACAAAATCCAGCACCCCTTCATGATAAAGATCCTGGAGAGATCAGTGATAACAGGAACATACCTGAACATAATAAAAGCACTATACAGTAAACCAACAGCTAACATCAAACTAATGGGAGAGAAACTCAATGCAATTCCTCTAAAATCAGGAAAAAGACAAGGCTGTCGACTCTATCCATATCTCTTCAGTATTGTAATTGAAGTTATAGCTAGAGCTATAAGACAAGAAAAGGAGCTCAAAGGGATACAAATAGGAAAAGATTTAAAAACCCTAATTTTAAACCACACACCTATGAACACTTGATTTTTGACAAAGAAGCTAAAACTATACAATGGAAAAAAGAAAGCATCGTCAACAAATGGTGCTGGCATAACTGGGTATTGGTATGCAGAAGACTGCAGATAGATCCATGTCTCTTGCCTTGTACAAAACGTAAGTCAAAATGGATTAAAGATCTCAACATAAATCAAACCACACTGAAACTCTTAGAAGAGAAAGTGGGAGATACTCTTCAATGAGTTGGTACAGGAGACCACTTCCTGAACATAACATTAGTGGCACAGACACTGAGATCAACAATTAACAAATGGGACCTCCTGAAACTAAGAAGCTTCTGTAAGGCAAAGGACACAATCAACAAGACAAAAAGGCAGTCCACAGAATGGGAAAAGATATTCAGTATTTACTCCTGGAATACAAATGGACATTGGGTGCCCATCCCACAATAAGAGATGCACTCTCACCCTGGACTCTTGGGGGAGGTTCTAGGCCCTGCCCTATATGAAATGACAGACTATGGACACCCCCATGGAAGAACTCACCCTCTCTGGGGAAAGGAGGGGTTTTGGGGTGGGTGGTAGGAGGGGGTGGGAAGAAAGGAGGGAAAGGGAGAGGGACATGAGATTGACATGTGAAGAAACCTTGTTTCTAATTTGAATTTAAATTTAAAAATAAATTTCTTAAATAAAAAATTACAAAATCATTTATAGTACAATTAATGTATATTCAATATATTGTTGTGCATTCATGTGTGTGAGTGTATGAATAGATCATTACATTTGACATTGATTCAGGTATTTTATAGCTAACATGTTATGTAAAGAAACATTTTACCTACACAAATAAATATATATTGAAAATGGAAGATATAGGATGAAATGCCAACTATGGAGTTATCTGGTTGTTATAATCATTGCATTATTTTACTTATATATCACTGTTAAATTTTTTATTGAGAAAAGCTATGTATCTAATGCCAAGCTATGTTTTTTTCTAATGTATTAAAGACTTTTTAAAAAGAAAAAAAATGAATGAAATTATATTGTATCTTGGAAAATGAGTACACCCAAAGATCACTATATTAAGCAAATTAAAACACAGAAAAGTAAGTATTGTATTTTCTTTCATTTATGAAAACTCTATTTTGTATAGAATCATAGAGCATTTTATAGAACATATATATATATATATCACGGAAACAGGAAAAAACAAGGAAAATTGTAGCAGGAAGTAGAACACAGAAACTGAACAAAGTGAATTTCAAAGTGAAAATGGTAATAGCATACTTAAAAGGAACTGTCTTTATGAACCCAAATGAGCTGTACAATACACACTCACTAAGTGAAAATAAAGGTTTTAGAGGGAAAAGAGTCCATGGGGAACCCTGGTTCCTCAAGGTCCATCCTGCCTGAAACACCCACTTTACCATCCACTTGTGGTGCCACAGTTTCACTGTCCATATAACGAGCAAGTAATCAATGACGAAATCAGAGAGAAAGAGAGGCAGAATGCTTCACATGCTTCGGTAAGCCACAGTTCTGAAAAGGCGAGAATGCTGAGGAATGGACTGATTTTGGTATCCTGCTTGCCACCCACTACCAGTGTGTTGTTGGGGCCTGGGCTGCTGCCTAAAGCTATATCTGGGTCTGTGACAGACGAGTTTATGTTGCACAGCATGGTCCACATTGCCACCAAGGCCACCACCTCTAACCATGGGGTGTCCATGGGCCACGCTGTCACCAGGGCCATGTGTATCTGAGGGGCGTGTGCTGCCCCCTGGGGGATATGATGACATTGGGCCTGGGTTGCTGCCAGGAGCCAGGGCCCGTGTTGATGTCCAAGGCTTCAGTAACCACTGAAAGCCTTGTGGACGATTTGTTCTGGTCAAACACCTGAGTGCATGTTGCTCTCCAAGGACCATGCTTGCCCTGGGACTATGCTAATCTGGATGGCCTGTGCCACCACCCGGAACCATGGTTTCATCCTCGCCTGGGTTATAGTAAGGGGCTAGGTACTGTGTCTGTGGCCCTACCACAGCCATGGTGGGTCTGAGTCGAAGCCAGGCAGATGGGCTGCGCTGTTTGTGCCATGCCCAATTGGGTGGGCTGCGCTGAAACCTGGGGTCACAATGGCGTCCTAACCTGGGGAGCTGCATGGGACCATGTCTGGGTTCGAGGTCTTACCATGGCCATGCTGTGCTATGTCTGTAGTCCTTGGTGCCAGCAAAAGCCACAAAGACACCTGGGGTCTAGTCTGCTGCCTAATGCAATGCCTGGGAACCAGGCGCTGCCATAGCCAGGGTCTGTTTTGCTGTCTGGGGCTTCTGAAAACATCAAAGTCAATGCCAATGCCAAGGGTCTGGGCTGCCACCTGTGGCCAAGTTTGTATTTGAGGATCTTCCTTACCACGGGGTTCAGGCCTCTCAACATGGCATGGGCCCAGGCTTCTGCTGCGAGCCAATTCTGGGTCCGCGGCCCAACAGCAGCCATGGTCTGGGTTGATGTCCCTTGTGTGTGTTACCAGAGGGTGTCATAGGAAACCTGGGTTGAAATCCAAGAACCGTGCTGAACCAGTCGAATAGCTCAGTGGCCCCTAGTTAGCTGTTCCTGGCCCTCATTGAATACTATAGCACAAGAGATGTTGCTGGACCCTCCATGGGAGAACTAATCCTATCACTCGGGAGAGATGGCCCCACTCCTCAAGATAGGCATGGCAGAGCTAGCCCCAATGGCATGAGCTGGCTCTGCACCTCACCCAAGGGGATGGTCCCAATGGCCACAACTGCCCAGCTCAACTACCACCCAGACTCAGCTCCTGGGTGTTGGGTTGGCCCCAACCAACAGCTGCCCCATCTTTGACCTGCTGAAGTGCACAAAGGTGCTGGTAGTGCAGAACTACAACCTCAGAATCTCCTTGACTCAGGGCAACAAAAGAGTATTTGAGAGGAGTTTTATTGAGAGCCCAGTGGTGTTGGTGTGCCAGAAACAAGATCAATGACTTGTTGTGATGAACGTTGTGTAGGTGGGGCTGATTGGACAAAAGGAGTGTTCTTCAAGACTCCTGGCAGCTCCGGTTGTCACTGGGATGTTGGAAAAGGAGTGGGAAAGATGGAGGGGCCAGGAAGGAGTGTTGTTCTGTTTTTAATATATTTGTTGGGGGCATCCTGCAAGGGTGGGGGACAGATAGGCAGGGACTGGGAGGAGAGCAGTATTGGGTGCATAATGTGAAATTTCCAAAGAATCAATAAAGAATGATGTCTAAAATTAAAATAATAAAGTCTTTAAAATTGAAGATTTAAATCAATGAAATGAAAAGTTAAATCGCATAAATAGACTGTGATTCTTAATATTGTCAATTTGACTATAATGTCATGGGAAGAATTCCACCTCTAGGCATACCTGTGAGAATAGATTAATTATGCTAATTGAGATGAAAAACATGCCCACTATAGGAGGCCTGGTTTCCTGTTTGCAGAATCCTAGACTGTAGAAAAGGGAGGAAGCCAGCTGAGAGCATACACAGCATGTATCATGCACTTATTATGGCTGCAATGTGACTACATACTTCAAGTTTCTGTTACTTTGGAAGTCAGTTAAGCCCAGCAGTAAGTTGCCTGACATGGTAAACTGTATCCTTGAATTGTGAACCAAAATATTTTTTTAAGTTGCCTTTGGGGAGGCTTTCTTTGTTTTGTTTTGTTTGGTTTTATTTATTTTTATTTAAGTTACAAAGAAACTTGAATCCAGTGTCAATCCCAGCTACCTCTCCCTCACCTCCTCCCCTGCCATCCCCACCAGGCCCTCCAGTTCCCCACCCAGTCTCCACTCTGATATACAGGGAGGGTGAGGCCCTCAATGGTGGGTATCCAGAGTCTGTTATTTGACCCAGAGAAGGGCCTAAGCCCTCTTATAAGAGTCAAGGCTGACAGAGCATCCCTCATTGTGGAATGGGCACTCCAAATTGATTTATATGCCAGGGATAAATACTACCCAAGGCTACGTAGATTACCTAGGCTCCGAACTGACACCCACATTAATGGGGTCTGGGTCAGTCCCATGCCTTCCACACAGCAATCAATCTGGTGTCCAATTCAACTGTTCAGTTCAGCAGATTCTATTGGTTAAACCAGCCAGCTCTTAACTCCTTTGCTCATAATTTCTCCCTTTCTGTACTTGGATTCCAGGAGTTCAGTTCAGGGTTTAGGTGTGGGTGTCTGCCTTCGTTTCCATCAGTCTCTGGATGAAGGCTCTGTTTCCCAGATGCTCTGGCAGTGGGATTGTCTGCTGGCACTTCCCTGATTCTTGTCTAAAATCTGTATATGAAAGATTACATACTATGTTTCTCCTTTTGTGACTGGGTTACCTCATTCAGTATGGATTCTTCTAGTGCCATCCATTTGCCTGCACATTTCATGATTCCATTATATTTTTCCTCTGAATAGTACTCCATTGTGTAAATGTATCACATTTTCTCTATCCACTCTTTAGTTCAGGGGCATCTAGGTTGCTTCCAGGTTCTGGCTATTACAAATAATGATGCTATGAACCTGATCTTTGACAAAGAAGCTAAAATTACACAATGGAATAAAGAAAGCATCTTCAAAAAATGGTGCTGACATAACTCAAGGCTGACATGAAGAAGACTGCAGATAGATCCATGTCTATCACCATGCAGGAAACTTAAATCCAAATGGAGAGGCTTTCTAGCACAGCAACAGAAAAAGAAACTAAGACACAAGGTGGTAGAGAAGTGGACTGTTTCTGTGAGGAACTTAAGTGATTCTTTGGCCTCCCTCTCTAATGGTTCTGGCCTGAAACATGCAAGACTTTGGTACTTTGGACTAGGAAAGCTGTCCCATGTTGGAAGGAGAGATTCGTGGGCAATTTAAGAAATCTGAGAGACATGGAGACAACAGAGGCCAACTCCTTAGGTTTCACAAGGAAAGCTATCATGATATTTTGGCCGAGAATCTGCCTTCATTCTCTCCATATTCTTAGAGCCTGAAGGAAGCTAAATTTAAAGATAATAGCCAGTTAATTTTGCAGAGCACAATTCAAGACAGGGAAGCATAGGCTGGATAGAGGGCTCAGTGGTTCACAAAACTGATGCCCTTCCAGAGCATCTGCACTCAATTTCCAGCACCCACATACTTGCTCACAACATCTACAACTTCAGTGCCAAGAGATACAGTGCCCTTTTCTGGCCTCCATGGGCACCAGGCACACAAGTATTGTACAGGAATACATGCAGGTAAAACACCATGCACAGAAATTAATAAGTTTTAAAAACAGATAGTATTCAGGCTAGTGCTGAGAAAGCAATCGTGACTCTCTTTTTCTCTTCCTTTTAAGTTTAAGTAAGAAACAAGCTTGCTTCTCACCCCCACACCAAGCCCCCCAGTACACAATCCAATCTCCATTCCCATCTCCAGGAATGGTGAGGCCCTTCATGTAGGATCTCCAGAGTCTATGATTTCATCCAGGGCAGAGCCTACACCCTTCCCTGAGATTCCAGGCAGACAGGGCATTCCTCCTTGTGGGATGGGCAGCCGAAGTGCAATTGTAACTCTTAAAGTGATCAGCACTATAGGGAAAGCTTCTGAGGGCAAATCACAACTCCTTGGAGACTCCATCTTGTGATGATCCCAATACATTAAAAGAAAGAATGACCAGGGAGAACACCTTCCTTTTTGTTCAAAACCAACTGCCTAACAAAGAGTTTTCTCTTAACCTATAGAACTTCTGTTTTATTTTGTGTGTTCAAAATTAAGAAATCTCAGTGTTTTCCATATGTGGAACTGTTTGGGAAGTCCACTCCACAACTTTACAACTCCTCCTCCTCCTCCTCCCATGGTTCAGGGAACACTGCAGAAGAGGGTGGCAGAAAGACTCTAAGACCTAGAAGATAGGGAGGTATGTCACAAAACAATGTCTTTAAAAAGATGACAGGCAGAGGCAGTCAATTATCAACACCTAAAATTGCATCCACAACACCCAAGTCCCCCATATGATCTATCCTAGTCTCTATTCCAGCATACTTGATGGAGCAGTTCACAAGGCTGCTAGTCTGGTTGATTAGCTGCAGACTGTTGAGAACTGTCTGGGGAGATAAAGTTGGTTTTCTTCAGAGATAGGTTACCTGGTTGGTTGTCCGTAGTACAGTGGACAGCTCTACACCCATGTGCATATGGATAACAAATTGGACTCAGTTGATTGTATATAAAACAAATGAAGTTGGTAGGGATGTTTGAAGATATACTCAGAAGTGAAGGGAGGTGGTGCATTTAAAAACAAAGAAATCCATGAATGAAAGAAAAATAACTCAGATAATTCAAAGGAACGAACAAAAGTGTTGGGAACTTTTTATGGGGACTTTTCAAGTTTTATGCTTAGGATGTTTTGAAAATTATGTTTAATAAAATTTGAGGTTAAAGAATACCTATTAACTAGCCAGGTAATAGCACATGCCTTTAGTCCCAGCACTGGGGAGGCAGAGTCAGGTGGATCTCTGTGAGTTCAAGACCAGCCTGGTCTACAAGAGCTAGTTCCAGGACAGCTTCCAAAGTCACAGAGAATCCCTGTCTTGAAAAAAAGCTATCGTGTTTCCTTAATTTTGACACTTCACTAGCACCTTCTTCTACATTTAACTAATCTACTTTGGAAAGATAGCAGACTTTTCTTCAAGTTCATGTGGTGATATATAAATTTATGAAGGAATAATTACATAGAAAGACAGGATTCATTAACATTTGTTATGCCTATTTTGTTTTTCTATTTGAAAATACACTATAATAGCTTCCTCCAAATGAAATTAAATCTTTAAAAGAAAAAAGGAGAGTGTGTGAGTTATCCCAATGGCTCTGAGTTCTTGCTACTCAATCTCAAGGACCTAAGTTCAGTTCCTACTATGCACACTGGGTGACCAACAACTGCATATAGCTATCTCCTGGACATCCAACACCTCCTGGCCTCTGCCCCTGATCACAAGTGACATTGTGACCACCCACCCCCCAACACAGACAAAAATAAAAAATAAATCTTTCAAAAAATAATTTCCAATTGAATATCCACTCACTCTAACTCCTGCAACTTGTCCTCTAAACTCTG
The DNA here is from genome assembly GCF_017639785.1 of Mesocricetus auratus. Taxonomy (NCBI): domain Eukaryota; kingdom Metazoa; phylum Chordata; class Mammalia; order Rodentia; family Cricetidae; genus Mesocricetus; species Mesocricetus auratus. The sequence continues at coordinate 5,038,232 of NW_024429188.1, forward strand.
CATTCATTGTGGCACAAGTGTCTCCCCCCACAACCCCACACAAATAAATAACTGCAATTTGAAAAATAAAATAATCTATTGAAAAACCTAACGGCTGTCTACTTAGATATGTTCTTTATCTACATTCACTCCCTTCACCATTTTAACATGTCCTAACTTCAGATAAGCTACATTCAGACAGTTCTAAATGAGGACTCCAGAGTTTCTTCTTCCGCCAACTCAGAAAACCTATATTTAATTTCCTTCTCAACTCATGAATTATGTATCTAATATTTCTAAATTTTGTTATTTACATATTATGATTTTAATAAAGAAATTAAAACCACATAAGTTGGTGTAAGCTAAAGAAATATTTAATATAAGTAAAAATGCTCATAGAATTATTGGAATTTCTGTGGGCTGGCTTCAGGTACACTGACCTTTTTGCATCAACATACATTATAATAATTGTGTGGATTTTCCCTTTACTTTATGTGCTCATCAACCAAATATAATCTTATTAACTCTTTATTCTGCTAAGTGTATAATCATTATTTTCTCCAACCTATTTAAAAATTTACAGTATAGTCTATATCACCCTTTCTTTGTTTGGTTTAATAGAGAATATAGAGAAAAGAAGGATGGTTGCATTAAAGTCCTCCAATGCTCATACATTGGAAATTTAACCCTCAATGAAATAGTGTTGAGATCTGAACCTGGAAAAGATGATCAAGTCATGAGATCACCACCCAGGGTACATGCCTTACTCTAATACTATCAGTTGTAGTAAATATTAGCAACCTTAGAATCATAATAGAAAATAGTAAAGTCTAACACATTAGAAGGGATAACATAAAATGAAAAATAAAACATAATGCAAATGTACAAAATAGGAATTTTGGCAATTCCTAGATGCCCTCTTAAATGCCATTAAAGGGTGTTTGAAGAAGGTAGTAATACATTGGAAACTGCTTTAAAAGAAATGCATGGAGAGCTTCCGAATGTTACCTATCATTTCTTTCTGTCAAAGGTAAGCTCAGTGGTAATATTGACCAATTTACGATGTATTCATTCCCTCTCTTCTTTGTGTATTACCTCCAGGGTGGCTGAGAACTTCACAAAAAATAGTAACCTGAGCCGGCAATTGAGTGAATACCTCCGGGGGAATTGGAGTAAGGAGTTCAAGAAACTGACGGATACCCTGACTAGTCAGATCATTTCCCTGAATGCTACGCACCTGGAGATGCCCACTGTCAATGCTGTTTTAAATACGCTTAAACAAACTTTTAGTTATATTAAGGAATGGGCTGGTGTGGGTGTTATGCTTTCCATGATGTTGTTAGCCATTTTTGTCTGCCTGTGGTGTCTATTCAGGATTAGGAAGTCGCAAAAATCCCAAGCTGCCATGTTGGTACAGGCCTTTGTTGCGGTGGAAGCAGGACAATCCCCTCAAGCATGGTTATCCATGCTGACAGACAAATAGGCCTCTGTTTCACCTTTGCTGAGTGAGTGATACGTATCTGATTCAGTCATGCTCAATGACGGGCACCTACCCTTCTTGCAAAACGAAAGTGTTCTCTACAACCTAAGACATGAGCCTGTGAGGGCGACACAGAGACTCTATGACAGGTAAGATAGGGACACTGGGGTTGAACCTAAGACAGAGATGACTGAAATCTAATAACAGATAGATACGGCTACACCTCTTATATAAAAACCAAAAAGGGGGAAGTGTTGTGAGCTGCAGAGTACTGTGCCTATAGATGGCGCAAGTTTCCGCATTCTGGCAGCCGGATGGCGAGTGCTCTCAGTAAGTAAACAACTCCTTATTTGGAGTAAGGCCACATACCCTTCAAGATCTGCTTGTTGACAACCTATCCTAGTGTGCCACCTGGGTGTAGTTGATTGGCTATCGCTGAGTATATTAAGCCCTGACTTCCTGGGGTCGGGGCCACTCCCTATAAGCAAGTTTCCCGAATAAACTGTGAGAAGGAGATTCCTCGTTGCTGCATCATTCTTGCTGGGTGAGGGTGGTCGCAACACAAGTGAATCTCAACAGATATAAGAAATCCCTGCATCCTACAAACCACCATTGATTAAAGCTAAATATCAACAACAACAGAAACAATAGAAATATTGCAAACTCATGGAAACTGAACAGTTCTCTGCAGAATGAAAAATGGATCAAGACATAAAGAAATTAATCACTTTATAGAATTGAATTAAAATGAATCCACAATATATCCAAACTTATGGGACAGAATGAAAGTGGTACTAAGGGTAAAGATCATAGCATTAAGTTCCTATATAAATAAATTGGAGACATTTCATATTATCAACTTAACACCATACTAGAAAGCTATAGAACAAAAATAAGTAGTCATATCCCAAGAGGAATTGACTCTAAAATATCATCAAACTGAGGGCTGAAATCAATAGAATAGAAATAAAAGGAATAATAAAATGAATCAGTGGAACAAAGATTTCGTTCTCTGAGAAAAGCAACACGATAGACATATACTTATCTAAATTAAAAGTCAGAGAGAAAATACCCACATCATCAAAATTGGATGTTAAAAGAGGTACATAACAACAGATATAAAGGAAATCCAGAGAATCATAAGGACACACTTTAAAGCTTGTACTCTACAAAATTGGAAAATATAAAAGGAATGGATAATTTTCTTTTTAGGCTCCACTTAACCAAAGTTAAATCAAGATCAGACAAACAACTTAAATAGACCTATAACCTGCAGTGAAATAGAAACAGTCATTAAAATTCTCCAAACAAACAAACAAACAAACAAAAAAAACAGAGGCCAGATGGGTTTAGTGAAGAATTTTTCTTCAAAGAAGAGTTAATACCACCAATGCTCATCAAATTATTCTAGAAAAATAGAAACAGAAGGAACATTGACCAATTAATTTCATGAGGTCACAGTTGCTCTGATACCCAAATAACACAAACCCCAACAAACAAAGAGAATTACAGAACACTTTTCCTTATGAACAGATGCCAAAATACTCAATACAATACTTGCAAACTGAATCCAGGAACATATCAAAAGATCATCCACCATGATCATGTAAGCTTCATCACAGAAATGTAGAGTTGGTTCAGTATATGAAAATCACTCAATGTAACACACCACATAAACAAACTGAAAGAAAAACCCACATGATCATCTCATATGAAACACAAAAGGTCTTTGACAACATAAGACAACTTTCTGAAAAGAATGCCAATAGCCCAGGTACTATGATTAACAATTAATAAATGGGACCTCATGAAACTTAAAAGCTTCTGTAAGGCAATGGACACTATCATTTGGACAAAGTAGCAGCTTACAGAATGTAAAAATATTTATTTGCCACCTCCACATCCAACAGAAACCTACTTTCCAAATTATATAAGAAACTCAAGAAACTAGATATCAAAATCTCAAATAATGCAAATAAAAACAAGTTACAAATATAAAGAGAATTCTAAATAGAGGAACCTCAAATGGCTGAGAAATACTTAAATGTTCAACATCCTTAGCCATCATAGAAATGCAAATGAAAACTACTTTGAGATCCTATGTTAAACCTGTCAAAGTGCAATAAAACAAATGATAGCATATTTTGGCGAGCACGTGGGGTAAGAGGAATACCAATCCATTGCTGAGGGCAGTATAAGCATTCATAGCCACTATGGAAATCTGTGTGGCAGTTCCTCGGGAAGATGGAAATCAGCCTACCTCAAGATCCACCTATACTAGCTGAGATATGTATTCTCAACTGATCATCTCTTGTAGCCACTCAGTGCTTACAGGGGCAAGATTAGGTTGAATTCCATTGAGTTGTTGGCCAAGGGAGCACCATGGAAATCTCCAAGCAACCCAGGCTGGTGCAAAAAGAAAGGGTTGCCCTCTGCAAACGTTCTGTGTAACTCCATTGTTGAAGACAACATCTACACAGGTTATTTAATTTGGTCATATCAAGCTGGTGCCTACATGGGAAATATCACCCCTACATTTTAGTCTCTTTGGTATAGGAAGGTATTCTTAAGGCTACCAAATGAAAAACATGGACACCAACCGAGACATAAAACTTTTGACCTACAATCTATCCTGCCTGCAAAATATGCTAGGACAATGGTGGCAAAGAAATTGTGGGAATATCCAACCAATGTCTGATTTGACTTAATACACACTCCATGAGAAGAAATCCATAACCAAAACTAGTCAGGTAACCAAGTACCAGAGACTAGATAGTTCAGAGACCTAGAGTAAAATCTATTACCACTGGCCTGAAAAAAAATCAATGTATTGATTCCTAATGATATTCTGATATACTATTAGACCTGTGCCTTTTTCAGCCATTATCATATTGGCTTCAACCAGCAGCAGAGACAGATGCAGACAGCCACAGCCAGCCATTATGTGGAGAGAGAGTTTAAATTAGAGGTATCCATCAGCTTCCCTCCGCTAAGCTCAAAGAATCCCACAGAAGAGGAAGCAAAAATTGATAGAGCCAAAGGGAATAGAGGACACTAGGGGGAAAAGGCCCTGTAAAGCAACTAAACAAGATACATATGAGTTCACAGGCATAAAAGTAGTAAGCACAGGGCCTACATGGATCTATACCAGGTCACTTGCATATATATTAGGACTCCTGACTATGAGAACAATTGTGTCTCTGACTCTTGTGCCTACCTTGGGACTCTTTTTCCCCTGTTGGGCTGCTGTGTCTAACTTTGATATGATAACTTTTATTTCATCTTAGTATGTTTTACTTTGTCATGTTGATTTTTATCTTTCTTAGAAGCCTGTCCTTTTGTAATGATAGACAGAAACGGAATGGATCTGGACGGGAAGCGATTGCAGTTGGGGAGGAATTGGGAGAAGCAGAGGGAGGGGAAACTATAATCAGGAAATATTTTTATGAGAAAGCAATCTATGTTGAATTTTAAAATAGAAAGAAAACCCTCTTGTGTTGCAACCAGGTCATGGCTGTGCTCCACTTGCTAGATAATTGCCAACCAGTCAATGCAAATATTTAAGTTTAATGGAAGAAGCTCCTCATTTGTGTTTCTTTAGCAATGTTGAAACTGACAGAAGTCTCAATTGGAGTGAGCTTATGCAACTGCTATTTTGAAGGTCCCTGAAACAAACAAACATGTTAGATGTAAATATATTTGACAGGAAGGTTTAATAGCCATAATGATTGAAATTATTTTTATTTTAGTCATTTGAAACCTCAAATCCAAGTCAGGTGGTGGTGGCACAAACTTTTAATCCCAGCACTCAGCATGCAGAAGCAGGCAGATCTCTGTGAGTTAGAGGCCAGCCTGATCTACTGAGCTAGTTCCAGGACAGCCAGGGCTACACAGAGAAATCCTGTCTCAAAAAAGCAAAAAAAAGAAGAAAGAAAGAAAGACAAAGAAAGTAAAATATAAAAATCCTTAAATCCAAAATTTTAAGGCGTATTTCATGATGTTTATATAAAAAGATTATAATCCATTCTGTTTTACTAACTTGAATTTTATAACTTCTAGAAGTTAAAGGTTGGAGGCTTAATAAACTAATAAATTTATCTAGGTGCTAAACATTGCTTTGATCTATCTCTCTGAATGATTGCCTTAGTTGATACAAAGATCATTGACTTGAAACAAGATAGTATTATGATTATGTTTGCATCTTATGACCAAAACTGACAGCTTCAATATTTGTTTATTAATTAGACAAAAGTGATATCAGGAAGTGGAAAATGATAGAATGCTCTTGCAACATTTGCATAACTTGCAAATCATGTGTGTAAGAATGTCTAGTTCCATAGCCTATTATGGAATGTCCTGCTAGTTTGTCATACAAACATAGTCACAACACTAAATTATAGTTTCTCAGAAAAGCATAGTTCTCTTTTAGTTATAAAAACATACTTATAGCCCTTTGACACACATGATTCCTTCTGCAATTGAATAATATATGCCTTACTCTGAATACAGAATTCTGATCTTGATAATAAATCTGAAATGAGAGTTGTGTTAATGAATAGTTGTAAAATGGAGAGAAAATCTTGTTTTATACTTTATAAGCAATAAGAGTACAACATTTGAAAAATAAGTGCAAAAAATCTTCTAATTACAGAAAAGCATTTCAAAAGTGATTCTGAAAATCAAATGCAACATTTAGGATTTGCTCTCAAAACGAAGACTGGAGTCCTCCATCATTATCACAGCAATAATGGTGAGCCAAGTGAATTTAAAAGATGGTTACATGGAAGAAGGAAGAGACTAGAATCTTGATTATAGTAAATTTAAATTGGTCTGACTAGATGTGGTAAGTTTAGCAGAAAGGCAACGGAAATTACACAGGAACTTGGCATCGATTTCAGAAAGTAGACTTGATGCCTAATAGCCAATTTTACAGCTTTGAAAGCTCATAGAATCATCAAATGTATTTGGGTAGTTTCTTTAAAAAGATACTTTCTATGCAGCTTGATTTTGAGAAGTTCTTTTCAGATTCAGTTAAGCAAGTTCTATTAATCTACTAGAAATGTGATTAGTTTTCAGGAATGTGCTTTCATGTCACTTTATAAATCATGTTAATCTAGAGCTAGTAATAGCATTGAACATCCAAATTTGAACAAACTGTTCCTATTGACTATCAATTAATAATGCTAGTCCAATAACTTCAGTAATGTAGAAACACAGTGATTTACCCATAATTCTCATTCAGGTTGTAAAATAGACATTTGATATATATGGATTATAAGATACAGCATTTTCAAATCCATGTTGTGATAATTTTTAACTTTCTAATTTAATTTAGAAACAATTTATTTTACATATAAATTCTAGTTCCCTCTTCCTGACATCCTGCCATGCCCCTCCACAACACCCATCTCCCCTCCCCCCTGCTCCCCATCAACTCCCCAGGGAGAGTGAGGCCTTCCAAGGGGGATCATCAAAGTCTGTCACATCATTTGGGGCAAATCATTTCAGGCTGAGAGAATATCCCTCCGTGGGGGAATGGGCTCACAAAGCCCATTCTTGCACTAGGAATAAATACTGGTTCCACTCCAAGAGTCCCCTTAGACTGCCCAGGCCTCCCAACTGTTACCCAAACTCAGGGTCCCTGGTTTGGTACTATGCTGGTTCCCCAGCTGTCTGACTGGGGTCCATGAAGTCCCACTTGGTCAAGTCAGCCGTTTCTGTGGGTTTCCCAAAAATTGTCTTGACTCCTTTGTTTATCACTCCTCCTTCACTAAACTTGATTCCAACAGCTTGACTCAGTGCTTACCTGTGGGTATCTGCTTCTGTTTCTATCAGCTAGCTATTGGATGAATGCTCAAGTATGACATTTAAGGTAGATATCAATCTCATTATCAGAGAAGGTCATTTAAGGTAGCCCCTTCCCTATTGCTTAGATGCTTAGTTGGGGTCATCCTTGTGGATTTTTTGACATTTCCCTAGTGCCAGATTTCTCTTTATTGCTAAAATGGCTCCCTCTATTAAGGTATCTCTTTTCTTGATCTCCTCTATTCCTCACCCAACTCAATATTCCTGATCCCTCACATTCTTCTCTATTCCCTTTTCCATGCTCCCAATTTATTCAGGAAATTTTGTCCATATCCCCTTTTCCAGGGGACCATGTGTGTACATACTAGGGCCCTCCTTGTTTCTTACTTTCTCTGGCAGTGCAGACTGTAGGCAGGTAGTTCTTTGTTCTATGTCTAAAATCAATATATTAGTGAGTATATACCATGTTTGCCTTTCTGTGCCTGGGTTACCTCACTCAGGATGGTTTCTTCTAGTTCCATCCATTTGCTTGCAAATTTCAAGATTCCATTGTTTTTTTCTGCTGAGTAGTACTCCATTGTGTAAATATACCACATTTTATTTATTCACTCTTCAGTTGAGGGGCATCTAGGTTGCTTCCAAATTCTAGGTATTACAAATGAATATGCTATGAACATAGTTGAACAGATGCTGTTGTTATATATCAATGTGCATTCCTTGGGTAAATGCCCAAGAGTGGAATTACTGGATCTTGAGGTAGACTGATTCCCATTTTCCTGAGGAATCTCCATACTGATTTCCAAAATGGCCACACAAGTTTTCACTCCCACCAGCAATGGAGGAGTCTTCTCCTTTCTCCACATCCTCTCCAGCATAAACTGTCATTGGCATTTTTGATTTTAGCCATACTGACAGGAGTGAGGTGGTATCTCAGAGTTGTTTTGATTTGCATTTCCCTCATAGTGAAGGATGTTGAACAATTTCTTAAGTGTCTTTCAACCATTTTTTATTCCTCTATTGAGAATTCTCTATTTAGTTCTGCACCCCACTGTTTAATTGGATTATTTGGTGTTTTGGTGACTAGCTTCTTGCATTCTTTGTATATTTTGGAAATCAGCCCTCTGTCAGATGTGGGATTGGTGAATATCTTTTCCCATTCTGTGGGCGGCCATTTTGTCTTGTTGATGGAGTCCTATGCCTTACAGGGACTTCTCAGTTTCAGGAGGTCCCATTTATTAGTTACTGATCTCAGTGTCTGACCTAGTGGTGTTATGTTCAGGAAGTGGAATCTCTGTAGCCCTATAGCCATTGCATTCTCTGATACCAATTATTGTTATTGATCTAAAAGATTGCTTCTTCCCTATACCTTTACAAGAAAAAGAGAGGGAAAATTTTTCCTTCACATTACCTACCTATAACAATCCTCAACCAGTTAGAAGATTTCAATGGAAGGTTCGGTCACAGGGAAAGTCAAATAGTCCTTCTCTGTGCCAGTATTTTGTGCAAAAACCAATGGAAATAATTTGCAAACAAAATCCACAATCCATAATTTACCATCATATGGATGGCATACTTTTGGTTGATTTAAAAGAAGAAACAATGGAAACGATGTTTGTTGGCAGTAAAGGAAATTTTACCTCTTTGGTGATTCAAGATTGATGCTGAAAAAATATAAAGATGAGTTTCTATTAATTATTTAGGTTATAAAATAGATCTATCAAAAATATACTGCATAGCCGGGCTTTGGTGGTGCACGCCTTTAATCCCAGCACTTGGGAGGCAGAGTCAGGTGGATCTCTGTGAGTTCGAGGCCAGCCTGGTCTACAAGAGCTAGTTCCAGGACAGCCTCCAAAGCCACAGAGAAACCCTGTCTCAAAAAAACAAAAAAATATACTGCATAAAGTACAGATCAGGAAAGATTATTATCAGACTATTAATAATATTCAAAAAATACTAGGAGAACTTTCTCAACTAAGGACAATTACTGGAGTACAAGGGCATGATTTAAAACACCTAAAGATGGCCCTAAAACTAGACAAGGACTTAAATAGCTGAAGATGAAACAGAATTAGAATGGGTGGAAAAGAGAATGCTAGAAGCACATATGGACTGCTGTGGATCCAAAATTTGACTGCATTCTGGTTATTTTGCCATCTAATGAATACTCCTCAGGGATTTTGATGCAGAGGGAAGGTATCATGTTATAATGGATATTTCTGTCACATAAACAGAAAAAGGAAACACATATACAGAAACGAACTCTGATTTTATTTTAAAAGGTAAATAAAGGGTTCGTCAACTAACTGGAAGGGACCCAACAGAGATTATAGAACCTTTAACTAATGAGGAAATTTCATCCTTATGGGAGGATATTGAATATTGGAAAGGGGCTTGCAGTAACTTTTTGGGAACAATTACTAACAATTATCCTGAAACAGAGAGAATCAAATTCAGAAAGATAACAATTTGGATCCTTCCATATATTGCAATTTAAATGCCAATCTCTGGAACCCCTGCATTCTACACTGCTGCAAACAAGTCAGGAAAAGCAGGTTTTAAATCAGGAAATATAAGTAAAGTACTTCAAAGCCCTTACAACTCTGTACAAAAGGCAGAGTTGAATGACATTCTCATGGTACTTAGGGATTTCACAGAGCCTCTCAATATAGTTACTGATTTTTAATATGCAGAGACAGTCATTTTATACATAGAGATCGCTGAATTTATTCCTGACAGTATGGAATTAACCTCATTGTTTATACAATACAGGAAACTATCAGAAATAGGATTCATCCTACATATATATATATATATATATATATATATATATATATATATATCATACATCAGTTCCCATACTGGTCTGCCAGGTTGTCTGGAAGAGAAAAATTACTCTTAAACACCAAACCATTTCTCCAGTCCCAATTTATTTATGACTGACTAGTATGTCCTTGTTAATAAGGATCATATTATTCTTATGCATTCATATGTTGATTGCTACTTAGATTGGCTCTACATCTTGGCTATTCTGAATAGCACAGCAGTAAACACTCCTCTATAAGAATCTCTGCTGTATATTGACTTTGATTCCCTTGGCTTTATCTTCAGAAATGACATATGTCTTAGTCACTGTTCTATTGTTGTGAAGAAATACCATGACCAAGGCAAGTCTTATACATGAAAACATTCAATTGCAGGCATGTTTATAGTTTCACTGAGTTAGTTCATTATTACCATGGCACGAATCACGGTAGCAGTCAGTCAGACATGGTTCTATGCTGGAGGAGGAGCTAAGAGTTCTACGTCCTGACCAATATATATATATTGCATATATATTGAGAGAGAAAAGAGAGAATGGAAGGAAGGGTATGAGGAAATAAATATCACAAAATTTGCAGTGTTTGGTGTTTTCTTTGGTGTAAATATTCTTACCATCGTTAATTTTTAGATGCAATTATTCATTCCATTAATATATAAAATGTATATTAATCCAAATTTGCCAAGTCACAGGACTAGTACATGACATGGCCAGACACCTATTTCTGGGCCATGGATGGACTTGATGGCACTGCTCACCTCCCTGTAGCCAAAAACATTTTGCCAGTACATGAGCAATCGTGTACTAGTGTAGAACAAACCTCAATATCTTACTTGTTTTAGCATCTCCTCACTACTTACCAATGTTAAGTTTTAAAAAGCTAAACATGCAATATAACTGGATAGTATCTAATATGTTTAACAAGTTCACTTGAAATTTCAATAAGTTAAGTTGTGTAACAGTTTCAGTCACATTTCATTGAGATTCTTACATAGGGATAATTTCAATGCTGTAACTTACTAGCTGGTAAGTGATTTATATAATGCCACTAAAGAAATCTTCTCATATCAAAACCTTCAAACAATATATATCTATGTTAGGATATTCATTTGAATATAAGACAGAAATAAGAATTTATTTTACTTTTAGATACAGTCTTCTTGTGGAACAGAAATGAGTGCAATATATTTAAGAAAAGAATCACCATATTTCATGCCAAAATTATTGTTAGCTGGCCAAGGGAACTCATTACCTAGTTTCCACTATGACTCCTTCTTGGAATAAGGCTACTATTATACTAATGGTTTTGACATGTGAATAAGAATCAGAATAATAAAATATAATGTAAGTGCTATGTGAGTTTTGTATTTTACCTATTGCCTTTTTGTGAAAGCAACTTGTAAGAGTTTGAGATGTGATTTATAATCTATTCCATTTTGTTTGTCTGTTTTTCTTTACTTTGCTAATTTGCTTGAAGAAGGTCATTAGAGAAGAATAGATAAAGAAGTTGCTTCTACTAATCAAATGGAAGGAAATAAACCAAATGACTTAGCATATGGTTCTCAGAGAGAACACTGAGGCATACAGCCAATACACAGTATGCATTAGAAGTCCTATCAGAGTGTGGGGATCTGAAAAGAATTTTGAAATTGGGATTTTTCTGAAAAATGTCCAGACTCAGTTTATGAACATTCAAGGCTGACAGGTGATGAGACGGCATACTTCTGGTTGGGAAGAATTTTCTCCAGCATTCAAAATTCAAGGAGTGTCTTTTGGGCTTTTTAGTGAGGCTTATGTATTAAAAGTCACACATTCAATTATTTCATCTAGGAAGCTGTTTCCTCTTATGACCAGGCATTCTGTAAAGAGTGGTTCAGAATAGAAGACTTCTTATACTGCCCAAATGTGTAATGTTGAGTCTTTGCCTGCCCTTAGCAACACTTAGCATCTGGAGGATGGAATTACACATTTTCAACAATTGCTATAGGTAATTGATCCAGAAGTCATGTGAGAGTAAACACAGATGGAATATCTTAATACTCAAAATATGATCCAGGCTATCATTATCTGCATTCACTTGTTGGTTATTAGATATGCAGAATGTTAGCCCAGCTAATATATAGTCAGAATCTGTATTTTAAACTATTCTCCTAGTGGTTTCTGTATACATTATTGTTTGAGAAACTCTATTCTAATCTTTTGACATTGCCACTAAATAATCAGCTAGTCTGGTCTAGAACAACTATTGGTAGTTATACTTCATGGAGAAGAACACATGAAAGATATTGATGACTATATTTTTGTTGTATTTTTAAATTTGCTCATTATTTTTGAGGTTATTAGGAAATTTTAAGACTCCAGTACCATTGCCTTGGAAGAAAGGCTTGCTTTAAAGGGGACAGAGCAAACTATTCTCTGCTGAATAGAGTAAGATAATGTTCCTTGCAAGCATGTTGTTTAGGAGACTCATGGCATGATGTTCTATCATAATCTCTTCAGTTCTTTGAAACTGTGCACCTAGGATGCTCCCTTCTGCAGTAACAATATGAAGTGTGGTCAAGTGGATTACTTGAAAACCATAGCTGGCTTTGTGAATTCACTGAACTAGAAACCATCACAGCCATTTTCTGAAATCTTTATTCACAAACAATTTGGTCTTTAACAATTCCAATTTCATGCAGCTGTATGTTTTACTATCTTCTCAGTATGTTTTAAGCACTTACTGATTTAGAAATTGCTTTTCTACCAGCCTACAATAACCTTCATAGCCCACACTCAGCCTTTCTTTACTAGCATTTGCCATAATGGTCAACCTATATATAATAGATGGAAAAGGATTGTCCTTAATTGTACAATTTTGTAATAGTAGCCTGGGACTTTTCCCTGTTAAACTATCACTATACTATAATTATTCCATTGAATTACTGCCTTCTTTCATTTTATTTGTTTTTCAGGTCTGTGGATTGAACCAAGGGCCCTCTATAATCCAGGCAAGTTACCTATTACTGAGCTTTATATCCCTACAAATTTGAATTATTCATTAGATAGCTCTTATCAGAGGATGAGAAACATATTGCCTTGCTACATTAATGAGCATAGATAATATATAATACTTTATAATTGATAAAACTTTTCAAAAATCTAATAGTATCTGATGGAGGAAATATATTATATCCCCCTCAGAAAAAAATACACAGGTCACATGAAATAAATTGTGGGATTAGAATACATTTTCAGTTTATTTTTCTTTCCAGTAAACTATAATGTCTCAAAAAGTTTTGGATACTAATGCTAGGGCTCTACCCAAATGTCTCTTAGCCTGAGTCATTTGTTGTTATTTGTGTTTTCTTCCATTTCACTTGCATTTAAGATGCAAAGTCAGCACAACTACTCTGCTTCACTCAAAATTCTTTCCACACTTATTACAGTCCAAGATAAAGTACATCAACAAGAATGTTAATTTTTACCATTGTTAATGCACAAGAAAACTTGAAAGCATTATTTTTAGGAGATATACATAAGCAGATATGAACCAGTCTTAAATTTTATGACCCTTAGTAAAGAGTTTAAGAATCATGTGTAATCTAGTAATGCACTTAAGTAAACATACATGCATACATGCTTTAGTGTTTGGCTACCCCTTATAGTATAGTAATTTCTTCATTTTTTTCTTCCCCAGAACTTTTCACTTCTATTTACTTTCCTAAATCTGAGCACAACAATTTTAATTAAGAGTACATTGAGCTTTCTATTTACCTAATTAGACTGATTGAGTCTAAGTAGAAAGAATTCTCATCTTTCTCCTGTAATTTTCAGAGAAATATCATTTCCAGCACCATTCATTTCATTAAAATTTGCTCGATGTGAAGCTGGACTTTTAAACACAGACTACTTGGCAACTGAATAATTTCACCATGTACACATGTGATTAGTTCTTAAGTGTCTACTGTATCCCTATTGATGAACATTTAGAATAATTCCTTTATCTTTCAGAAGATCACCATTCTGATTAGTGTCTGTTTATATCAAAATATATTCAACATATGTGTTTTTCTTTAACACAAGCTACTGTCCTGTGGCACTTCTTTTATTTCTTCATTGTTTTAAATATCATTTTCCCTATTGGATCTATCTTGTTAGACACTGGAGAGACTATAATTAGAATAGAAAACATGCGTTCCTCTTTTTCTGAGTTCAGAATTTAACAAGACCATAACCCACTCAGTAGAAAGATAACAACTGCTCTGGTCCTTGTAAAGAATAGTATATAACGCAATGGAAATGGCATTCACTGTGACTGAAGAAAGGAGAGACATGAAACTGTAGCTCCATGTCAGGCAGGTTAGTGGAGGAAGGGGGAACTTCGAAGAACATAAACAAAACTCATAACACTGAGTGTGCAAGGTGTAACAGAGACCATGGTAAAGGTGAAAATACCCAGGTTATTCTGAGATCTGGTAATTATCATGTGACTGTTTGATTTTACCTTGAATACTATGGAAATTTACTGGGTAGCTGTCAACACTGTAATAAGGATTATTGAGTCATATTAAGTTGGTCTAAGGAAAAATAGTGGCTTGGTGCTCAACATTTTGAATTTGTGGTACCTGTGAGACATCCAAGTGACATTTAGACATTTTCTAGTGGGAAAATAGATAAATGTTGCCTTTCAGAATGGACATTAGATTGGAAAGGTACACTTTTAAACTGCTATTGCAATAGTCCACTTTATCTAGTTTCCTTTTCTGGAGATCCAGTTAGTTACCTGTGGTAGCCAATTATTTCTGTATATATAAAAGATAATTCCAGAAATTAATGATTCAGAAATTTTATTATAGTATACTGATATAACATTTTTATTGAGTTATTGCTGTTAATCATTTATTGGGTTAGTTCATAAACTAAATATCATACACATATGAATAGATTATATGATTTAGGAAAAACACTATCTATGATTTGGTACTATAGTTTTAAGCATATGTTGGAATATTTGTAACGTATTATTCATTGACAAGTGATGATTACTGCATATCTTGAAGCTAAACATGTTTTTGTGTATAGGTTCACTTGTGGCATGCTGTGGCTGCTGTCAATATAAGAGTTAGCTGCCTTCTGTAGAAATCTATCAACATAAATATTACCAATATCCCAGGAAGCACACTATTTACAGGAGTTATTATTGAATTTTCATTTTAAAGAAATTCTATGTTTGATTTCTATGTATATTAAAACATGAAAATCATGGATTATAGACAGTCCATAGTATTGATAGGAAAAGGTGTAGATTATGGAACCTACTTTAATTCCATAATCAATTATTAATCTCAAAAATTTACATTTGTATGGATTTTTGTATATTGCTAAAATTTACAGTTGTTTTTGTTATACTGTGATACTGCATATATGTTTCTACTCTTGTGTTATTTATTTTTGTTACACTGAACACATATTTCTGTTTTCGTTTAAGGTATTGTACATATCCAGCTTGTTTAATTACGTAATGTAAAGTTTTTAGTCTTTGAAAGCTATTTAGAATAATAAAGAAATATGGGTTAATAATCACCCATAACTATCAAACTTATAGTCATATTAGGTATATTCTCAAGGTGATATAGAGAAATATTTTAGATTGGTGATTGTCAAATACTTCAAATACCTACAGAATATAGTGTTTAAAATATTTTAATAATATAAGGCTTTTCTTGACAATAAGGCACATCTGCTTCTGGAAGCACAGATTTACTTCACAAAAGGAGGATGGTCATCAAAGAGCCTCCATATTGGAGTTTAGTTTCTTTGTGAAAAATGCTAGTCACTTAGGTAAGAAATTGCCCTTGCCTTGACTATTCTTCCAGTGAGGATTCTATAAGTTCCACAGTGTTATTCAAACAAACATGCCTGTGAGGGGCCATGATTTCACATTAAGAACACACTGTAGCCAGCAAGCAATTGCTTGGTAACTAAAAGAATACCTCAAAAGAGATTTGAGGTAAATAGTCAAAAAGTTAATTGCATTTATTCATTTATGTAACTGTGCTATCTTTATCCCTTTCTGTATGCTTAAAGTATATCATAAAGAATAATAAACATTTTAGATGGAAATATATATTCTTTTATGAAAGGAGAAAATAGTATTTCCTCCCTGGGCACTAAAGACATACATGGCTACATGGATTGTGGCTTGTACTTCAGACTGATGATGGTAGTATAAAAATCATTTTGTCTGTAGCATTGGGTTACCATCCAGACTCCACAATTTAATTTATCTAACTCTCCCAAATTGACATCCTTATTCCATATGCACTGATCATGGGTTGTTTTGTCATTACAACATGTTGCTTATCCCCACAGAGATGAAAAACAGAACCTCTCTGGGTGTAGAGCACATATGTTTCTTATAATTATAATGTGTTGCATTTACCATCACATATTTTAAGGACTCTTGGGATAATCTGTTTTTACTTTAATTTCTTTCTCCTCAAAACTTGATTTTGATGAAAGCATATTTAATTTCTTGCTTCACAGAAAAAAAAACAGTTGAAAGGTTTGATGCTCCCTATTCATTTCAAAATCAGCTTGTTCCCAGTTAATCGATACAATAATTAACAATTGAATATGTGATTTTAGAAGGTATGTAGTATGTAGCAGTCATTGAGATCTATGGATTAAAATATCCACACCTACACAGAAACACAGCATTCTATTAAAACAGAATGGAACAAATTGTCTAAACACAGCTGAAATTCCAGAGAGAGATTATACGAATTTCACAAAGCATGTGATGACAGCTGTTGAAATCTGAAATGAAATGGTTTACATGTATAAATATTTTAATCATTAATTCTTATTTTTGTGGTCATTGATTTTTTCCTGGTTTTATTTAGAAGCAATCATTTTACATAACAATCCTCCATTCCCTCTCCCTCCCATTCTCTAATGCCCACCAACAATCCCCCAAACCCCCCACCAGCTCCCCAAGGATGATGAGACCTTTTGAGGGCTCATCAAAGTCTATCACATTATTCAGGGGAGGGCCTAGGCTCTCCTCCATGTGTCTAGGCTGAAATATTATCACTCCAAAGGGAATGGACACCTGAAATCTATTTGTGCATTAGGGATAAATATTGGTTCCACTGTGAGAGGTCCCATAGATTGTCCAGGCCTCACAAATGGCACCCATATTCAAAGGGTTTGATTAGGTTCAATGCTGGTTCCCCAGCTTTAGGACTGGTGTCCGTGTGTTCTCACTAGGTCAGGTCAGTTGGTTCTGTAGGTTTCATCCAGCACAGACTTGACTCATTTGTTCATCTCTCCTCCATCTCTACAACTGGATTCCAGGAATATATCTCAGAGCTTGGCTGTGGGTATCTGCTTCTGCTTACATCAGCTGCTTACATCAGCTCAAGGATGGTAACTGAGGTATTCATCAATCTCATTATAGGGCAAGAACATCAAAGGCAGCCTATCCACTATTGCCTAGATTCTTAGTTGGGTCATATTTGTGAAGCCCTGAATATTTCCCTAGTGCCAGATTTATCTTTAAACCTATACTAGCTCCCTCTAGTAAGGTATCTCTTTTCTTGGTCTCCTATAATTTTCCCCTGACTCAGTCTTCCTGATCCCTTATGTTCTCCTTCCCACTTCTCTTCTCCCTTTCTCTTTTTCCTTCCTCACTCCCCTCTTCCTACATACTTTAAATGTTATCAGGAGTTCTTGTCCTTTTCCCATTCTGGGGTAGATCATGTATTTTTCTCTTATGGTCCTCCTGGATTCCTAGTTTCTGTGGTGGTATGGATTGCAGGCTGGTAGTCCTTTGCTGTATATTGACCATCCATATATGAGTGAGTACATACCATATTTGCAAGTTTGATTTTCTGTGACTGGGTTACTTCACTCAGGATGGTTTCTTCCAGTTTCAAATATTTGCTTGTTAATTTTAAGATTTCATTGCCTCCTCCCTCCACCTCCCTCACCGCTGCATTGTGTAAATGTACCACATTTTCTCCATCCATTCCTCAGTTGAAGGGCATCAAGGTGTCTTCCAGGTTTTGGCTATTATAAACAACACTGCAAGGAAAATCAAGAAAAAACAACCACACAAGAGAAGGAAAAAATTCAGACAGTTCAAGGCTTGAAAGCTGAAAGTGAAACAATAAAGAAAACACAGAATGAGGCAATGCTGGAATGAGAAAAGTTGGGTAAACACTCAGGAACTACAGTTGTAAGTATAAAAATAGAATAGAAGAGATGGAATACAGAATCTCAGGTGTTGCAGACTCACTAGAAGAAACAGAGTCATCGAGCAAAGAAAATGTTAAGTCCAACAAATCCCTAACACAAAATATACAGGAAATATGGGACACCATGAAAATCCCAAACCTAGGAATAATAGTTATAGAGGAAGGTGAATAAATGCAGCTCAAGGGTACAGAAAACATATTCAACAAAATCATAGAAGGAAACTTTCAAAAACCAAATAAGGACATGCCTATGAAAGTACAATAAGCTTGCAGAACACCAAATAGACTGGACCACGAAAAAAGTTCCCTTGCCACATAATCAAAGCACCAAATTTACATAATAAAAATATGAAGAACAGCACAGGAAAAATGCCAAGTAACATATAAAGGCAGACCTATTATACCTGACTTCTCATTGGATACAATGAAAGCCAGAAGGTCATGGATAGATATTCTACAAACACATAAAGAACACTCATGGATACCAGCCCAGAATTCTATAGCCAGCAAAGCTTTCAATCACTGTAGATGAAGAAAGCAACACATTCCATAAAAAATCAGATTTAAATAATACATATTCAATAATCCAGCCATACAGAAATTTCTGGAAGGAAAACTCCAACCCAAGGAAATTTACTACACCCACAAAAACATAGGCAATAGATAATCCCACTTTAATAACAGCCAAAAGAAAAAAGGGGGAAATCCACACACAATACCAATGACAACAAATCCAAAACAAACAAGAATGATCAGTGGTCAATAATATCCCTCAATATCAATGGTTTTAACTTGCCTATAAAAAGACACAGGCTAAGAGAAAGGATACAAAGACAGAATTCATCCTTCTGCTGAGTACAAGAAGCACACCTCAACTTTATAAAGAGATGTTACCTCAGAGAAAAGGGCTGGTAAAAGATTTTCCAATCAAATAGACCCAAGAAACAAGCTGGTGTAACAATCATAATATCTAACTCATTAGATTTCAAACTAAAATCAATCAAAAGAGATGAAGAAGGTCTTTTTATATTCATCACAGGAAAAGGTCCATCAGGATGAAGTCTCAATTCTGAACATATATGCCTCAAACACAAAGGCACCTGCGTTCATATAAGAAATATTACTAAAATTTAAATCATACATAAACCCCCACAAATTTAGAGTAAGAGACTTCAACACCCCACAATCACCATTAGACAGGACCACCAGACAGAAACATAACAAAGAAACAAAGGAATTAGCAGAAGTTATTGTCCAGTTGAATTTAAGAGACATTAAAAGAACTTTTCATCCAAACACAATATACTATACCTACTTCTCAGCACTATATAGTACCTTCTCTAAAATTGACCACATACTTGGCAATTTAACAAGCCTCCACAGATAGAAAAAATAGGAATAACCCCTTGTATCTTATCGGATGACCATGCTTTAAATTCAACAACAAAAAAAAATTGCAGAAACCCTACAAACTCATGGAAATTGAACAATGCACAACTGCACCATTCCTGATGCGAGAAACAAATAAAATAAGAAAATATAGACTTCTTAGAATTCAATGAGAATGAAGACACAACTCACTCAAACTTAATGGACACTTTGAAGACAGTGTTGGTGGCGCACGCCTTTAATCCCAGCACTCGGGAGGCAGAGGCAGGCGGATCTCTGTGAGTTCGAGGCCAGCCTGGTCTACAGAGCGAGTTCCAGGACAGCCTCCAAAACAACACAGAGAAACCCGGTCTCAAAAACACCCAAAAAAGAGGAATGTTCATAGCACTAAGTGCTCACATGAAGAAACTGGAGAATAGTCACATTAGAGAATTAACAGCACATATGAAAGCTCTAGAACACAAAGAAGCAAACTCACCCGGGAGGAGTAGATGCTAGAAAATAATCAGATGGAGGGCTGAAATCAATAAAGTTGAAATAGAAACAAATACAAAGAATCAACGTAATAAACAGTTGGTTCTTTGAGAAAATCAACAAGATAGACAAACCTATATCCAAACTAATGGAAAGACACAGAGAAAACATGCAAATTAACAAAATCAGAAATGAAAACAGGGACATAACAACGGACACTGAGGAAATCCAGAGAATCTTCAGGTCATACTTTGAAAACCTGTACTCCCCTAAATTCAAAAAGGAAATGGACAATTTTCTGGATGTATATCACCTAACATAATTAAATAAAGAACAGATAAGAAATTTATAACCCCTAATGATATAGAAGCAGTCATCAAAATTCTCCCAACTGAAAAAAATCCCAGGGCCAGATGATTTCAGTGCAGAATTCTACCAGAAATTCAAAGAACACCTAATACCGAAACTCCTTAAAGGGTTCAACACAATAGAAGCAGAAGTGTCATTGCCAAACTATTTTTACATGGCTACAACTATCTTTGTACCAAAGCCACACAAAGACACAACTAAGAAAGAAAAATACACACCAATCTGCCTCATGAACATTGATGCAAAAATACTTAATAAAATACTAGCAAATTGGATTCAAGAACACATCAGAAGAAAATCATCCAACGTGAACAAGTAGGTTTCATCCCAAGGATGAGGGGATGGTTCAACATATGAAAATCCATCAACACAAAAACCCATCAAAGTAATACACCATATAAACAAACTGGAAAACTAAAACAACATGAACATCTCAGTAGATGCTGAAAAAGCCTTTGACAAAACCCAACACCCCTTTGTGATAAAGGTCCTGGAGAGATCAGGGATAACAGAAACTTATCTAAGCATAATAAAGGGAATAAGCAACAAGCCAACAGCCAATATCAAAATAAATTGAGAGAAACTCAACACAATTCCTCTAAAATCAGGAACAAGACAAGGCTATCCACTCTATCCATATGTCTTCAATACTGTACTTGAAGTTCTAGCTAGAACAATAAGATAACAAAAGGAGATCAAGGGGATATAAATTGGAAAGGAAGAAGTCAAACGTTCACTATTTTCAGATGATATTATAGTTTATATAAGTGGTCTAAAATAGCTCTACACGGGAACTCCTACAGCTGATAAACACTTTCAGCAAAGTGGCAGGATACAAGATTAACTCAACAAAATAAGTAACCCTATTTATACGGAGGATAAATGGACTGAGAAAGAATTCAGAGAAACATCACTCTTTACAATACTCACAAACAACATAGAATATCTTGGGGCCCTCTTGTATTCCTCCCCTGTCTCAGTTCTCCTGTTCTCCTCCCCCTTCTCCCTTTCTCCTCTTTCCATACCCCCTTTTACCCCCACCTGTGCTTCCAATATGCTCAGGGGTTCTTGTTCCCCTTTCCTTCTTTGGGGGACCATGTGTTTTTCTCTTTGCATCCTCCTTGTTTTCTAGCTCTTCTTGTGGTGTGGATTGTAGGTTGATAATCATTTTCTCTATGCCTAAAATCCACATATGAGTTAGTGTATACCATGTTTTTCTTTTTGTGACTGGGTTGTCTCACTCAGCATGGTTTCTTCTAGTGTCATCTATTTGCATGCAAATTTCAAGGTTCCATTTCTTTTTTTCCACTGAACAGTACTCCATTGTGTAAATGTACCACATTTTCTTTATACATTCTTCAGTTGAAGGGCATCTAGATTGCATTCAGGTTCTGGCTGTTACAAACAATGCTGATATGAACATAGTTGAACATATTTCCTTGTTGTACGAATGTTCATCCTTTGGGTACATGCCTAGGAGAGGAATTGCTGGATCTTGAGGTAGACTCATTCCCATTTTACTGAGAAACCACCATACTGATTTACAGAGTGGTCATTTCCAGAGTACAACTTTGCACTCCCACCAGCAATGGAGAAGTGTTCTTCTTTCTTCACAACCTCTCCAGCATAAACTGTCATTGGTGTTTTTGGTTTTAGCCAGTCTGGCCGGTGTAAGATGATATCTAATAGTTATTTTGAATTGTATTTCCCTGATGGCTAAGGATGTTGAGCATTTTCTTAAGTGTCTTTATCCATTTTAGATTCCTCTATTGAGAATTCTCTATCAAGTTCTGCACCCCACTTTTTAATTGGATTTTGGTGGCTAGCTTCTTGACTTCATTGTACATTCTGGAAAAGCCTTGATAAAATGTACCAGTCCAGATTTGGAGAGAGGTCTGACACAGACAAAATGCTAGGGGATCTACATGGATAACCCACAACTAAGAATATAGGCAGTGGTGGAGACACTGCCTTTGATTCCCTTCCCCTAAAATGAAATTGATGACTATCTTGGTTACCATTCCTAGAGCCTTGACCCAGTAGCTGATCAAAGCAGAAACAGGCACCCACAGGTGAGCACTGAGTCATAGTCCTGGAATTCAGTGGCAGAGAGGGAGGAGAGATGACCAAATGAACAAAGACGGAACTGGAGATACCTACAGAAACAGTTGACCTGACCCAATGAAATCATGCAGACCCTAACCATAAATTGGGAGAACCAGCATTGGACCAAACCAATCCCTTTGGATGTAAGTACCAGTTAGGAGGCAAAGGCAGTCTATGGAACTTCTAACAGTGGAACCAGTATTTATTTCTAGGTCACAAATGGACTCTGGGAGCCCTTTCCCTATGTAGGGATAATATCGCAGCCCATATATGTAAATGAGGGTCTCGGCTCTGCCCCAAATGATGTGATGGACTTTGATGATCCACCATTAAGGGTCTCACTATCCCTATCCCTGGGGAGTGGGTAATGTGTGGGTTGGGGGGGTCAGTGGGAAGCATGCGAGGACAGGATGGCAAGGGATTGGGGAATGGATATGTGAATAAGAGTGTCTCTAAAAATAAAATTAAAAAAATATATCTTGGGGCAACACTAACAAAACAAGTGAAAGACCTGTACAACAAGAACTGTGAGTCTTTAAAGAAAGGAATTAAAGAAGATAAAAGAAATTGCTAAGATCTCCCATGCTCTTGGACAGGTAAGATCAACACAATAAAAATGACAATCTTGCCAAATGCAATCTACAGATTCAATACCATCCCCATCAAAATAGTGGCACAATTCTTCACAGACCTTGAAAGAACAATACTTGAATTTATATGGAAAAAAGAAATAACCCAGGATAGCCAAAATAAGCCTGTATAATGAAGGAACATCTGGAGGTGTCACTATCCTTGACATGAAACTCTACTATAGAGCTATAGTAGTGAAAACAGCTTGGTATTAGCACAAAAATAGACAGGAAGACCAATGAAATCAAATTGAAAATAACTACGGATACCTGATTTTTGACAAAGAAAGTGAAACTATACAATGGAAAAAAGAATGCATCCTCAACAAATGGTGCTGGCATAACAGGATATTGGCATGCAAAAGACTGCAGATAGATCCTTATCTATCTCCATGCACAAAACGTTGGTCCACATGGATCAAAGACCTCAACATAAATCCGGCCACACTGAACCTCTTAGAAGAGAAAATGGGAGGTATCATTGAAGGAACTGGTACAGGAGATCACTTCATGAACATAACTCCACTAGCACAGACACTGAGATCGACAATTAATAAGTGGGACCTCCTGAAATTGAGAAGATTCTTTAAGGCAAAGTACATAGTCAACAAGACAAAACAGCAGGCCACAGAATGGGAAAGATCTTCACCAGTCCCACACCTGACAGAGGGCTGATTTTCAAATATACAAAGAACTCAAGAAGCTAGTCACTGAAACACCAAACAACTCAATTAAAAAGTGGGGTAAAGAACTTAGTAGAGAATTCTCAATAGAGGAGTATAAAATGGCTGAAAGACAATTAAGAAAGTGTTCCTAGCTTCTCTGGAGGTGTGGGTTGCAGTCCTGTAATCTTTTGCAGTATTCTAGAATTCATATATGAGTGAGTAAACGCCATGTTTGTCTTTCTGTGATGGAGTTACTTCACTTATGATGGTTTCTTCTAGTTTCATCCATTTGCCTGCAAATTTCAAGATTCCATTGTTTTTTTCCACTGAGTAGTACACCATTGTGTAAATGTAGCACATTTTCTGTATCCATTCTTTGGTAGAATGGAATCTAGGTTGCTTCCAGCTTATGACTATTACAAATATTGCTTATATGAACATAGTTGAACATATGTCATTGTTGTATGAATGTGCATCCTTTGGGTATATGCCCAAGATCAGAATTGCTGGATCATGAGGTAGGCTGATTTCCATTTTCATGAGGAACTGCCATACTGATTTCCAAAGTGGTGGTATGAGTTTGCACTCCCACTGACAGTAGAAGAGCATTCCCCTTACTCCACATACTCTCCAACTCAGACTGTCATTGTTGTTTTTTATTATTATTTTTATCATTTTTTATTTTAATTTTAAATATCTTGTTTTACATGTCAATCCCAGTTCCCTCTCCCTCCCCTCCTCCCGCACTCCCCTTCCCCCCCTACCCTTCCACCCTATTGCCAAATCCTTCCACATAGGGGATATCTAGAGTCTGTCATTTCACTCTGGGTAGGGTCCAGGCACTCCCCTAAGAGTCCAGGCTGAGAGAGCATCCCTCTTTGTGCTATAGGCACATGATGACTGTTTGTATTCCAGCTGTGGATCAGTGTCATTGTTGTTTTTTATTTTAGCCATTGTCTCCAGTGAAAAATGGTATCTCATTGTTGTTTTGATTCTCATTTCTCTGATGGCTTAGTATGTTGAACACTTTATATAAATATATAATATATATACATATATACATGTATATATATATATATTTAAATTAGAAGCAATCTTATTTTACATATCAATTCCAGTTCCTTCTCCCTCCCATCCTCCTATGTTCCCCAGTGAATCTCCCATCCCACCCCCATCCACTCCACAGGGAGGGTGAGGCCTTCCATGAGGGATCATTAAAATCTGTCAAGTCATTTGGGGCAGGACCTAGGCCCTCCTCTGTGTATTTGAGCTAATAGAGTATCCCTCTAAGGGAAATGGGATCCCATAGTCCACTCATGCAATTAGGGACACATCCTGGTTCCACTGCTAGAGGCCCCATAGCCTGCCCAGGGCTCCTAACTGACACCCATGTTCAGGCGGCCTGGTTTGGTCCTATGCTAGTTCTGCAGTTGTCAGACTGGGGTCCATGAGTTCCCACTTGCTAAGGTCAGCTGTTTCTGAGAGTTTTCCCAGCAAGGTATTGACTCCTTTGCTTGTCACTTCTCCTTCTCTGAAACTGGATTCCAGGAGTTTGTCTGAGTATGGGGCTGTTGATCTCTCCTTCTGCTTCCATAAACTACTGGATGAAGGCTCTAGGATGGCATTTAAGGTAGTCATCATTCTCATTCCATAGGATGGCATTTAAGTTAGCCTCTCCGCTATTGCCTATTCCTTAGGGTCATAGTTGGGATCATCTTTTTGGATCTGTGTATAATTCATTAATGCCAGATTTCTTTTTAAGCCTATTGTGGCTCCCTCTATTGATGTGTCTTGCTCTCCTCTATTCATCTCCCCACTCAATGTTCCTGATCCCTCATGTTCTCCTTCCCTTCCTCTTCTGCCCTCCTATTTCTTCACCCTCCTGCCCATCCATACTCCCCATTTGTTCATGGGCTCTTTTCCTTTTCTGCTTCACTGGAGGACTGTGTATGTCTATCTTATGGCCCTCCTTGTTTCCTAACTTCTCAGGTGGTGTGGTTCGTAGCATGGTAATGCATTGCCAGACACTGAAATTGACAATAAATGGAAACTGAGAAGCTTCTATAAAGAAAAAGAAACAGTCAACAAGTCTAAACTGCATCCCAGAGAATGGTCAAAGTTCTTCATCAACCCCACATCAGATAGAGGGCTGATTTTCAAAATATACAAAGAACTCAAGAATCTAGTCACCAAAACACCAAATAATTCAACTACAAAGTTGGGTACAGAATAAAATAGAGAATTCTCAATAGAAGTATCTAAAATGGTTGAAAGACTGTTAAGAAAGTGCTCCAATTACTCAGCCATCAGGGAAATGCAAATCAAAACAACTATGATATATTATCTTACACCTGTTATAATGGCTAAAGTCAAAAACACCAACATCAGTTTATTTCTGGAAGTTTTGTTTTGTATTTTCCTCCATTCCATGTAATTTTGTTTGTTTTTCTTCCATTTTTTCTCTTGTTTCTATTTAATTTTTTATTACTTTAATTTTAAAAAGCATGCTTCATATGTCAATCCCACTTCCCGCTCCCTACCCTCCTCCTGCACCCCCCCATCATCACCCATCAGCCTCCCACCTTATCCCCACTTCCTTCCACATAGGGGATATCCAGAGTATGTTATTTCACTCAGGGCAGGATCCAGGCACTACTCTAGGACTCCAGGCTGAGAAAGCATCCCTCTTTATGTTATGGACATACAAAGTCAGTTTGTATGTCAGAGATAAACACTGATCTACTGCCCAGGGCCCAGTAGGGTGCCCAGTCCTCCTACTGACTCTCACACTCAGGGGGTCTGGATCAGTCCCATGCTGGCCTCCCAGCTATTGGTCTGGTGTTCAAGAGATCCTCCTTGTTCAGATAAGCTGTTTCTGCTGGTTTTGCCAGCCCATTCTTTGCTAATTCGCTCATTACTCCTCTCTCTCTCCGTCACTAGGTTCCATGGGTTCAGTTCAGTGTTTAACTGTGGGTGTTTGCCTCTGCTTCCATCAGTCCCAGGATGAAGGTTCTAGGATGGCATATAGTTTAGACATCAAGTTCGTTATCAGGAATGGGCATTTAAGGTGGTCTCTCCACTATTGCTTAGCTTGACAGCTGGTGTCATCCCTTTAGATCACTAGAGGTCTCACTGGTGCCAGATCTGTCTTCTAACCTATGACTCTCACTTTTATGTTCTCCCCTTATTCTACCTCCCACTCAACCTTCCTGTTCCCCCATGACGTACTCTCTCTTCCTCTTCTTCCCCTCTCTTTATCCCATCTCCCACTAGCCACTCACCCCTTGCCATGTTCCCAATCTGTTCAGAAGATCTTGCCTCATTCCTCTTCTCTGGGGTACTATGCATGTCTCTCTTAGGCTCCTTCAAGTTTCCCAGACTCTCTGTCAGTGGAAGTACAGACTGGCACTATCCTGATCCATCTCTAAAATCAATATATGAGTGAGTACATACCATGTTTGTCTTTCTGTGACTGGGTTACCTCACTCATGATGGTTCCTTCTAGTGCCATCCATTTACTTGCTAATTTCAAGATTCCATTGTTTTTTCTACTGAGTAGTACCCCATTGTGTAAATGTACCACGTTTTCTCTCTCCACTCTTCAGTTGAGGGACATCTAGGTTGCTTCCATGTTCTGGCTATTAAAAGTAGTGATGCTAAGGACATAGTGGAGCATATGTCCTTGTATGAATTTGCATCTTTTGGATATATGCCTAAGAGTGGAACTGCTGGGTATTGTGGTGGATTGATTCCTATTTCCTGAGGAATCTCCATACTGATTTCTAAATTGGGTGTACGAGTTGGCATTCCCACCAGTAGTGGAGGAGTATTCCCCTCTCTCCACATCCTCTCTAGCATAAATTGTCTTTGGTGTTTTTGATTTTAGCCATTCTGACAGGAGTAAGATGGTATATCAGAGTTGTATAAATTGCATTTCCCTGATGGCTAAGGATGTTGAGCACTTTCTCAAGTGTCTCTCAGACATTTTAGACTCCCCTATTGAGAATTCTCTATTTAGTTTTGTACCCCACTTTTTAATTGCATTCTTTGGTGTTTTGGAGACTTGCTTCTTGAGTTCTTTGTAAATTTTGGAGATCAGCCCTCTGTCAGATGTGGGGTTACGTGAATATCTTTTCCCATTCTGTGGGCTGCCTTTTTGTCTTGTTGCCAGTGTCATTTACCTTATAGAAACTTCTTAATTTCAGGAGGTCCCATTTGTTAATTGTCGATCTCAGTGTCTGTGCTACTGGTGTTATGATCAGGAAGCTGTCTCCTGTACCAACTTGTTGAAGAGTATCTCCCACTTTCTCTTCTAAGAGTTTCAGTGTGGTTGGATTTATGTTGAGGTCTTTGATCCATTTGGGCTTAAGTTTTGTTCAAGGCGATAGACATGGATCTATCTGCAGTTTTCTGCATGCTAATACCCTGTTATGCCAGCTTTCTTTTGTCCATTGTATAATTTTAGCTTCTTTGTCAAAAATCAAGTGTTCATAGGTGTATGGGTTAAATTCAGGGTTTTCAATTCGGTTCCATTTGTCTACCTGTCTATTTTTGTGCCAATACCAAGCTGTTTTCAGGACTATAGCTCTATAATAGAGCCTAAAGTCAGGTATGGTGATGCCTCCTGAAGTTCCTTTATTGTACAGTGTTGTTTTGGCTATTCTGGGTCTTTCATTTTTCCATATAAAGTTGATTATTGTTCTTTCAAGGTCTGTGAAGGATTGTGTCAGAATTTTGATAGGGATTGCATATGAATCTGTAGACTGTTTTTGGCAAGATTGCCATTTTTATTATGTTGATCCTACCAATCCAAGAACATGGGAGTCATTCCACTTTCTGGTATCCTCTGATTTCTTTCTTTAGATATTCAAAGGTCTTGATATACAGGTCTTTCCGTTCTTTGGTTAATATTATCCCCAGATATTTGATGCTGTTAATGTTTACTGTAAAGGTTGATGTTTCTCTGATTTCTTTCTCTGCCACTTCATCATCTGTATATAAGAGGGCCACTGATATTTTGAGTTTACCTTGCATCCTGCCACTGTGCAGGTGTTTATCAGCTCTAGGAGTTCCCTTGTGGAGTTTTTCAGGTCACTTATGTAAACTATCATATCATCTGCAAATAGTGAAAGCTTCACTTTTCTTTTCCTATTTGTATCCCCTTGATCTCCTTTTGTTGTCTTACTTCTCTAACTAGAACTTCAAGTACAATATTGAAGAGATATGGAGAGAGTGGACAGCCTTGTCTTGTTCCTGATTTTTGAAGAATTGCAGTGAGTTTCTCTCCATTAAGTTTGATGTTAATTGTTGATTTACTGTATGCTGCTTTTCTTATGTTCAGGTATGTTCCTGTGTATGTATGTGTATGTGTGTGTGCAAATGTGTGTGCACAAGCACGTGTATCTCCACACAAGGATTCACACATGTATATGTATAAATAAAAGGGAATTTACTTGACTGAGCTTTTTCTCAGATTATCTGCTTTACTCTTGTGAACCAGATATCTTTATATCACCTATTGTTTTGTACTGGTAGACAGAAGCTGATTTACTTCAGAGACAGTAAAAGAAGTAATTCTTTCGTGAATAAAGAAGTTGCATCTTTTAAGTATTCTCATTATATAAGCTGCCTGAAATGAGATTGCTATTTTATAATTATGCAGTTTACCTTAAACTGAACAGGAAATTGTCACACATCATGTTTTCATGGATTTCTTCCAGCTCACCCTTTCCTACCTCTCAAGCGAGTATATACAGGAGTTAGAAGCCACAAGAAAAACAGGTGATAATTTAACAAGGAAAGTAAAATTGGGAATGATATCCATACTTTCTCATTAGAATATACTTTGAGAGACAAACACACAAGGTTTGATTTATTCTGTATATTTCTACTGTCATCTTCAGAAGCTTCATATAACTTTGAAGACATGGTTACACTTTGATTTACCTTAAAATTATTTTGTTGTTGCTCAGCTAACGTTGGCAAGATTAGGAAAATACCAAATAACATTTTGCTTATGCATGACAATAACATATGATGTGGGGCTCATAACTCCTGATTTGGCTACCATGTAGACACTTTCTTCATTCAGTGTTCAAAGGAGACTGAAAGCAATGTTTCTCTGCAAGAGTTTTCCAGAATGATGTGATGAGGTATCAGGACATTTATTTTACTTTTTACGTACAATTTACTTCTAAATGTTTTAACTGTCTAGGTCCTTTAAGATATGGAATCTGGCTTTTTAATTGATGTAAATATAGTCTGTAATATTTTTGATCATGGGCAAAGTAGAAGTAAAGAAACATCTAATTGGAATATGTGACTTTAGTGACTGATATTATAATTCTTGAAGACTGATCTAGAGAACACAGGCCAGATAACCACTGTTCATAAATGATCTGGAAAATTATGAGAGGACACACAAAGTTAGAGACTCATTCTAGATGGGAGTGTGAAGGTGGTTGTCTTAAAAATAAAAATTCTGATGAGATAGTTTTTACCTTTTAGTACATTAGAGGTTGGTAGCAGAGCAGACTGTAGGAGAATGGCATCATTAGTGTTCACCTCTCCCTCCATCTCTCTATCCCCTGTCTCTTCCTATGTCTTTCATATTGGAGTATCATGGAAGTTTCTAAATGCCTTTGTGGTCTTAAATTTAAGTAACTTGAAGATAAAAAGTGATTCAAAAGTGTAACTAGTGCCAGAGTTCAATATAATGATAGCTCTTATAATACCAATATACCTTATTGTAGTTTGTATTACATATTATATTACAGTGATAGTGTAGGTGGGTAGCTAAGTAAACAGGACATCCCAACAGCACAAGAAATGTTTAGGAGGATGTACGGGCTGGTTTTGTGTATCAACTTTTCACAAGCTAGAGTTATTAGAGAGGAACGAGCATCAGTTGAGGAAATGTCTCCATGAGATTCAGCTGTAAGGCATTTTCTTTATTACTGAACAATTAGGGATGGCCCATCCCATTGTTAGTGGTACCATCCCTGGGCTGGTGGTCCTGGGTTCTATAAGAAAGCAGACCTAGCAAGCCAGAGGAAGCAAGCCAATAAGCAGGTCTCCTCCATGGCCTCTGCATCAGCTACTTCCAGGTTCCAGCCCTGCTTGAGTACCTGTTCTGATTTCCTTCAATGATGGATTATGATCTGGAAGTATAATACAAGCAAACCCTTTCCTTCCCAACTTTCTTTTTGGTCATGGTATTTCATCACAGCAGTAGAAAGCCTAACGAAGGCAGAGGCATTTGAAGCAAAAATCTGAGCAATCAGCAAATAACTTCCAGCAGTAACTTCCTTTCTCTAGAGAGAGGTAGCATTTTTAGTGAAGTCATCAGTAGGGTATTCTTGGCAAATGATGGGACTGAAAACAAACAGAGGTTCCCAGTGAAAGCTGGGTAGCATAATATCATGGTAGTAAACCTCAGGATACTGACTTTACAGTTTGCTGATGTTTGTCTGAGTTTCCATTGCATCATTTTCCTGCTGGAAATACTGGAGATTGAACCTACAGCTAAAAGATTTCCAGCAAAACTCTTTGTCAATGAACCTTAGCCTCAGTCCTTCTGCTGTTTCTGCAAAAATACAATCAAGCTAGTACAGATTCTGCAAAACTATTGTAAAATTTTTAAATGATATGAGAAATGCTCCTGATGTAATGATTAATGTCATGAAAGGGTAAATCATTAGTTTTGACCCATGGCAACAACAGTGAGAAATATGGAAGGCAGTGGGAGGGCATGAAAGGAGGGAAGGGAGAGGGAGTGGGACTTGGGATTGGCATGTGAAGCAACCTTGATTCTAATTTAAATTTAAAAATAAAAAAGACAAAAAAGTCATTCAATGAAGCTAGACAAGGTAAGCAGTCCATAGGACTTGATAAAGAAGATATGAAGCTAGTTAGAATAATATACATAATATCAGAGATAATGAAACATAACCCTGAATGTATGTATATTTGAGATGTTAATTGGGTTGTGTATTTTAATTCATGTAACAGCTCATTGTCCGCATTGTCACCACACTAGCTTCTAAATTTTCAAGACACAAGAACCATACAAAGCAGAAGACCCAGCTCATCAACAGGAAGCAAATCACCTATCATTGCCTCAGTAACTCTGCTTCTTTAAATCTTAGATAATGTATCTACCTTAATTTTCTAGTTCTTTGCTGAACAGTACATGGGTTTTTGGAGATAAGCATTATGTGATGATCTAGTATTTTGCATACTCTTCACTCTTACTACTAACCTAATCTCTTACCACTTATTGAAACCCAGTTTAGTTATTCAATGTTCATTTGGTTCCCTTTAACTCAAGTGCTGCCAAATATCAAGCCTGTCAATGAGGCAGAGAATTTGTTTTCCAAACTTTAAATTCCTGACTCACCCATTTGTTTTCAACCTCCAGAAATCAGTTGCATATGAAATGACTAAGAGGGGATGACTTATTGTTAGGCGAGTGGCAGACAGATTTTTACAAGCTTTAGTTTTGTCTATACAACATTTCAATTATCTCTCCAACAAATTATAGAGTTTCATGTACTGAGCAACATGGGTATATTGTTCTCAATTAGACACTTTTAATTTTAATGAGAAATCTAGCTCAAAATAGGTTCTAAATAAGCTTGCTTGAACTATTTATAAAAAGAACCGACTTAAGGACATTTTACTGTATATTTATCTCTCCACTTGCATTCTTCCATACAGTAGCCAATTTGAAATCTGTCCTGATAATTTAACAACATGCCTACATCATGAGCTTTGCTTGTCATTTATGACATTTATTCTCTAAGGAAAGAATGTACCACCAGTACTTATACTATTAGCTACCTTTCTATCTTCAGATGAAATATCTGGCTATTACAAAATGGCATGTGGGATATGATGACAAAGAGACAAGCAAAAACTGACATCTAACAGCTGGCCTGGCATAACCATTATGTGTTAGTTGTTGCTACATAGTCTTGCACTCATTACTATACATATGAATTTTCCTGGGGACTTAAGCACCTTAAAAATCACTCTTCATGATCACAGCAGATAAACACAAAAAATCACCATTCAATAAATGTTTGTACACTAGACAAAAGAAAACAAAGTCCATGACCATTGTCTGTACTCCTATCTACCAAAAGTTCTCATGTACAAGCAAATATGACTATCTGATACTCTCCTCCCTAAATATAGCTTTAGCCACACTCAGGTCTGCTTCCTTGCAGGAATACACAATTCATTCAAATACACAGTCCACTCCCTAAAAATATTCAATAAATTGTAAATTCCCTGATTCATTAGTTCCTCCTCCAAATGTTGGCACAAGTTCAAATCCTTTTTAAATATGACATTTCCACAGCTCATCTGTGTGTCAATGTGTTCTTCTTGCAGTGAGTAATAAATGTAACTCCTCAGTCAGATAGTGTGTCCTTGGTTGTCTTTGAGTGGAAGGCAGTGATAGAAATGGTGGTTTTACTGAGATTCACCTAAAGTACTGTGTGTTTTGGAGCAGGTCCTTCAATTTAGTCATACTGTTTGTATCTGAAATTCATGCTTCTGTTTGAAATGACACAGTTCTGAAAAGCTAGTTAATTCTTTATTGAACAATAATGTTTTACTGAAGCCTTTCAGAATTGGGTTTATTATTTCCTAAAAGTAAACTCCCTTGGAATAGTTCTGCTACCCCATCACATTTGCATTATTCTTTTGTAACTTGTTTTGAAGCCTTATAATACATTTTTCAAATGTCTATCAACTAACTGTTGTAGTGTTTCCAGTGCTGTTTTTCATGTGAAAAACATCCATAGTGAAAGAATGAGAGCACGTCCAACAGGCAGTTATTGTCACAATTCTGGGCTGAGGAAGTTAGAATGTCTCTTTAGACCATGGTCATTTGATCAGATTTTGCCAATGGCAATCTTTTTAAGTACTGAACAAGCCTTCTTCTCCATTCTTGCTTTATATGTTCTAGAGAATAATAGTGTTTAGTTCCATCAGTCTAGACTCAGAATGCCTTGTTTTCTGCTAGAATAGTGATTCTCAGCCAGAAGTCAACCTTCAAATTGACTTTTGATTCATTGGGTTAAATGAGCAACATGCATATATGTTGTCCATTGCTCATGGGATATTCTTCTTTCATGATTAAGCCTCTCACAATCTGGGAACCTACCTTCATCAAGCCATTGCTTATAAAGGTAAATTGTATGCATATTTATAACTGGAAATATTTCAACACGGACAATTTGGAATTAAAGTGGCTACTTTTGATAGTTTTCCCACACAATCAAGCTAGTACATTTGAGGAGTACGATAGAAACAAAAATAAACTTTCCATGAGGACACATGCAGTATTTACCTAAAAGATCATTTTCCTCATTGTTAATGAAAGCCACTATTTTTGGGTCTATCAGTGAATGCTTGATTCTTAACTATATGACTTAATAAAATTGTCAAGTGACTAAATTATGTCAAAACAAACTGCATGCCCCAATCTTCTGTCTCTGTCTCTGTCTGTCTGTCTGTCTGTCTCTCTCTCTCTCATGTGTGTATGTGAACATTTCTCTTTATTTGTAAAATTCCTCCCTTATGTTGATAGTAAACTTAATTATAATTTTACAGTGACAATTTCATATCAGTCAGGAGCTGGCTTTCTTTCAATTCATCTTCTTCCAGTACTTTACTTTCTTCACTTATAAAACATGAAACATAAGTGATCAAAATCATTTTGATAGCTACTCTAGATTATCAAAATTGTTCAAATGTAAAACAAAACAAAGGAAATTTACTAAATTACATTTCCCTTTTTAGACACTAAAAATGTAGTTACATAAGGGCTTTTGTTGCTGTAGATACAAGATAAATAAAAAAATCTTTAAGTCTCAAGTTAAAATAAGATATATAATATAAAGTTTACATAAAATTATCTTGCCCCATAAAAATACTGTTAGTTTAAAAGTTTAGTTTGTTCATGACTAAGGTTAGTTTATTGTAATTCAAATATCATTTATTTCCTACACCAGTGTCATAAGTTAAAAATGTATCATTGGTTTTTCAAATTATTTAAAAAGTAATCATGTGTGTTCAAGATCAAGTTGAATAAATATTTATGGCAATTGGTATACTTTTAAAGTGTTATTTCATGGTATTCTACCTAACTTAAAAATAGATTGAAAATATTTGATTCAAAACACATAAACTTATTATTTCAGATTAAACAGGCTAATATACAAATGCTTTAAAATAATATTTTAGTCCATATGTGTGCTGCAATATATTTTAATTTTATCTGTATGAAATAATAATCTGAACTAACTGCTCATGGAAATAGCAACAAAGTACTTGTGAAATTTTCTCCTTGGTTTTCTGAGTCTGGGTGAAAAAAAGATTACTTTTACTAAAGATGATTATTATTATATATATAGTAATTATAAGTTGTACAAACATGTCTACAAATCATGAGCATCGTTCCTTAAACATGCACATTTATCTATTACTTATTTATTTGTTGCATGTGAGTACATGAATGCCATGGTTCACTTATGAAGGTAAGAGGAAAACTTGCACCAGTTAGTTCTTTCCTTTTACCATGTGGGATTCAGACATCAAACTGAGATTTATAAGCAATTCTTCATGGCAAGCACATTTACCTGTGAAGCCATTTCATCAGCCCCAGTTTATTAACAATAAAGTTCTTGTAATATGATCAGGAAGCAAATTGTGTACATTTTATTTAGTATTTTGATACTTTAACTGTACTCTAAGGATAAAATTAAATGTGTGTGTTTGTATCTACACTGGTAGTTTGTCTTTTGTGTATATACATAAATGATGGAAGTGCCATTAGACAACATGAAGCAGTCCACAGAACACAAGGATCACATTCTCAAGAGGTCAGGTGGTAGTTTTAGGTCATTTGGTGGTTTTGATCACCTTCATCTTTGAGTATCTCCAAGGGTTTGGAAACAATCTCCATGAACAGCAAGGAAAAGTCTAGGATGAAATATTCTCCCATGAAAAGGAATTCTTGTCCTTCATAACAATGTGGACGAATAGTAAATGTAATAACAAGACAAATACAAAAGTATTTGTACAATTTATATGTGGAATTAGACACATCAAGCAGAAATGTGGAGAAAAGAGTTACTGGGAGGAAGGCAAGTAAAGTTAAGGAAAAAATAATAATGTTGAATAAAAGGGAGCATGCATCACCATGCAATCAACAGGCAGTGACCATTTCAAAATTGTTTATCTAAGTTCATTGCAGTAAAAGAAGATGCAACTCACCAGTATTAGATTTTATGCAAGAAAGTCTCTGTAGAAATATGGAAGTCACAGAAACAATATAATGTTCTTTGGAAATTGTACTAACATTAGACTTGGATGAATTACACTTTTATTTTAATCTAGATACTTTCATTGTTGTTGACCTTGGCCTAGTTAGCTTTATGCTTTATTTACTTTGTACCATTATTGTAAAGATTGTAGGCAGTGTATGTATTATGGCAGTGCCTGTTTCACAATCAATGGTGAACCATATCCCTTATTGGTATTCTAATATTGTTAATACCCCACTTCAGCAAGTCCAGAATTTTGTGAATATTAAATAAATATAAATCACAAGCCAGTATCACATTTAGTTTTAGTGCTTTAAATGTTTGAGTCATTATTTATTTGAATATATGTTTTCTGAGTGTCTACTGTATCCCAAATACTATTATGAGATTTATGGGAACGTAACAGATGAAAGACTAATATTTCTACCTTCTCTTAAAGGTTATTGTCTATTTTGTTGAGGTAGATAATACATAATATTAAAACGTGTTGTATAGGCCATTGTGGTAACTATAATGTAACCAAAGTGAGATGATTGGTAGTATGTTATGTTATTTTTCAAAAGATTACTCTAACTTTTGTAGTAGTGGATACAGGAGGGCAGAAACAAGGAAGTCAGAGAGGTTGTTATGGTATTTATTCAGGATAAAATGATTGTTGCTAAGGGCAAGATATTTTCCAGAAATACTATTTTCCATACATTTTAAAGGTAGATACCATAGTGTTTTCTGACAATTTGTGAATGAGGCATGAGAGAAAGTGGAATCAAAAACAACTTAAGTTTCTGGTTTGAGAAGTCAAAAGAAAGAATTATCACTACTGCAGGGAGTTTGCGTTTCATATCTTACATGGGAAATATATGGTGCCTATAAGACATCCAGGGGACACTGGTTGTAGTATCCTGAATATGTCTGCATAGTTGTTCTCACTATATATTTACTATAATTATGTCTCATGAGATATTTGGGACAAAATTATACTGAAACTTATTATTTCTTTGAAATTTACGTTTAGGCAGATAGGCTATATTTTTCATTTGCTAAACTAACCACTCTACAATGATTCTTTTGTGAGCAGCTATCAACTTCAAAACTACCTAAAAGAATGTGTTGGAAAATTCATGTACTTAGATTGTTATTTATTTTGTGTGAACTATTGATTTTAAGGAATCTACTGGGATACCATCTGACAGTAAGACAGCAGACATATTCAATTGGCTCTTTTTGTCATGTTGAAAATTAAATAACAATTTTAAGTATGAACTGTACACCACATCTAACATGACTTAAATTTCCAATTATTTACTATTACTATATTTCAGAGTCTTAGTTATCACTGCTGCCATTTGGACAGATGAGAAAGCTCAGCAACAGAGAGGGGAAGTGATCATCCCAGTGAGGAGGCAATGAGCAAGGACACCTTCAGTTCTGGTAAATTCAACTGCAACCCCACAACACTCGAGACACTGTTGCCTGACATACATGCTCAGTGAGGTTGGCATACAACAATGGCATATTATTCTATCCAAAGCATTAGTGACTTCCTAAGGGCAGGTTAAAGAATTTAACAGCTCTGTCTTCTCTTTAAAGTCAAGATCAGTGTCAGTTATCTGAAATGTTTATGATTTATTAAACTAAAGTCTCTGAATCAGAAACCAGTTCATTTGTATCTCTCATCAGAGGCAATAATGCAAGATATTAATTATTCCAACATGTATTTTGGCTCCACTCATAATTAGAGACATGAAATACATGTTTGGTAGTGGTGGTGTTTTGTCCTAGATAGTTCTTTCCTCCTAACTAGAATTTAAAGCTCTCTGCACAGAAGACCCAGAAAGAAACCTTACTAGTCTCTGACTTTTCAGGAAGTCCCCAATGGGAAGCACTTCAAACCCAGGTTTCCAGGTAAAGGCCATATCCAATCCCTCTTAAATATGTTTAGAGAGGGTTAGTCTTGCTTTTGTGACAGCCATTTTTA
The DNA here is from genome assembly GCF_017639785.1 of Mesocricetus auratus. Classification (NCBI taxonomy): domain Eukaryota; kingdom Metazoa; phylum Chordata; class Mammalia; order Rodentia; family Cricetidae; genus Mesocricetus; species Mesocricetus auratus. Next base: position 5,076,502 of record NW_024429188.1, read on the forward strand.
ACATCACTTCTCTTAGCTGTTGTATTAGGTAGCAGTGAAAAACACAAGAGTCACACACTGTTATCTGTCAATTATTAGATCCCCAAACTATACTAACTTTTGAAATTGGAAGATGACAAGAACAAAGAAAAGCATTTAGCCATAGGACATTCAGCTTGTTATATCATCTCCCAGAAGCCCCTCCCCAAAGCTGCAAACAAGCAATCTGTCTTTGATCCCTTTTTACCATTAAAGCTTCATGAATTATCAGTTCTTGCCTGGATGAATAAAATAGTTTTTCCTGTCAAAAGCAACTTTAATTTGTTTTAAGAGAACACCTCACTCTCAAATTATTGGCCACAGCACAAAGAATTAGATTAGATGGCATTACACACCATAGGATCCACAGTTTATCTGAAGGATTTTGAAAAATTGTTGTTAGACATACTTCCAAAATCAAATGTGCCACAATTGTATGCTCCCAGGCACTTCATTTTCTCTGAATTGTAAGAGTATTGTGGAACTGTGCCCTGGAAGAGAAAACTTCAAGACTGTGGCTCACATGTAGGATGCTAGGACCCAGGCAATGAGTCCAAACAGAGCCCCACTCATACTTTTCTGCAAACTGCCTCAGCTGAGAGACTGAGAAATTCTCAGATGTATCCCATGAATTCCCTTCAAGTGTTGTACTTCAGTCATGTGGCTTTCGAGGTCATGGATTTTTCATTGACCCAGCAATAGGCACTGTACAAATCAGGCTGTTCTGTTTCCCAGAACATAATAGATCTTTGAAATTTATATTCTCACCAGAATACCTATAAGGAATAAATTAAAGGCAAACATTGAAAACTGAGAGGTTTAAAACAGAAAATCTTAGACTATAAATGCTATGCATTTGTTTGAAGAAGTGTCATTTATTCTTGAAACCACCTTTGTGCTGCATTCTTTAATCATCCTCTGGAAAATGTTAGTCAGTGACTGAACTGTTTAATATTACCTGTATAAACCCTCAACTGACCCGTACAATACAATGGGTATTTCAGACCTTTTGTTTATTTGTTTCCTAGAGGGCTACAGATTACTAAATAGCTCTATACATTGAAGGATTTAGAGTTTCCTGTGAGTAGCTGATGCTCACAAAAAGACATTGACTGCAAGTATTCCTCTGAATTGCTAATTCATCTCTATTTCTTTAGACTGTTTTTGGTGATATTCAATTTAAAGGATGCCCAGACAAACACATCAACATTTATATTTTTTCAAATACTGGAGACATATTATTTATGATAAATCAAAATGTATATTCTTTATTCTTGGCATATACTATTTTTCAATAATATTTTAATAAAAAATCTTGCCTAGACTTTAATTATACTTGTGAAATTACAAAAAGTTGTTTTAAAGTCCTAATATAGCTATTGTGAATTTTCCAAGAACAAGTCAGATACCTCTTCTTGCCACGTTATGCATAAATTATCCTATCAAAGAGCTGGTATTTATTCTGAGCTCTTTTAAATTCTAATCACTTGTAAACACCTCCCCAGGACAGTTTGTCTTTTGAAATTTGGATTACTTACAATTGGCTATTCATAAGTATGGAAATATACAATGTGGAGTACCACTTACTTAGTAACCCTTAAAGATTCACTGTTCTATTTTATTTAATGGAAATGTGAATGTTTGATAATGATTTTAAAATGATTCTGCAGGTTTCCCTACTTTAGTATTAACATTCTTTCTAGTATTGTCTGGGCATGTTGGATAGTTTTTCTCTAAACAAATATTTTGTCCATGAATCTTACATTGGAAAACATCTAAAATGTTATCACGTTAATTTCTCTGGATTTACTCTACTAGGAATGTGAGTGTCTATGAACAGAAAAGAGTAAAATGTGCATGCATGAATTTGTGTGTGCACACATACTTTCTTTCCTTAAAAATATCTATATAAGGCTTTCTAGACTTAACTGACTTCCAATCTATATTACATTTAGTACTCTTTAAGTACATTCTTTGTCATCTCTGATTTGGTTTCTTCTTGTAGTTTTGTTCTTGGCCCTCTATGAAAGTTATAGCCATCTCTACTTTGTTACTTGGTAGAGAAGCAAATTTACAATTGCTTCATTTTCCTATGTGGGCGGGTCTTCTGGATGCCAGGAGTGGCCCCAGAAGAGCGAGGGGATGGGTGTTGGGCAGGGGATGGGGGGTGTCCCCACCAGAGACCCAAACTCACCTGAAGCTGGGCACCCTGGGGTTTGGGGCCTGGAAGGGCTGATGTCTTTCCTGTGTGGGTGGGTCTTCTGGATGCCAGGAGCAGCCCTGGAAGATCCAGGGAATGGGTGTTGGGCAGGGGATAGGGGGTGTCCCCGCTGGAGACACAATCTCACCTGAAGCTGGACTTCAGTGCAGAATTCTACCAGAAATTCAAAGAAGAGCTAATTCCAATACTCCTCAACGTATTCCACACAATAGAAGCAGGAGGCTCACTGCCAAACTCTTTTTACAAGTCTACAATTACCTTGATACCCAAGCCACAAAAAGACACAACTAAGAAAGAGAACTATAGACCAATTTCCCTCATGAACATCAATGCAAAAATACTCAATAAAATACTAGCAAACCGGAATCAAGAACACATCAGAAATATCATCCACCATGATCAAGTAGGCTTCATCCCAGGAATGCAGGGATGGTTCAACATTAGAAAATCTATCAGTGTAATCCACCATATAAACAAAGTTGGAAAGAAAAACCACATGATCATCTCACTAGATGCTGAAAAAGCCTTTGACAAAATCCAGCACTCCTTCATGATAAAGGTCCTAGAGAGATCAGGGACAACAGGAACATACCTGAATATAATAAAAGCAATATAGAGTAAACCAAGCGCTAACATCAAACTAAATGGAGAAAAACTCAAAGCAATTCCTCTAAAATCAGGAACAAGACAAGGCTGTCGACTCTCTACATATCTCTTCAATATTGTACTTGAAGTTCTAGCTACAGCAATAAGACAACAATAGGAGATAAAGGGGATACAAATAGGAAAAGATGAAGTCAAATTTTCACTATTTGCAGATGATATGATAGTTTACATAAGTGACCCAAAAAACTCAGCAAGGGAACTCCTAGAGCTGATAAACACCTTGAGCAATGTGGCAGGATACAAGGTAACCTCGAAAAAATCAGTGGCCCTATTATATACAGATGATGAAGTGACTGAGAAAGAAATCAGAGAAACATCACCCTTTACAATAGCCATAAACAGCATCAAATATCTGGGGATAATGTTAACCAAGAAAGTGAAAGACTTGTATATCAAGAATTTGAGTCTTTAAAATAATAAATCAAAGAGGATATCAGAAAGTGGAAAGATCTCCCATGCTCTTGGATTGGTAGGATCAACATAATAAAAATGGCAATCTTGCCAAAAGCAGTCTACAGATTAAATGCAATCCCTATCAAAATTCCATCACAATTCTTCAAGGACCCAGAAAGAACATTAATAGACTTTATATGGAAAAACAAAAGGCTCAGGATAGCCCAACCTACCCTATACAATAAAGGAACTTCAGGAGGCATCACCATACCTGACTTCAAGCTCTATTATAGAGCTATAGTCCTGAAAACAGCTAGGTATTGGCACAAAAATAGGCAGGTAGACCAATGGAACCGAATTCAAAACCCTGATTTTAACCCACACACCTATGAACACTTGATTTTTGACAAGGAAGCCAAAACTATACAATGGAAAAGAGAAAGCATCTTCAACAAATTTTGCTGGCATAACTGGGTACTGGTATGCAGAAGACTGCAGATAGATCCACGTTTATCGCCTTGTACAAAACTTAAGTCCAAATGGATCAAAGATCTCTACATAAATCCAGCCACACTGAAAGTTTTAGAAGAGAAAGTGGGAGATACTCTTCAACGAGTTGGTACAGGAGACCACTTCCTAAACATAACACAAGTGGCACAAATACTGAGATAGACAATTAACAAATGGGACCTCCTGAAACTAAAAATCTTCTGTAAGGCAAAGGACACAGTCAGCAAGACAAAGAGGCAGTCCACATAATGGGAAAAGATATTCACTAACCCCACATCTGACAGACGGCTAATTTCCAAAATTTACAAAGAACTTAAGAAGCAAGTCTCCAAAACACCATAGGATCCAATTAAAAGGTGGGGTACAGAACTAAATAGAGAATTCTCAATAGAGGAGGCTAAAATGGCCAAGAGGCACTTAAGAAAGAGCTCAACATCCTTAGCCATTAGGGAAATGCAAATCAAAAGAACTCTGAGATACCATTTTATTCCTGTCAGAATGGATAAAATCAAAAACACCTAAGACAATTTATACTGGATAGGATGTGGTGAGAGGGGAACACTCCTCCACTGCTGGTGGGATGTCACGTCTGCTGTGCAGCCTGTGTCCGAGAACGTGCGGAGGGTGTCGTGGATTGACAACACAGAGACTCGTTCAATGATATAAAGAAAACTTTAAACAGGCTCCAAAAAGGTTCAAGAAAAACTTCCTAAGAAAGGCTCCTACCAGAGAAGCTTCTGCTCTCTCCTCTCCCTTGGCTGGTTCTGCTCTGACACCAGAGGTGGATGTGTGTGGGTTTTGAAGGTGCGGTTAGTCTTTGGACAAGGTCGAGGTCAGGGCGGTTTCCGTGGGAAGGCCTTTTCCAGGAACTTATTGTATCGTTTTTAGTAAACATGTTTTTACTAAACATTGTCTTACAGCTGCCTACTCCCAGGCAGAAGGGGAAGTGGGTCTCTGTTCAAGGTCTGGTGTTCCCACAATTCACCCCTTTTTATTTTCAAATGAGGCACTCCTGGCTTAGGTCAAGTAGGGTCACCCTCCCTTTCCCGTCTTTGGGGGACCTTGAACCCCTGTCTTAGGTGGGAGGGGTCTTCCCCACAGGTTGCCCGTCGTCGGAGACACCCCAACCTTAATCATCTGTAACCAACCTTCATGGCTATCGGGATTGCCATGGGCTAAGCTAAGCAATACTTGGTTACGGATCTCTTGCCTCTGGAACAAGGCACGTTTGAGCTCGGCATAAAGCCAGAATGCCTACTGCCACTGCCACCATTTCCAGGACCCCCATTGACATAGCGCCTCTCCATCACCATACCCATCACCAGATCTGGGCCATAACATTCTACTAGCCTTCATCTGTTACAAGGGTAACATGCACGTGATTTACATTCTGTTACAAGGGTAACCCGCATGTGATTTACATTTACAATTTGATAGAGTTTCAAGATCGTTTCAAGATCTGCTCAGGAAGACATTTAGAAAGTGCACTTGCACAGATACATTGGGCACAATCATTGATGTTACACATGTAGCATTATGAAAAATATGAACAATAGTTGTCGCATTAGGACAAGTTGCATTTCTCCAGAAAAATACACTGACCTAGTCATGATTCCAGAAACAGGAACCATCAAGTCTGATATTTCAAGTGACCATGTCCTGTTCAAATACTGAAAAGAGGCTTTTGCCACTCATCATAGTCCATACCAATGTCCAAATGCTTTAAATGGGTCCTTTTTTCTCTGTTGGCTTCACGATGAAAACTCATGGGTCCGGAAGGTTGATGCAGTAGGTCTGTTGAGAAACTGGAAATATCGAACCGACTGTTTTCTTTCTTTCTTGGGCTCTAGATTCGATGACATCAAGGGTCAGGAACACTGATTTGGGAGATCTCACTCAAACTGGCTTAGGTAGGCTCCCATGGTCTCAGGTCCAGTTTTTCTCTGCTCCATGCATCTCACTAAATGGTCTGACAGCTGCCAAAGCTTTATTCTTTTCCTGCAAGAAAACACAAACATGCCCTCGACCACAAATTAGGGTCTTCTCCACTGTCTAGTGCATGGATGTCTCCATTTGACCTGAGCAATGGTTGCTCAAGTTCCATCATGCCAGAATCTGTCTGAAGCTCACTGGCATTCACATTATAAAATTTTTAAATGAGGAGTGTATTATTTGATGAGTCATGTGGGGACTGGGGGCATTATTTCCCCTTTTTTATTTTCTAAAAAAATGTTTTTGAACTGTTGAAGCTGGACCATAACAGTAGAAGGATTTGTCTACCCTCCTTGGTTAACTATCTAGGTAAATTGGGATTATTACTTAGATTATTTGTAAATGCCCACTAAAAAGGACATATCCATTAAATATTTCCCAAAAACTTCTGAAAATCACTCAAAGATTGTAAACTATACTGTGTCCAAATAACTTTTGAAAATTATTTGAAGTCTGTGAGCAGTCTTTCCCAATCTAACCTGTAGAGCTCTCACTAGCTGACAAGGCCTCATTTGCATCTTAAATTTTTCTGTTAAAACATTAACAGACTGGCTGGATGTTTCTTTTGGCTATATTTAAAGCAATCTAGGTAGCTTCTTAACTATTTTTGAAGGGATTTAAGTATCCTTTTAATCATATAAGCAGTTCACACTCACGCATTCACAATCACATTTCATACATACCGGTGTGGCCACACCATACATTCAGAACATACATGCATCTTTTAGTCATCCTTTTTCCCTAGGTCATGATTAGTCTGTTGTAATGAAGCTTACTTAATTGAAATCTATGTAAAAGAACAACTCCAGCCAATCCTTGAACTAAAAGGGTTAAAAGTCCTGTATGTTCTTTATCATTCCTCCATTTGAGCTACAGTCACGGGGTATAGCTGTACCTACTCCTTGTAATTCTGTAGATGCAAGGTGGAGAGGCCAGGCTTTCGGCCAAAAAGTTTTAGAGATGACTCACAAAATAGAACTTAAATGTAAACAAAATTTTCCATTCCATGTATCTTTCTCTTTTTCTTTTTCTTTACTTAATACCAGTACCTCTTTACTGTTACCAAAAAAATTTTTTTTTGAGTCAGGGTTTCTCTGTATTGTTTGGAGGCTGTCCTGGAACTTGCATAAAGGTGTGTTGGGATTAAAGGCGTATGCCGCTGGGAATCCCTTGGATTCCCCTACTTCCTGACCCTGGTATCAGGCTTAGGAGGGGGAAACTCAGAATGTCTAGTTTCTGACTTTTTAATCTCATTGGCAGCAGCCGCTTCCAATGTATTATTGGTGTTATAAAAATTGATGAACAGGGAGCTGGAATGACTAACTGGCATTAACATGGGGGGGAATCCTCACCAACGCCCATATTTCCCTTACCTGAGTGTTCAGCAATGGTTGGATCATCTTTAGCATGTTGAGCATTCCTAGTATCCGGAGTAGTATTGGGGTCGACATGTCTGATGCACCATTCGGGGACCCAAATGGGCTTCTCACTTCCTGGAGGGAAAACACAAACAGCCCCTCGGACCCTCGCTAGTAGGGGAGTGGGTGGCTGCCATTTTCCTGTAATCAAATCCTTCCATCTGACCCATCCCAAGGACTGGGAGGGTTTGTTCCAATGTCTCTCCATAGCAGACAAATTATTACGGTCTATGGTCAAAAAATTTAAAATGTAAAGTATGGTGGATAACTGAATATTGGGGGAGGTAACATACTCCCCCTTTTTTATTTTCTTAAAATACTTTTTGAGAGTGGCATGGGTGCGCTCCACAATAGCCTGTCCCGTGGGGTTGTGAGGAATACCAAAAGAATGGACAATGTGATGTTCCCTGCAAAAGGCAGCAAAGCGATTGTTGGCATAGGCAGGGCCATTGTCCGTTTTTAGGGCATCGGGTACGCCCATGTAGGCAAAGGCCTGCAGGCAATGAGAAATAACATCTTTAATCTTCTCTCCTGAGTGGAGAGAGGCAAAAATCAGTTTAGAATACGTATCCACCCAGACATGCATGTATTTTAATTTCCCTGCCTGCGGCAGGTGAGTGACATCCATTTGCCAGAGATGGTTGGCCCTGAGGCCCCGGGGATTTATCCCTTCATTGGAAGAATTATGATAAGGGGCACAATCAGGGCACTGAGAGGTAATCTGTGCAGCTATGGATAAGGGGCACCCAGTGTGAAATTTAATGGAGCGGGCATTTAGATGATACCGCTCATGGAGCTGGTGGGCCAGCTGCTCCTGAGTAAATAAGACCCTAGGGCGGGTCAAGGAGTCAGCAATTTCATTGCCCTGGGCAATGGGTCCTGGAAGGTTAGTATGTGCACGAATAAATCCCACATAAGCAGGGTGGATGCGCTGCCAAATAAGATGTTGGAGCTGAACTAATAAGGAACGAACCTGGGAGGTTGGAAGAACATATGGAGAAGTTTCTAAAGGTCTAAAAATGTTGGCAACATAAACACTATCAGTATATAAATTAAAGGGCTCTCCCTCAAACATTTGGAAAGCCATCAAGCAAGCAAACAACTCGGCAGCTTGTGCTGACATCTGCCCTATGGGTACCCTCTTCTGCACCTGAGAAGAAACCACCACCGCAAAACCCTTGGAGGAGCCGTCTGTAAAGACTGAGCGAGCTCCAACTAGAGGGTTCTCCTTTAAAATCTTGGGAAAGATCACAGGGTGTTGTTTAAAAAAGACATCAAGGGGCTATTGGGATAATGGTTATCAAACTGGGCGCCTGTAGATGTAATAAACAGGGTCCACCCATCATGGAAGATCTGTAGATGTTCCACCTCCTCCTTACCATAAGGAAGGATAATTTTATCAGGACTCTTTCCAAAGGTTTGAATGCTAAACTTGTGTGCCTTCCACAACAATTGTAAAATGAGATCATAGTAAGGGGTCACTACCTTCTTAGGGGAGGCTGACAAATGTATCCAATAAATAGGACCAGTCTGCCAAAACACGGCAGTGGGCGAAAAGCTAGATGAAAGTACAACCAGAACAAGGGGCTGCCCATAATCTATACGCCGAAGGTGGGCTTGCTCTATACTTCTTAACAACAATTGTAGGGCTTCCCTGGCCTCTGGGGTAATCTGTCTAGGGGAAGTTGGAGCAGGATCCCCAGGAAGAATATCATAAAGCGCTTTAAGAGCCCCTGTTTTAATAGAAAGAGAAGGGCGAAACCATTGCACCTCTCCCAAAAATCTCTGCCAATCATGAAGTGTTTTTAAATTTGAACAATCGATCTGGAGTCTTTGTGGCCGGAGGCCAGTTTGTTGAATTTGATGACCCAAATAAGTATAAGGGGGTCTCTTTTGGATCTTTTCAGGAGCCAAAATAAATCCTCGGGCCTCCAGAAGCTCCTGTAGCTCTGCAAAGGCTATGTAACATTGTCTTTCTTCGGCCGCGGCCAAAAGAATATCATCCATGTAGTGGATAATGTAAAGATCAGGGAACTTACGTCTGAGGGGATCTAAACAGGCAGCTACATAAATCTGGCATATAGTTGGACTATTAGCCATCCCTTGGGGGAGCACCACCCATTGGAAGCGAAGGGCAGGCTCCCTAAAGTTAATCGCAGGAAGGCTAAACGCAAACCGAGGACTATCTTGAGAATGTAAGGGAATAGAAAAGAAGCAATCCTTCAAGTCAATGACAATCAAATGCCCGTCTCTAGGAATGGCCACAGGCACAGGCAAGCCAGGCTGCAGAGCCCCCATAGGCTGCATGGTCGCATTCACGGCCCTCAAGTCTTGTAGTAACCTCCATTTCCCTGAAGATTTTTTTATTACAAATATAGGGGTATTCCAAGGGGACGTGGAAGGAACCAAATAACCTGCCTCCAATTGTTCTTGAACTAGCTGGTGAGCCGCCCTTAGTTTCTCTGCTGGTAAGGGCCACTGTTCCACCCATACCAGATCATCTGATAGCCATGTGATGGGTATGGGGGCTGGCGGCGCAACAGTGACCCTCATCAAAAATGGCCAAAACCCTTCCTATCCCCTGGGGCCCTGGTCTCCAAAGGGAGGGATGCCACAGGGCAAACCTCTCCCTGTTCTAGTTTACCTAGTTCCCTCCCCGGGCTCCAGCCCCTCCCTTGCGTCATCTGGGGGCCGCTGCTTTTGGACTTGGGTGCCTGGGTGGTGAGGACCACTCCCATTTCTTGCATGAGGTCCCATCCCCAGAGGTTAATAGGGAGGCCAGGCAAAACATATGGCTGGAAAAGCCCTGTGTGACCCTCAGAGTCTTGCCACTTTAGGATTCTGAGGCTTTTTTGGGGCACAGCCTGTCCTATTCCCTGGAGAGTCACTGTCCTTTCCTCTTTCGGCCAGGCGAGGGGCCAGAATTTATCTGAGAGGACAGAAAAATCTGCCCCAGAATCTAAGACGCCCCTAAAGGACTTGCCTTCTATCTTTAATGTAAGCTGGGGGCGGTTCTCCATAGTGGCTACCCAAAATGCTGCCGGGCCGGTACTTCCATAACCTTGGTTGCCCCTTTTCTCTTTAATTTTTCTAGCTTCACAAGGAGCTGTAGGGAGGAGGAGTAACTGAGCAATCCGTTCTCCTGCAGGGATGGCAACAACCCCACTGCCCACTGATGTCATTATTTTAATCTCCCCCTCACTATCCTGGTCTATAACACCGGGGTGTACCTGGATGCCTCGAAGAATAGTACTGGACCGTCCCAAGAGTAGTCCGACCGTGCCTGGGGGCAGTGGCCCGTGTACCCCAGTAGGGAGGGCCTGGATCCCCATTTCCGGTGTTAGGATTGCCCGGGCAGAGGGAGTGAGGTCCAATCCTGCACTCCCTGAGGTGGCTCTAAGGAGGTCTGAGATGTGAAGGGGTTGCTCTGGGGGAGAAAATGAGTCCTGCCACTGCCCAGAGCAGGGGTCATTGCCCCATACACATTGGTTTTGGGGCCCTGGGACGGGGCCCTCCTCCCATTTCCTTGATTATTATTAGCAGGAAGGAAATTTCCCTCCCGGTCAGTTTTAGAGTAGCAGTTATTGGCCCAATGATATCCCCTTCGACAACGGGGGCATAAACCAGGTCTCTTGAGACCCGTAGTACTATTTTGAGGGCGCTCTCTACGAAAGTGTCCCTCTCTACCGCAGCTAAAACATGTTTTTCTCCTTCCCAGAGTAGGTCTTTCTTTCCCCACTTGTGGCCGAATAGCAGCAGCTAACACTTGGCCCTGGATGAAGTTCCCATCAATGTCCCTACAGATCCGGATATAGTCATTTAGACTTTTATTGTGATAGGAGCGAAGGGCTTCCTTACAATATTTATTTGCATTTTCAAATGCCATCTGCTTTATGACTGGCATCGCAGGCCCAATGCCCCCAAATATTCTTTCTGCTACCTGACTGAGACGGTCTACAAAGTCTTGAAAAGATTCGGAAGGTCCTTGAAGGACTTTGGACAGATGATCCCCTCCTTCCTTGGAAGGCAATGCTTTCCAAGCCCCTTGGGCCACTGGTGCCACTTGGGCATAGACTGCGATGTCATATTGCATTTGTTGCTGAATGGTGACGTATTGACCACTCCCGGTAAGAATCTCCACATTTCTCTGGGGCTGTACGGCCTGTGCATTTCTTTGGGCTGTCTGGCTGCATCTTTCCTGAAACTTACCTCTCCAAAGCAAATAATCTCCCCCCCCCCCCGACAGAGCTGCTCTGCAAAGCTGCTGCCAATCGCCAGGTGTCAAATTAAGAGATGCAAAAGATTCCATTAAGGAAAGTGTAAAGGGAGCCTGTGCTCCATAATTTAAAGTTGCCTCTTTAAGTTGTTTTATATCCTTAAAATTTAAAGGGTTATGACGCCGAATGACCTGTCCAGAATTGTTCGGATCTGGAACTTCCATTACTGGGGCCACCACCGGGCAGCATTGGACCTCTCCTCTGGGTCTTCCCTCCAGGTCCGAGAAGGACTGGGTTATCTCATAGGAGGAGTCCCTTTTTTCAGAGTATGGGGAAGGGTTTCTCTCCCTGTCCTGTCTTTCCATAATTCGAATCTTTTTTAGTTCTTTTTTAAGGGCCGCAATCTCAGCAAGTAACCGTTCCTTTTCAGACTGTGACGAGTCTGAGTCTGAGCTACTTCCATTTTCTAGATCTGATAGAGAAGGATATAAACGATTCTGACTGGAGCCCTTTTTGCGTTTTGCCTGGAGACCTCTATCCATTTTTTTGTTGTTACTAAGAGACTCCCCCTCATCCTCACTAACAATGGAGCCTCTAGTTTCAGTCACGGTCTCTTCCTCACTCTCTTCCCCTGAACTCAAGGAAGCTTGAGTCTCAGTCTCTTGTAACTCTAAAAAAGCCTCTTTTGTGTCCTGAACTACCTGGCAGTGACGAACCTTATCTGTCAAAAGTGCTCCCCTCACTAATCTCCATAAGGAGAATGTTGTAGGGGGCAAGGACTCAGATCCCTCTTTTCGTAAAAGTCTATGAAGATCACGGCGAATCTCCTCCCAATCTGGAATATTTAAGCATCCCCCAGTAATGAACCATGGACTGGCTCGTTCGATGGATTTTAGAAAGCCTTCTAGGGTTTTAGACTTGACTGCAGTCCCATGTTCTTTAAGTAACTTTTTTAGTTGATACTGTAATGATTCTAGCTTGCCGGAACTATTCCCCATAGTTTCTTAACCCCGTCCACTTACCTCGCTTTCACGATCTCGGTAGGACCTCCAATTGTCACGTCTGCTGCGTGGCCTGTGTCCGAGAACGTGCGGAGGGTGTCGGGGATTGACAACACAGAGACTCGTTCAATGATATAAAGAAAACTTTAAACAGGCTCCAAAAAGGTTCAAGAAAAACTTCCTAAGAAAGGCTCCCACCAGAGAAGATTCTGCTCTCTCCTCTCCCTTGGCTGGTTCTGCTCTGACACCAGAGGTGGATGTGTGTGGGTTTTGAAGGTGCGGTTAGTCTTTGGACAAGGTCGAGGTCAGGGCGGTTTCCGTGGGAAGGCCTTTTCCAGGAACTTATTGTATCGTTTTTAGTAAACATGTTTTTACTAAACATTGTCTTACAGCTGCCTACTCCCAGGCAGAAGGGGAAGTGGGTCTCTGTTCAAGGTCTGGTGTTCCCACAGTGGGAGTGCCAACTCGTACAGCCACTTTGGAAATCAGTATGAAGAGTTCTCAGGAAAATGGGAATTAATCTACCACAAGACCCAGAAATTCCACTCTTAGGCATGTATCCTAATGAGGCAAATCCATACAACAAGGGCATCTGCTCCACTATGTTCATAGCAACATTATTTGCAATAGCCAGAACCTGGAAGCAACATAGATGCCCCTCAACTGAAGAGTGGATAGAGAAAATGTGGTACATTTACACAATTGAGTATTACTCAGCAGAAAAAAATAATGGAATTTAGGAAATTCGCAAGTAAATGGATAGCACTGGAAGAAACTATCGTGAGTGAGGTAACCCAGTTGCAAAAAGACAAACATGGGATGTACTCACTCATATATGGATTTTAGACATGGATCAGGATAGTGCCAGTCTGCACTTCCACTGATAGACAGTCTGGGAAACAGGAAAGAACCTAAAAGATATCTATTTTATCCAAGAGAAGAGGAAAGAGGCAAGATCCTCTGAATTGATGGGGAACACGGCGAGGGGTGGGGGGGAGTGGGAGCTGGCAAGAAGAGAAGGGGAGAAGAGGAAGAAAGAGTAGGTCATGGGGGAACAGGAAGGTTGAGTGGGGGTAGAATAGGGGAAAGAGGGAATCATAGGATAGAAGACAGATCAGACACCAGAGTGACCCCTAATGATCTAAAGGGATGACACCAATTGGCCAGCTAAGCAATAGTGGAGAGACCACCTCAAATACCCTTTCCTAATAATGAACTTGATGTCTATAACCATCCGTGAGCCTTCATCCAGTGACTGATGAAAGCAGACGCAAATACCCACAATTAAGCCCTGAACTGAACCCAAGGAACCCAATGACAGATAGAGAGAGGAGTCATGATCAAATTGGCAAAGAATGGGCTGGCAAAACCAGCAGAGACAGCTGATCTGAACAGGGCAGAGCTCTTGGACTCCAGACCGACAGTGGGGAGGCCAGCATGGGACTGATCTGGACTCCCCAAATGTGATTGTCAGTGAGAAGGCCTGGGCAACCTATGGGGCCCTGAGCAGTGGATCAGTGTTTATCCCTGGAATACAAACAGACATCATGTGTTGATAGCACAAGAGGGATGCTCTCTCAGCCTGGACTCTTTGGGGAATGCCTGGACCCTACCGTGAGTGAAATGACAGACTCTAGATATCTATGTGGAAGGAATTGGCAATAGGGTGGGAGGCTGGGGGGAATGGGGGAATGAGGGAGGAGGGGAGGGAGAGGGAACTGGGATTGACATGTAAAACAAGCTATTTAAAATTAAAATTAAAAAATTAAAAAAAAATAAAAAAAACAAACGAAAAAAACAATTGCTTCATTTTTCCAGGATTCTAATAAGAAATATCAAAAAATATTACAGGCCTCATGTTAATCTCTCCTTATATCATGAGAATTTTTCATGTTTTAGTTCTCAAATATAATTCATAACTGCATTGACTCATCATTCTGTCGAATTAATTATTCAACACATTAATGTACTGGTCATTTTTTGAAAGGTGCCTTCCTTTATAACTCCTTCTAACATCCAATTGACTTGCTCTGCCAGGAAACCACACTGCTGCTAATCTAATTGGCTTACTTTCCATTGATTATGTGTAGAAGGCAACACTTACTTAGAAAAGTCAAAGGCTTGCTCTTGCCTTTGCATATTTACAGGTTGACCCCAAATTACCTTCCCCATGTTCTCTTCCTATGATCCCCAAAATAATTCCTCTTTCAGGAACCTTAAACATATCCTTGTTTCTGCTACAACCATCTTTTTCTCATTTCATTTTAGCTCTCCCATTTGTAAATAGTCTCCTACTTTTCTGCTCTCTGTTCCTAACCTGTTTTAACCATTTTATCATGGTTACCCTATCTTCTTTGTCCCTCTTTCTCCTTTGAAGTGAATATCTAATGTCTGTTTGTTCTTCATTAGGAATTTTGAAATACCGTTGCTATTCTTTACCTAAGTATGTATATCTCACATTGAATGTAGAATTGTTAACGATCCCAAAGAATAATTGTACTTGATATTTTCTAATGTTCAGAAACCACAGGATACATGAATTTTATTACGATAATTTAACTATTTATGTGAAAATAAATATAAGAAATTAAGCTGATAGTAGACTTTCAATATGAATATGATGTTTTTCTTTGAGTAAATGTATGCATATCTAGCACGAAAAAGAAAAGACCCAGATACAGATAATAGGGTTCAATTTCAAACTGAAGATCAGAGAAGCAAAGCAGTTAAGCCAGTAAATTTTACCTCTATCCAGATAAAATGGCAATCCTGTATCCACAAATCCTAACAGGAAAAAGTCTATGAATTCCTGTGTCTTCCACCTTATATCCCTTTCTCTGCCCAGCCGTATCCTTTCCCCTAGTGCTGGGATTAAAGGCACACGATCTGCGGTGCTCAGATCATCTTTGTGTGAGCTGTTTCTTTTAGGACTGGATCGATTTTCTGTAGTCAGTGTGACCTTGAACTAATAGAGTTTCTTCTACTTCTTAATCCTGAGTCCTGGGATTAAAGGTGTGTGCCTGGTTTCTGTGGCTAACTTGTATGGCTGCTTTGCAATTTTGATCTCCAGTGGCTTTAATAAACCATAAAAATTATATCACCATATGTATATGTGCATGTAAGTGTCATGTTAGTTATGAATACATAATTTTTTAAAATATTGATATGTATTTGTATATTTCATTGTTCTGTGATGTGGGGGTACCTTCATTAATTGTTCTCTGTTTTGACTTCATCTTAATCAGAAGAGATAAAAAGAATTATTTTTCACTTTTCTACCCCTCGTAAAAATTTCTGCTGTTTTAAATACACATATATTGAATGTATTTATAAAAATATATTCACAAGATTTTCTTCATTGTCTATAGTGAATTTATAACACATCTACTTAACTGATTTCAGCCTACTAATACTCATTTTCATTTCACTTAGCATTTTTATTACCAAGTCTGTATCATGATCCATAAGTTGTTATTTAAATATGGTTTGTTTGATTGATTCAGTTCAACAACTTCTAAGGATTAGCTTGAAACCTTGTTTGCTTTGTCTTATACCACAACTGAGGCAAGAGGCACACCTCAAACTTTATGAACCATCTCCTAATGAGTTGTGCAGTATATATTAGGCTTTTCACATTAGATGTGAGAAAGTGCCCTGGTAATAGTAGTCAATTCCTACTTTGTTAAATATACTCTACAGAAAGTGAGTATTTATACTGACACCTTCCACGAAGCCACAATTAGTATGAATTTGTTAAAGACACAATTGGTACAGTGTTGGACTATACAATGATCAACTATGTTCACATTTTCTAAGTGGTATGTTAGATTACATTGATGACATTTTAAAAGAAAATTTTATTCTGTGGCATATTCTACAAGCTTAGAAACTCTTTTGGCATTCTTAAATGGACTTTTCTGTTGTATGAAAATCAAGATCTGTTTAGTTTTGTATTTGAAGAAAAGAAATGAAGAATTTTGCTTCAGTTAATGATTCTAAACTCAAATGTTTATTGCTCATTAATGATTCTACACTGGAAGAATTTAAGAAGTCATAAAATAGTCTTTCTAGACATTGTAACCTTGTATAGTCTTCTGTGAAATTTTAATTTCTTTAAATATTTGGTTGTGTGCCTAGACTTTAACAGATGAAATCAGAGAGCCATGCTGAGTCAGTCACACCCTTTGCTGTTCCTAGGAACTCTGGCCTTCAACACTATGGCAAGAGAGCTGTCCCTGGTCCCCATCACTACAGGCCATGGTGAACCTACTCTGAATGCTTGTAGGGGAGCTGACTCCACTCCACTCCTTTGCCAGAGGTGAGTGGTACCAGGGGCCTGGACTGACCACCTTGGCTACTATCCAGATCTATAGCTAGGCTTTGGCTTGATCTACCGTAGCATCTATCCCATCTGGGACCTCCTGGAGCTGGTGAAGCAACTGGTCCTATGGAACGATACCTGCAAGATCTCCAAGACTCTTGTTAGCCACAGCAGTTGCTATCCCAGAGGAGTTGCAGTGAGAATCCGGTGATGATGGTGTACCAGAAACCAGATGCCTTCAACCAAACTAGTAACTCATTGCAATAGACATGTGCCAGTAAATCTGATGGGACAAAGATGTGTACAATATGACACACTGAAGCCTCCATTGCCATCAGGATGAGTGAAGAGGTGTTAGAGAAGCAGGGAAAGAAGGAGAAGCAAAGAAAATTTTCTGTTGTGGTGATATTTGTTTTGGTTTGTTTTGGGGTTTTGTTTTTGCTTTTCTTTGCTTGCTTACTTTGATTTGTTTCCTTATGTTGGGGGAGTCATGGCAAGGATGAGGGAAGAATATGGGGCTACCAGGAGGTGAACAGAATTGGGGTACATGTATGACTACCAAAGAGTCAATAAAGTTTTTAAAAGAAACTTGAAAATTTAAGCTAATGTCTTCCAATCAATGCATAGAAGTAAATCTAAAATATTAAACACAAAACACAATTTTCTGATTGAAATTCATAGCTCTTTTAATATTACAAAATTGATATTGTAACATAAACTCAGAAACTACCATTTTAAGGACTTTGTTTTTGATTTCTGAAAATAACTGAAAAATAAGATTTCAATACTCAACATCTAAACCCTAGAATTTTTACTTCATGAGAATCTGTATCAAAAATGATAAGATAGAGGCTATCAAGAGGTGCTCGTTGCCCACAGCTCTGTCTTTTCTAACATTATAGAGTTCAACTCATTGGAATTACAATCCAAATAAATTCTTTCTCCTATAATTGGCTTTTTCTTACAGTATTTTACCTTATCAACAAAAAGGTAACTAATATACCTGGCCTTCTACCTCTACATGATAGTAATGACAACATGTAGATTTATTTTCCTTTTAACAGTGAATTACAAGGAACCAGGGAAAACTGAAGTTTTAAATAGCAGTCACAGTCTCAAAATATATTCTTCAAATATTCACATTTAAGTGTTTCTGTAGTTTCTTGTCCCACCAGGTCCTACCGCTTCAGCCCCAAATGACCACACAGAGACACAATATTAATTATGAAACTGTTGGCTGATGACTCAGGTTTCTTATTGGCTAGCTCTGTCTTAATTATTAACCTATAACTACTAATCTAAGTATTTCCACATGGTCTTATCTTACCAAAGATGGGTCCAGACCGTTTAGTCCTTCCTCAGCTACATGGCATCTCTGTCCCTTCTCTCCCTGTCTATCTTTCCCAGAATTTTCCTAGTCTCCAGGCCTGCCCATCTTACTGCCTTTATTGGCTAAACTGTTTTATTCATTAATCAATAAGAGAAACATATATACAGAAGGATGTCCCCCATCATTTAAGAAAATTCCTCTTGCAGTTGGATTTTTGCATGGCAATTTATTAACTGTTTAGCCAATGGCTTATATTTCTAACTGGCTAGTTCTCTCTTAATTATTAAACCATGTCTACTAATCTAAGTATTTCCACTTGGTCTTATATTACTGGAGTAGGGTTTGGTCCTGTTACTCCTTCCTCAGCTACATGGCATCTCACTGGCAGCTTCTCTCCACACAATTTCCACAGATTTCTCTTTGTCTGGTAGCCCTGCTACTCATCAATCACTGTTTTATTCATCAACCAATGAGAGAAACATATATACAGAAGAACATCCTCCATCATCTCCTCTTTTGTGTATAAATAAAAAGGTTTTAACTTTAGCAGTAAAATTATATATAACAAAACAGTTATCTAGCAAAAACTATAGTTAACAATATTTAGTCCATTAACATTTGGCAAATTTTAAAGAAAATGTTCTATCATCTATCCTATCTTTGTCAGTTTAGCTTCACGGCAGATTACTGGTGGGAGCCATGCTTATTGCCACAATGTTTCAGAGTTTCCAGGTCCATGCTACCACCAATAAGCATGCTTCCAGCTGCTTGTAAACACCATTTAATGGTTTTGTAGAGGGCTTCTAAAAGTGCCCTGCTGTTTTTGCCACTAAAGCTGAGTCAGGAAACCTTTTAAAGTATCCACAATCCTGAATTTGGCCAAAAAGTGTCTAATTAATAGAAGCTTCTGTGTGTTAATTTTGGGCAAAGCCTCTGTGGGACCTGGTGGGACAGAAACTCCAAGTACATTTTTGTGACTGTGCTGTTTTATTTTTTATTGTTAGGCTCTGTATTATATCTTAAGATCTGGAATTTTAATCTCTACAACATTGCCATTTTTGCTCAGAAATATTTTGGTTATCTGGAGTCTTTTGTTGTTCCATATGAACTTTGAGATTATCTTTTAGTATTTACACAGTATTTATTCTACCAACCCATGCTGGCTTTCTATTTTTATTGCAGTTTCTTCACTTCCTTGGTTATATATATTCCTAGATAATTTCTATTATTTGGTAGAATTCGTGATCTTTCTCTGTGGGTTTGCTGGTAATGTGTAGAAAAGTTATTTATTTTTGAAATTGATCTTTTTGTCCTTACATCTTTGCTTTTTTCTGCCTATTCTTAAATGTCAGATCAGTGCCATAGAGCTTTTATTGTGTGTTACTTTAGAATATTTAGCTTTTATTTTTATCTTTCATGTTTTTAATAATTTTAAGGTGGCCTTGTTTCCCATGGCATATTAGCTGGTGCTCAGATTGCACAAACACATTGGGAAGTCTTGGCTGTGAGCCCCAGAGTATTAACAATATTACTATGGCACTATTCCTGTTATCTAAGACAAAAGTAATAGCACTAGAGCCACTGATCACTATTCTGGAATTGGAATATATTCTAGGACAAGGATCTTTGGTCGAGCCATATTCAGAGAAGTGGCAGTTCCTTTCATGAAATTGTTTGAGTATTTTCTTCTTAGATAAGGATGACTATCAAATCAAGTCTCTCTCTTTTTGGGATTCTCAAGACAGAATAGGTGTGGGCTACTTCTATGTTAAGTTACACCAATAATATCTGTGGATCCAGACACTGAGGACAATGTTGACTCCTTAAACGTGAGTAAAACCAGCAGTCTATGCTTTTCTCTACCTTTAAATGTTTCATGAATGCTCTTTTGTATTTGGATACTTTCTTTCTTTTCTATTTTTATGTTTCCATTTTTTTCTGTTTTTTGAAATGATGTTTTTAATTGAAATAGAATTACACCACTCTCTCCATTTTCATTCTTCCAGCCCCTCCCAGGTACATACCTTCTTCGATTCCCTTCTATATTATCCTCTCTAAACAGAAACACACACACACACACACACACACACACACACACACATACACACACAAATCTTTATAAAAACAACCTGCTAAGTCTGCTTCTGTTTTTGTGTGGATATGGTTTCAGAGGTGACCAAAACAGGTGGACACCATCACAGATTAAAAAATAACAAACTGGATACAATACAGAAATCAACAGTTCATGGGGATCCCACAGCAACTGATACATGTTTATTGTAGTTCCTGAATCTTGGGTTAGAGAACATCACAGAAGAAATGGTAGAAAGATTGTTCATATTTGTCTACAATATGTTTGGAATGCAATTTTAACTGTTATTTCTTTGTTAAAGAAAAATAGTTTTCATTTCATTATTAGAATATAGCGTTAGAGTGATATGCTCACATTATTTGATTTTTATCATTTTTCCAAATAAGCATTGTGATCCCTTCTTTATGATTTGTATTGAAATGCTTTGCCTGTTTTTATGTTCATTGTTTGTGTTATAAATGCTTACATTTCAGTGTAGAACAGGTGAGTAAATATTTATGAAGCAACAGCATTTATTTTCTTCCCATGTAGGACTCCTATTACATATCACTCTGTGACAGGCAATTAGTTCATGTTGTGTAATTAACTATTAAAATAATCTTATTAATTTTTTAAAAACTAGTACACAGTATAATGTAAATCACTATAATTTCTGTTCTACAAATCAGGGTAATGCTATTGTGTCTGCACAAAAAACATTTGTATTTAAAGTAAAGGTGATATATCAGTGTCACAATGTGGATGCTAATGTAATTTTCTTTAATGCCTTTTCATCAGATATTTTACTACACTTATCTCTATATTAGATATAATGTTTTTCAGATGTGAATGAATTATAGGTGTTTTGCTAGTTGATGTTTTTAAAACTGACTCTTATAGAACATTTCCTGAAAACTTCAACATTTAAAAACCTTTAATATAATTAGCCATAATTAGTTTCAAATACCAGTTAGACTATACTGTTGTCGTTCCTTATTTAGTTTTTTGTAGCATGAAATGTTATCATGTTACTTAGCACTTACATGATATGAGATCTGGTAAGTAAAACAAATTAGTGATGTATGATGTGTTGGGAGAGAGATAAAGCAGGCTGCCAACCAAAGGAAAAAACAGCTACCCCATTTAAATCAGTTTTCCTCAACAAAAACTAATATCCAGTACTATAGCATTTATATTTTCAAGTGAAAATGGAAGTTAAGACTCTAATGCTAATTTACCTATATTGTTTCTGTATGTGTTACATTTTCTTTCTAATTTAGAAATGACATTATTTGCAAACATCCGGACTTTTGTTTTCTTTGCTTAATTTTTCATTATTTACACATATATGAATGTGCTTGTATGAGTGCATGCATGTATGTGTGCGTGTGTATGCACTCATTCCAGTACATGTGCAGAGGCAAGAGTAGAATGTCAGGCATTGTCTACTGTTGTAAGTCTTGCTGTCCTGTGACAGAGCTCTCAAGGAACCTGGAGCTTGCTGATTTTTTATTGTTATTTTCTGTTTTAGTTGTTCTCCTCAAACCCCCACAATGCTGGTGCATAGCAAAATTCAGGAAAATTCTTTTCTACATGTCTCCTCAATTACTGAGTTACAGACATACACAACCACGGATGAGGTTTTTGTTTGTTTGTTTTGAGATCATAATTATTATTTCCCTTGTACTTTTCATCCCATATTCCCTTCCTTTCTCTCTTTCAAATTCTTGTCTGCTTTCTTCATTAATTGCTATCAATGCATATATAGTCCTAAATATAATATTCTCAGACTGAATAATGATATCTATATTTATGCTTTCAGGAATAAGGAATTAAATAATTGGTGTACACTTTCCTGGAGAAGACTATGCCTACTATTCTCAGCATTCCTTAGTTGCTTGTAGTTCTTTGTGTACAGTTGAGGATCATACTTGTACAACAAACGTTTGTCAGTGAAACACAGCATACAAACTAACCAATCAAACAACCAACCTAACCAACCAACCAATTAATCAAACAACCAAGTAAAAAAGAAAATCCCCCACAGTTATCACATTGAAAGAAATAAGAATTTATTCTACAGCCAAATATGAATGACCAAGGCTCAGGAATACGGAATGAGGTTACTCCATGATCCATGTTCCAATGTGGAATAAGTTTCACAAAGTTTTATAGTAGCAGAATAAATAAAGTTCCAAATCAAGGTAGTTTTAGAATATATACTTGCATATATCAGATAAACATTTACAACCAGGCAGATAGGCTTCTGATGTTACCTGAACACATTTTTAGCCCTTCCATTAGTTGAAAATAGGACTTCTGTTAATTGAATACATTCCAAAGAGGTTTTTTTGTTTATTAGGATGTTAGATTTGAACTAAAGGAGGGCAAAGAATGGCTGCTTGGGTAGTCTGAGATTGCTGAAGAGAAATTGTAAATTAGACTCTTAAACAACAACATTCCAACTTCTTCACATTCATCTCTTTTACTTGCCTAATGATTCTGGCTGGTTTTTCCAGTAACTAAATGAAAGTGGTGTCATGGGCTAATTTTTTCTTGCTCCCTGTATTCATATGTTGATGTCTGAATTCTTAGTGTCTCGGAATGTGACTACATTGTGAGACATAGTCTTTTCAGAGACAAGAATTATAAAAATGTCATCAAGATGAGAGTTAATCCAGTTTAATTGGTGTCTTAATTCAATGAGAAAACTTGGAGTCTGATGAATTCACAAAGAAATAGAAGAAAAAGATCCAAGAAGATTGCAACCATATGTACAAGGCAAGAATAGAGAATTAGAAGTGACTTTTCTTGTGCCACCTAAAGAAGAAAGCAACCTATATTTTAGACTTTAATAGGCCTGTGGTGGGAAAAATCCGTAGTGTCAATTTTTGTACTAAGCAAACTAATATCAATACAAGAGAAGACATGCTAGACTTGGGCTAGATCTTAAGAAGTAAATAGTCAATCTTTAATCAGTTAAAAGACATTAGGGCCAACTGACAAAAATGTATAAGTACAGGATGGCAGCATTTCAAAATAAACATGATTAATCAATATTTGAAGAAGATTGAATCTAGAATGTCGTTCCTCACTGTGACAATCAATTTCCATCTCCAATTGAACAGACTTTTAAATTACCATGGAAGCACATATTTAACTATGTCTATGAGGACATTTCCAGAAGCTTTAATTCAAAGGAGAAACCCACTCTGAATATTGGTGGGGCCATTGATAGAATGGAGTTGCACAGGAATTATAAGGCAAAGGCAGATTGAGCACAGCGTTCAGGGTTTTTTCTTTACTTTTTGACATTATAATACAATGTTATAATTCCTTCCTTACCTTTCCTCCTGCTAAACCTTCCAACATACCTGTTCATTATCTCTTTCAAGATCATGGCTATTTTCCATTAGTCATTTGTTGCTGTAAAATAAACTGCAGGTTTGATGAGGGTATAGGGAACTATTTATTGTGGAAGGTACTTACAAGACAAACTAGAAACCCAGGTGAGTCAGCAGCTTTCTGATACAGGACCAGAATCCTGAAAGAGAGCTTGCATCCATTGTGCACAGCCTTTTATTACCACATCTGTGTACACCCAGTGGCACAGTGATCTAAAATCTCTCCGTACAATTCCCCTTTTAGTCTAAAGAAGACATTTAAACTTAAAGAAAAATTAAATTGTGTCAATAAGCAAAATGTTTAAAACATATATAAAACATATATACATAGAAAATGTTAAACAAATTAAAATCTACCCATACCTTATCTTAAGCATATCTATCCCATCTAAACCTAAGCTTGTCTGAAAGGGATGCCTAAGTCTGAACAGGTCCTTCTAATACCAACCCTAAAATAATAGAAAACTAACACTAACAGGTGTAAACTATCCTGCAATATCAACAGTACGGAAAGGAGGCATAGTATTCTCAAAATTACTTCCTGCTGAAATGGGATGATGACAATCTCATGGGAACCTGAAGAAAAAAATGTTAGTGTAACAAGAGTCTTAAGTAGATTAAACAGTCTCTGTTTGGCAGGAGATGCTTGATTGACATTCTTGACTGAAGTTCTAATGTTGATTGAAGAACTTGTCTGAAGCTCCGGCCAGATTGTAGAAAGTGCACCATATCAATTCATGGTTGGGGAATTGTGTGGAGCAATGTAGTTCCAAACCTGTTTCAGGATGGTACTAGTCAGGTGGAGTCGATGTACTGGCGTCCCATTTTCTTGCCCTTTGGAATATTTATTCTCAAAATTTCTTCCACATACATTCGTTTCTTCTTTATGTGTGTAGAACATGGAGTTTAATTAGAATATTTTGCCTGAGAATCAATGGGAGATTATTCAATGGTAAGTGCAACTTATCAGTAGCTGCCCCACTGAAGAAAATGGTAACCCCTTTCCACAACAATTAATAATAGCAAATACTCTCTCAGGAAGGTGAAAGCTTCATGGGCTTCATGTATTTTTCAGATAGCCATAGTTACAGTGAGGTTTTGAGTGAAACAGCTATTTCATATCCTTAAGACTTTTTTGATGAGCATTCCCACATCTGCAGATTATTATATTTGTGTTTTGCCTTCTTCCACAGTGTCTTCTGAGTGCTGGTGTGGGGTGGTGTGGACATCAAATTCAAGGTTATCACAGGACTCAGAAAGTGGCCATTTAGGGCTTCTGCATTAACCTTTGCATGTTGCAATAAAAAAGCATTTCTGTAGAAGTCTGGGTTCATTGCTAATCTGCAAGTATAAGCGTGAATATTTAGCGGGCAGTTTGAGAACATGATGCAGCAATTCCACTCTTATATCCACAAAAGATGCACATTCATACAACAAGGACTTCTGTTCCAGTATGTTCATAACAGCATTATTTGTAATAACCAGAACCTGGAATCAACCTAGATGCCCCTCAACTGAAGAGTAGATAGAGAAAACGTGGCATATTTAACCAAAGGAGTACTATTCAGTGGAAAAAAACAATGGAATTTTGAAATTCGCAGGCAAATGAATGGCACTAGAAGAGACCATCCTTAGTGAGGTAACACAGTCGCACAAAGACAAACATGGTAGGCACTCACTCATATATGGATTTTAGACATGAATCAGGGGAGTGCCAGCCTACAATCCCACTGCCAGAGAGTCTGGGAAACAGAATTTTCAGCCAGCAGTCTTGGTTGTCCATCAGAAGTTGATTGTAAAACCTACTTGCTGAAGACACTGTATACTTCATTTGTAAAACAAAGAAAACAAATTGGTGCCGAGAGTGGAAGCTTACTATAAACCAGTTAGACTTCATAGTGCTATGTAGCTTTGTAGACTGTTTAATGTGTTTATTTCAGAATGATTTAGCTTTGGTAGGTCACATATATCAAGAAATCCATCACTTGTTTTAGATTTTTCAATTTGGTTGGACACAGATTTTTAAACTGTGTCCTTATGAGTCTCTAAGTTTTATATGTGTGTACAGTAATGTCTCCCTTTTAATTTGGATTTCTTTGTCTTTTTCAGTTAGTCTTGATGAAATTATTAAAGAAATAACATGTCATTTCATTGATTATTTGTACTAAGTTTAGTTTGTTTGCTTCTAGTTCTTCATTGACTCTATTGCTTTCTTGATTGAAGCCCTAAGTTTAAAGTCTATTTTATGAATGCAGTCATTGAAGCTTTCTTATGGTTGGTGTGCATGTGACAAAATTGTTTCTATACTTTTCTTATAAACCTATTTCTGTCTTTGAATCTGATATGTGTGTTTAATAAAGACAGCAGGAAACTGCCATTTTCTAAAATATCAGTGACATGTTTCCCAATCAATTTATTGAAATTGTTCCTTTAATTTTATTTATGAGGTGATTGGATTTTGTTGTGTGTAAAAATAACTTATGTCTATAACCATCCGGGAGCCTTCATCCTGTGGCTGATGGAAGCAGAGGCAAACACACAATTAATCACTGAACCCAAGGAACCCAGTGACAGAGAGAGAGGAGTGATGACCAAATTGGCAAAGAATGGGCTGGCAAAACGAGCAGAGACAGCTGATCTGAACAGGGGAGAGCTCTTGGACACCAGACTGACAGTGGGGAGGCCAGCATGGGACTGATCTGGACCCCCCAAATGTGAGTGTCAGAGAGAAGGCCTGGGCAACCTATGGGGCCCTGAGCTGTGGATCAGTGTCTGTCCCTGGAATACAAACAGTATTCGTGTGCCTATAGCACAAAGAGGGATGCTCTCTCAGCCTGGACTCTTAGGGGGAGTGCCTAGACCCTACCCAGAGTAAAATGACAGACTCTAGATATCCCCTATGTGGAAGGATTTGGCAATAGGGTGGGAGGGTGGGGGGAAGTGGAGTGCGGGAGGAGGGGAGGGAGAGGGAACTGGGATTGACATGTAAAACAAGCTATTTAAAATAAAAAAACTTATTTTCAAAGGTACCAATTTTATTTTTGTGTTTCATATATTGCTGTTTTGTTCTTGATTTAGTGTCTTCTTTTAACTTTAGAGAAAAAATTCTATAATAAAAACTTATCATTTCAATAATGTAAAGAGTACATGCATGTATGCATGCAAATATAAATATACATTTCATCTTTAAAAAAACTTAGTGAGTAATCTACATCATAATTTATAATAATATATTTCAGATTTTTCTTTTTCCTTTATGTTCTTTTTTTGTTTTTTCTTTGAGACAGGGTTTTTCTATGTATACCTGGCTGTCCTGGAGCTCACTCTGTAGATCAGGATGGCCTTAAATTCACAAAGAGCCACCTGCCTCTGCCTTCCAATGCCTAGGTTAAAGGCATGTGCCACCACGCCTAGCCATATTTTTATTTTAATGTGATGAATGATGGAGATTTTGTCAATTCCAAATTTTTAGTTAATTTCCATTTGCTTTTAAATGAATTAATTAGTATATACAATTTAATGAGGGACTATCGTAACACCTTCCTTTACGTTGTTAAAAACTAAAATATTTTATGGTACCTTTAATTCCTTGAACATATTTACATTAGTAAGTTTCAAGTCCAGCACCCATTTTCCTGCAATGACAAGGTCTACTTCCATATTTAATATGTATATCGTCCATGCTATCACATATTTTGTAATTTGTGGTTGAATAGTGAACATTTAAGATAATGTATTATTCACTCACCTCATTTGGCATTGGATGACAGGGGGTACCATATACACCCAAAAATTCAGAAATATTTATTCAATCATCTCTAGGTATGAATCTACACAATTTGTGCCCGTTGTTGTTCAGCTATTCATTGTTTATTATTGTCCCTCTTTAGTTTTAGTGACTTGTCTGAAATAGTTAAGTAAAATTTATTTACCCAAAAGACAGAGTCTATGAGGTTGTTGGAAGAACTGTCTCATGAAATATACAGTCACTGTGGAAAACAACAGATGACTAATTTTAATTAACTTCTCTGCTTTTTTTTCTGTCATCAGTCTGCCATATCTCCACCACTCTTGTTTGTCTTTATTGGAACACATTCATTTATAGAAGTTTTTTTTACATCTTTATGGAACACAAGTTACTCCATGGTTTGATGCAATTAAAGTTGATTCCCTTTAGTAATGCAATTTATGTTATTTTCAATATTTTTGTTTGTTTTTTTAACTATGTGATCTTGACCCTAGTTTAAACTTTTTTCCAAATAAGCTCTTTTAAATTAGTTACCCCATAATTTTAAAAATCTGAGTTCTGGCACATGGTTTGGTTACCTTTGATTAGGATGGCACATTCAACTTGCTTCCAATCTGCTGGTGAAATCCATTCACCAAGATTTCCTCTTTCTCTTCCTCTCTTTCTGCCCAGAAGTCCTGCTTATACCTCCTGCATAGCTATTGGACACTCAGCTTTTTATTGCACCAATCACAGCAACACATATTTACACAACATTCTGCAACATTTCATCTTTTTTTGTAATTGAAAGGCAAAGGTAAAACTGTGTAAAATAAGAACAATTATCCCATAAGAATTACATCTGCCATGTCCAGCCCATTTGAAGTCAGCAAATTCAGAGAACTTAGTCCATTATCTAATCTATCATGGTGTGTCTAAATTTTTATAACTAACCATTTTCTATACTAAATTGCATTATCATTCTAAAAATACCTTTTTAGACCTAAAACCAGCTTCTTTGATAAACAACTTGAGCTTTTATGTTTCTCAACCTTATGAACTTTAAATCTCTCATGTAAGTTTTTTTCTGAATTTGGTAACAAGGAAAACTATAAAACTATCTAATCTTCAATCCACATTAGAGACCCAAAAAGGATAAAATATTACTTGAGTAAACAGGAAGAGCCTAGCAAGCAACTTACAAAACTACAGAAACAACAGAGACAGAAGAGTGCCTGGATAGTCACCCGAAGTTGCTCTGTAGCATTGGGGCATCCATCTTCAGCCTACAGGCCTAGAATATCTGACAGAATTTTCTGTGAAGCAGGAATTTTGAAGGACTGTTCTACCTAGTCTTTGGAAAGTTCAGCAGTTACTTTCTTTCGTGTCCTGCTTTTCTAGTTTGGACAGTATACTTTCAGCAATAGAGGCAAGGACAGTTTATTGCCTAGATGGTCAACTTTGCCATCTTGATGTCCATCAAGAAAAACAATCCTGGAATCATGACAATACTCAAAGAATTTAAAAATCCTATCCCTAAAATGGCATACAACAACCTGATGCAGGGAGAATTGGCTGAGCAGCTGAAGTCTACTGGTCATGCAGAAGACCTACATTAGGTTACCAGCACACATATTACCCAGCTTACAATTTCCTATGACTCCACATCTAGTGGATACAGCTGAATCTTCTGACCTTCAAGAGCAACTGAATCCATGTGCAAATAGACACACACACACACACTACACACAAATGATTCTAGGATTGATTTACCTAGGCCTCCTCACTGACACCCACATTCATGGGGTCTTTATCAGTCCCATGCTGGATTCCCAGGCTGATGCCTGGGATTCAAGAGTTAACCTTTGTCAGGTCAGCTGTTTCTGGGGGTTAAACCAGCCCAGTCTTAATCCCTTTGGTCATCAGTCCTCCCTCTGTGTTACTTGCTTTCTTGAGTTCAGCTCAGTGCTTATGAGGACTTGCTGTTCTTTTTTTATTTAAATTAGAAACAAGGCCCTCCCATGATAATGAGAATAATGACTACCTTATATGCCATCATAGAACTCTCATCTAATGGCTGATGTAGGCAGATGCAGACACCCGCAGTTGTGAACCAAATTGAACTCCTGGAACAGAGTTGCAAAGAAGAGTGATGACCTAAGGAATCAAGATGTACTGGAAACCTACAAAGGCAGCTGACCTAAACAAGAGGGAACACATGGACCCCAGAGAGAAGACAGAGGGGCCAGCATGGAACTGATCCAGACATGCCTCCCACTGAACCTGGGTGACAGAGAGGAGGCCTTGGCAATCTGTGGGATGTTGGAGACTGTAGCAGTATTTATTCCTGGCATACAGAAGTACTCAGTGAACCCATACTATGTGGAGGGATGCTCTCTCAGCCTGGACACATGGGGAAGAACCTGGGTCCTTTCAGGGATGATGTGACAGAGTGTGAAAATCCTTCATGGAGGCCCTTGCCCTCCCTGGGGAGTTGAGGGAGGATGGAGTGGGGGTGAGGGGTTAGGAGGATTGGAGGGATGGGGGAGGAGGGGAGGGAGAGGGAACTAAAAGTGACATGAGACTGTGATTCAACATAAACTATCTATCCTCTAAAGCAATTAAATACAGTAAAGCTGTGTAAATTAAATAAAATTAAAAACAAGGTTGCTTCACATATAAATCCCAGGTCCCTCTCCCTCACCTCCTCCCATGCCCTCCCACTAACCTCCCCACTACCACCTCCTTTCCCCAGGGAGAGTGAGGCCCTCCATGGGAGGTGTCCATAGTCTGTCATTTCATTCAGGGCAGGGCCCAGACCCTCCCCCAAAAGTCCAGGATGAGAGTGCATCTCATTGTGGGATGGACACCCAAAGTCCATTTGTGTGCCAGGGATAAATACTGATATACTACCCAAGGCCCCATAGATTGCCTAGGCCTACTCACTGACACCCACATTCAGGGGGTCTTGATCAGTCCCATGCTGGCCTCCCAGCCATCAGTCTGGGGTTCAAGAGCTACCCCTTGTTCAGGTCAGATGTTTCTGGGGGGTTAAACCAGCCCAGTATTAACCCCTTTGATCATCAGTCCTCCCTCTCTGTCACTGTGTTCCTTGAGTTCAACTCATTGTTTAACTGAGGTCTTTGATCCATTTGGACTTAGGTTTTGTGCATGGCAATAGACATGGACCTATCTGCATTCTTCTACATGCCACCCTCCAGTTACACCAGCACCAATTGTTGAAGATGCTTTCTTTTGTCCATTGTATATTTTTAGCTTCTTTGTTGAAAATAAGGTGTTCATACATGTATGGGTTAATATCAGGGTGTTCAATTTGATTCCATTTGTCTACCTGTCAATTTTTATGCCAATTCCAAGCTGTTTTCAGGACTATAGATCTATAATAGAGCTTGAAGTTCAGGATGGCGATGCCTCCAGATGTTGCTTTGTTTAATAAGGTTGTTTTGACTTTCTGGGCTCTTTTCTTTTTCCATACAATGTTGATTATTGTTCTTTCAAGGTCTGTGGAATATTGTGCTGATATTTTAATTGGAATTGCATTGAATCTGTAGATTACTTTTGGCAGGATTTCCCTTTTTACTAAATTGATTCTACCTATCCAAAAGAGATCTTTCCATTTTCTGATGTCTTCTTAAATTTCTTTCTTTAAAGACTCAAAGTTCTAGATAGAGAGATACTGCAACAAAAGGAAATCAAGTGGATACAAATTGGAAGGGAAGAGGCCACACTTTCACTATTTGCAGATGATATGATAGTTTACATAAGTGACCCAAAAAGGTCCACCAGGGAACTACTGCAGCTCATAAATACTTTCAGCAAAGTGGCAGGATACAAGATCAACTCAAGAAAATCAGTAGTCCTACTACATACAGACAATAAAAGGACTGAGAAAGAAATCAGAGAAACATCACCTTTTACAATTGCCAAAAATAACATAAAATACCTTGGGGTAACACTAACCAAAGAAGTGAAAGGCCTGTATAGAAGCTACATCGCTGCATACAACCATCTGTATTTCCCATTCCAGGAAATCCAAATATTCCCTTCTGGCATACATGGGCACCAGATTAGATATTGTATACATACATAAATATATGCATTGAAAACACTAATATACATAAAATAGAAATTAATCTTAAAAACTATGGGGTAGAATATGTAATGCTTTCAAATTATTTTCAAGTAGAACAGATTTGGGAGCAGAATAAATTTTAGTTTATCATAATTATAGCATATAATTAGGTCAAATGGTTTATTTGATTAAGATTGAAACATAAATGGGATTCTCTTGAGTTGTCACCACATGTGTAACAAGTAAATAGTTTTATTTAATGTAGCTTTATAGTATTTTGACAATCTTATATTAAATTTAAAGCGAACTTGTATTGTCTTTCCTCACATGACTCAAAGGCAATGATTATTTCTGACTGAATTCTGCAAATACAACATTTAAAATCTATTAGTAATTTTATAGTGTATTCTTATTAACTTGGTAACATTGAGAAATTTCCAGACAGAACAAAGTTTCCCATACTTTTCCTTTTCATATGTAATCATTTTTATTAGGGTCTCTGATTCAGGAATGCCATATGCCTGTGTTGGTGATATGAGGCAGAAATGAGATAATTAGCTACTTCATGTTTGCTGGAAACTTCTAGCTCTGCTGTGTCACAATGTAACATGATCCCAGAGTAGTTGCTATGGTAGGGAAATGTTTCCTGCTGCAAAGCTTGTTTTGAAACTCTTTTTACAGATTACTCAGAAACTGAAATTAAATATTTATAACCTATTCATTGTATTGCAGAAGTTAGAGTTCCATAGAGACAACCCAGTCCAACTACCCTGTATTTTAGGATTTGAAAATGAGTCCAAATGATATATAAATGATACAAAACAAAACAAAACAAACTTCATACAAATTCACATATTTATAGATTCTAGCTTGAAATTGAATCACACGATTTATAATAACAAGCTATTGCTTTTAATCTTAATATTAATTATTTTGTTTTCTTTAGTTTTTTGAAGAAAATATTGTCATTTACTATGTTGGATTAAGCATGAGTAGTTGACTCAGTAGTTGAGTGTTTGATGAGCACATATTGTGTTCTACACCAGCACTACAAAAATCCAATAATTTTAGAAGTCATTCCAGTGCTCCTTTTATCAGGAAAACAGAGTGATAATATATGTTTTGTTTTTAATAATAAATGCCACTCTTTTTATTAAAAGTATTTGTAAATAAGAGATATTAACACTTCACAAAATCCAAAAATATTTTTATTATTTATGGAAAGTTTTTTAAGATTTTACATGAATTAGTATAATTTTGCATTAATATTTTTCCCAAAAATTACAAATGATCAGAATTATGTATTCTTAAACTTTTTCTTTTTCATATAAACTAGAAACAAGTTTGTTTTACATGTCAATCTCAGTTCCCTCTCTCCCTCTCTTCCTCCCCTGCCCCCCACCAACCTTCTATCCCATCCCCTTTCTGTTCCTCAGCAAGGGTGATGCCTTCCATGGGGGATCTTCAAAGTCTCTCATATCATTTAGAGCAGGGCCTAGAACCTCTCCTTTGTTTCTAGGCTGAAAGAGTATCCCTCTATTTGGAGTGGGCTCCCAAAGTCCATTCATGTACTAGGGATAAATAATGATCCACTACTAGAGATCCCATAAGATTAACCAGACCTCCAAACTGACTTCCTCATTCAGAGGGTCTGGAACAGTCCTATGCTGATTACCTGGCTCTCAGTCTGGGATCCATAAGCTCTCCCTTGTTCAGATCACCTGTTTCTGTGGGTTTCTTCAGTCTGGTTTTGACCCCTTTTACTCATAACTCCTCCCTCTTTACAATTGGATTCCAGAGTTCAGCTCATTGTTTAGCTGTGGGTGTCTGCTTCTGCTTCCATCAGCTACTGGATGAAGGCTCTGGGATGGCATCTAAGGTAGTCATCAATCTCATTATCAGAGGAGGGCATTTAGGGTAGTCTCCTGACTATTGCTTAGATTGTCAGGTGTGGTCAACCTTGTAGATCTCTGGACATTTCCCTAGTGCCAGATTTCTCTTTAAACCTATAATGGTTCCCTCTATTATGGTATCTCTTTTCTTGATCTCCTCTATTCTTCCCCTTACTTGATCTTCCAACTTTTATGTCCCATTCAGAAGAAGTTTGGGCATATTCCCTGCATATAAATAAAACAAAAAACAAATGAACAAAAACCTTTTCTGACTTAAAGCATTAAAGTGGAATTGGGTAGACCCCAACAGCTGGGCAGGTGATGAGAGATCTGCCTGCAGGCTGTACCACCACCACCTCTACTCACAGGATTCTGTACCCCCAAGGCCCACACAGTTGAACAATTCCATGTACTTCATCATGCTACCCATGGAGAGTTCTCCCCACAAACATCAGCAGGCTCAATATGCAAAGGCACAACCTGACCCATCAATACATTACATGATGCACATTTGTAAAGAGTGCTGTTTGGATAGAAGGATATATTGCATGTTATACCACAGATCCAGATACCACTAAAACAAATGAAAAAGTGATGGGAAGGTAAAGATAGAGGAGCAAAGTATTTGATTTTTTTTCATAGTTCCAGGAAGTTCTATACAAACTGCCAAGGGGGTGGGCAACAAACAGTCCTACCTAGTTGAGATGCCTATGAAGCACAATAATGACCATCATGGCAAGATATCTCTAAAGGCACTCATACTTTGGTGGTAACCAAAAGATAGCTGTCTAATTGAACTTAATGAGAAAAACTGTGTCTGTAAGCCCAGAAAACAACCAGTGGTTATTAAGGTCATGGATCTTAGAGAATAATAGCATAATTCCTAGCTGCATTCTAAATATTTATCCTTATACCCAAAGATAATTTTAGACTTTACTTCTCTTCAGAGATACTAGTCTTGGCAATGTTTTGCTTATTTACTTTTGACATCAGAAGTACAGGACAAACAGAGATAAGTAAGTGACAACATCATAAACTAAAAAAGCAAATTTACACAACAAAGGATATGGTTAGAAGAGTAGAAGACAGCTTATAGATGAGGGCAATGTATTTGAAAGCTATGTATCTGGTAAGTTATTAACATTAATTATACATACAAAAATGAAATAAAGGTATATGTAGCAATTTAAAAGTTAGTAAAGGACTTGAATATGCATTTTTCTTTTTTTCTTATTTTTTATGAGACAGGGATTCTCTGTATTGCTTCGGAGGCTGTCGGTCCAGCCTGGCCTCGAACTCACAGTGATCCGCCTGCAACTACCTCCCGAGTGCTGGGATTAAAGGCGTGTGCCACCACTGCCCGGCGAATATGCATTTTTCTAAAGATGTCAAGTAGTCATATGAAAAATGATGGTGATATGTCTGGAAGTTGCTTTATTGTACAGGATTGTTTTAGCTATCCTGGGTTTTTTGTTTTTGCATATGAAGTTGAGTATTGCTATTTCAAGGTCTGCAAAGAATTGCGTTGGAATTTTGATGGGGATTGCATTGAAAATGTAGATTGTTTTGGTAAGATTGACATTTCCATGTTAATCCAACTGATGCTTGTGCATGGGAGACCTTTCCAGTTTTTGCTATTTTCTTCAATTTATTTCTTCAAAGACTTAAAGTTCTTGTCATACAGACCATTCACTTATTTGCTTAGAGTTACCCCAAGATATTTTGTATTATTTATTCATATTGTAAAGGTGGTTTAACACAGGCAATGCTCTTCAACACAGATCTCAGCTGCAGCAAGGCCATGGACCCAGATATGATCATCAGTAGCATCTTGGGCTTGATATCTTTGTGTACATGGGTGGCTGCATATGCCTCTCAGATTAGCCTATGCCTAGCAGCAGTGTGGATTCTGGATTCTAACATGTTTGCAGGTGGAGATGGATACCCCGAACAGTCATACAGTCCCTGATGGCAACAGAAGCCAAAGATCTCAATGAAGACCCTGGCTACCGTAGGTCCAGAGACCCAGACATGGCCCCCATCCACAGCTCAGACCCAGATAACAGCATGGCCCCAGGTGGCAGTGCAGGCCACCCTGATCTGCATGGCCTCACTCGCAGTATGATCCTTAGGCAGTAACATAGCCTCAGGTGTCTTCCCCAATGCTTGGCATCTGTACTGTCTTTGGTGGTAACCTGAAACATGGACAACAACACAGACTCCAGCTACTATAGGGCAATGGATTCAGACATGGCCCTTGGCAGCAGCCTGGTTCTGAGAAACTCCATTGCCACAAGTGGCAGCACTGCCACTCAGGCCAGCATGATCCTATCATGTGTACATCCCTCAGACCCCAACATGGTCACAAGGATCAACAAGGAAGCTGGGCATTGTTGTGGCCTTTGGTGGAAATGTGGGCAAAGGGCAACAACATAGGTCCTGGCTGTTGTAGGACCATGGACCCTGACATGGTCCCCAGCAGGCTTTCAGGCTCAGATGTCACCATGGCCCCACTTGATTAATTAGGTTTTTCTGATAGGTATCACCTTGCCTGCAAGGTTCTCCTCAACACAGCTCCATGTGATGTAAACCTCATGCATCTACATAGCCTTCAGTGGTACCAGGAGCCACAGATATCAACACAGACCTTGATTGCAGCAAAGCCACAGCTGTAGCCTAGGGATAGAAGCCACCATGTCTCAAGGTGACAGCATGATGCTAAGGCACCACTATGGCCTCTCTCGTGTCAGCCTATATCCTGGCATCTGCACATCCTTGTGTGATAACAGAAGTCACTGGTGTTTACATAGACCCTGGATAGTAGGGTCACAGACTAAGAAATGGCACCAGACAGCGGCTCGTGTCTGATCAACGACTTGACCACTGGTTGCAATACAGGGTTAGATCAGCATGGCCCAGACATGGCATTTCCCTTCGTCACCAACATGGCCACAGATTGTGTCCCAAAGTCAGGACATCCGTATGGACTTTGGTGGTGACACAGTCCATGAACTTCAACACACACCCTTTACACAGTAGGACCATGGACTCAAACATAGCCCTCAGTACCGATGACACCATGGCCCCAGATGACAATGAAGGCCACTCAGATCAGTGTCACACCAGCTGCAATGTAGCCTACAGACACCAATGTGGGTACAGATGAGGGCCTAGACCCCAGGCACCTATCTGATTCTCAATGGCAACAGGAGATTTGGATATCAACACAGACCCTGGAGGCCATAGGGTCAAAAATCCAGACATTCAATAAGGTTCAAACAAGCAAGTCTCTATGGCTCCTAGTGGCAGTCCAGGCCATTCAGATCAGGATGGCCTTTGTGATGGCATGTTCCTGGGGCACAAATGTGGCTACATGTGGCAACAAAACCCCAGGAGCTTCATAACCTTTGGTGGTAACAGGATCCATGCCAGGGCCATGGATCCAGGCATTGCCCCTGACAATGGCCAGGGACTGAATGAATGTCAACATGAACCAGATGACAAGCAGGCCTCCCAAATCAGCCTTTCCCTCACCATCTTCCACCTTCACCTCTACAGATCTCATCCTTTCTACAGGACATGAATCTCTCTCTCTCTCTCTCTCTCTCTCTCTCTCTCTCTCTCTCTCTCTCTCTCTCTCTGTGTGTGTCTCTTTCATGCCCCTTTATATATTTGCTCAACATAATGACACCAAACTGTTTCATGCACCAAAGCACTGGGAAGGGTCTTAGCTTCTTCTCATGAGTGCAGGACAAACTATCCAGGGCTGCTGTGTGAGAGTCCATCTCTGTTACTTAATATCGTTGTGAAGTATTAAAGCTACACAACACCTCAGTAATTTCTTGACTTATATTGCCAACAGACAAGTTTAAAGTTCATACTATACTGCTGGCAGTAAGCCAGGGAGTGTTAAGTGTTTTCCTCTAATACCTTGATGGATTTCTTCTCATGAATATTGGGGTAAACCAGAAAATTTCAAGCTTTATTCAAATCTGGAGCACTTTTATTTGTTAATCACATTATATTTTTCTCAAGTAAACTTTTTTGGTATCTTTTCCATTTAAAGTTCCAAATAATTTTTTTAAAGTCTGTTTTAATTTTTAACGGCTGAATAGAAACTCCATTTCTCCCTAAAGCCAATTATTTTATTGGAATTTCATACTGCCTTTATTACAAAGTTCTTTCATGATGCTAATAAATGTGTTGAGGACCTAAAATTGGGGCCACATTTTAACATAATATTTGCTTTCATTTAAATTCTCAGCCCTTGTCTTAATATTCATACAAATATGTATACTGTAGGGAGAGATTAGATACCAGTGCCTCTGAACATGCCAACTTTGGGCATGGCTACAGGTGCATATGAACATGGGAATAAAGGACTGGGAGGGGAGGTACTCACACTCTTTCTCAGGATACCAGTCTGGTCTCGAAGCTGCTGAGACCAACCTGGGTTGCCAGTTTCTCTTGTAAGTTACTTACACAATAAATAGTTATCTTTTATCTTGCTTTATATTTTTATTTAACTTTTTACACATATTACTCTGTACCCTTCCTCCCAGCTCCCCATCCCATTCCTTCTCCTTTCTGCTCCCCAGGAAGGGTAAGGCCTTCCATGAGGGATTTTCAGAGTCTGTCATATCATCCCGGGTAGGGCCTCGGTCCTCCCCCATGTGTCTAAGCCAAGAGAGCAACCCTCCATATGAAATGGGCTCCCAGAGTCTATTTGTATGCCAGGAATGAATACTGATCTACTCTCCAAGTTCCCATAAGTTGCCGAGGCCTCTTCTCTGATACCCAGTTTGGGGGAGGCGATGTCTGGATCAGTTCTATGTTTGTCTCTGAGTCATCAGTCTGGGGTCCATGTGTTCCACCTTGTTTAGGTCGGCTGCCACTGTGGGTGTCACCAGCCTGGTCTTGATTCCTTTGCTCATCACTCCTCTTAGCAATTGGGTTCCGGAAGTTCAGTTCGTTTATTAGCTGTGGGTGTCTGCCTTTGCTCCTGTCAGGCACTGGATGAGGGTTCTAGGATGGCATATGAGGTAGTCATCAATCTCATTATCAGGAGAGGCCATTTAAGGTAGCCTTAATGTAAGTTGGTGTCATTTTTGTAGATCTGTGAAGATCTCATTAGTGCCAGATCTCTCCTCCAACTTATGATTGCTCCCTCTATTATGGTATCTCTCATCCTTCTCTCCTCTGTTCTTGCCCTGGCTCAACCTTCCTGCTATCCTGTGTCCTCCTCTACCCACTCTTTCTCCAATTTCCGTCTCCCTTCTGCTCCCCCTGGTTCCCAATCCAACTAAGAGATCTGTTCACATAACCCTTCGCTGGGTTACCATGCATATCTCTCTTGGGGTCTCCCTGCTTCCCAGACTCACTGGCGGTGGGATTGTAGGCTAACAATCATCTGCTCCATGTCTAAAATTCAAATATGAGTTTGTACATACCATGTTTGTCTTTTTGTGACTGGGTTACCTCACTTAGGATGGTTTCTTCTAATGCCATCCATTTGTCTGCAAATTTCAAGATTCCAAGTTTTTTTCTGCTGAGTAGTAGTGCTCCATTGTGTAAATGTACCGCATTTTCTCTATCAACCCTTCAGTTGAGGAGCATCTAGGTTGCTTCCAGATTCTGGCTATTATGAATAATACTGCTATGAATATAGTTGGGCAGATGTCTTTATTGTATGAGTGTACATCATTTGGGTATATGCCTAAGACTGGAATTGCTGGGTCTTGTGGAAGGCTGATTCCCATTTTTCTGAGGAATCTCCATACTGAATGAGTTGGCACAACCACCAGCAGTGGAGGAGTGTTCCCTTCTCCACATCCTCTCCAGCATAAATTGTCATTAGTGGCTTTCATTTTAGTCATTCTGACAGGAGGGAGATGGTATCTCAGAGTTCTTTTGATTTGCATTTTCCTGAAGGCTAAGAATGTTGAGCACTTTCTCAAGTGTCTGTCAGCCATTTTAGACTCCTTTATTGAGAATTCTCTGGTAGAATTTTTGGTTCACTTATGTAAACTATCATATCATCTGCAGATATTGAAATTTTGACTTCTATTCCAATTTGTATCCCCTTGTTCTCCTTTTGTTTTCTTATTGCTCTAGCTAGACCTTTAAGTACAATAATGAAGAGATATGGAGAGAGTGGACAGCCTTGTCTTGTTCCTGATTTTAGAGGAATTGTGTTGAGTTTCTCTCCATTTAGTTTGATGCTAGCTGTTGATTTACTGTAAATTGCTTTTATTATGATCAGGTATGCTCCTGTTATCCCTAATCACTCTAGGACCTTTATCATGAAAGGTGTTGGATTTTGTCAAAGGATTTTTCAGCATCTAGTGAGATGATCATGTGGCTTTTCCTTTGCAGTTTGTTTATATGGTGGATTGCATTGATAGATTTTCTAATGTTGAACCATTCATGCACCCCTGGGATGGAGCCTACTTGATCATGGAGGATGGTTTTTCTGATGTGTCCTTTGATTTGGTATGCTAGTATTTTATTGAGTATTTTTGCATCAATATTCATGAGGGAAATTGGTCTGCAGTTATATTTCTTAGTTGTGTCTTTGTGTGGCTTAGGTACTAAGGTAATTGTAGCCTGGTAAAAAGAGTTTGGCAGAAAACTTCCTGCTTCTATTTTGTGGAACACTTTGAGGAGTATTGGATTAACTCTTCATTGAATTTCTGTTAGAATTATGCACTAAAGTCATCTGTGCATGGGCTTTTTTTGGTTGGGAGACTTTTGATGACTACCTGTATTTCATTAGGGGTTATAGGTCTGTTTAGATTGTTTAACTGTTCTTGATTTAATTTTGGCAAGTGATATCTATACAGAAAAATTTCCATTTCCTTTAAATTTTTGAATTTGTTGAACACAGGTTTTCAATGTATGCCCTAATGATTCTCTTGATTTCCTTAGTGTCCATTGTTACGTCCCACTTTTCATTTCTCATTTTGTTAATTAGTATGCTCTCTCTTTGCCTATTGGTTAGTTTGGATAAAAGGTTGTCTATCTTCGTTAAACTTCATAAAGTGTGCATTTCATATTATAGTGACAGTATACTTCACTGTTTATTCTGAATATGTAAGTGCTGATATTCATGTTTTTTAATTTTTATGAATTTTATGCCTTGAGTTCCTCAGAGTAATACATACATAATTTTCAAGCAGAGACAATGTCCACTAAACAATTATTAGAAATTATATGGCTCAAGAAAAAATAATCAGTAGATAAATCTGATGACAACTCTGATTAAAATAGTCATTCATAACGTACAGATACGTTTTCCTGAAGTTTATAATCTGATAAATAAACTTCTGAACATCTCACATCTCATGACTGATTTAAGGAGTGCCATTAACTGAATCTATGATTTTTATCTTTTCTGGAATATTTTTTCATATATATGCAATAAATAATGTCAACTGCATGGAGAGAAATTGTAGTGTTTAAGTAATTAAAGAAGAATTCACTAAGGGTAAGCACACCCATATTATGAAAGGATTCCTAAAGCTGAACTTTTATTCCTTGGAAACAATGCAAGCTCAGCATTTGAGAGTCTCAATAAAAAGCAAAAAGTGTTCAAAAGACTTGAACTCATTGCAAAATTTAATTGCTGTATGCTTTCAAAAGCATTCCCAAGTGAGAAGCAGAAAGCTTAGTCAAACATGCTATTATAAGTTTTAGCACTTGACTTTATACTAGTAAGGAAGTCTCAGTCATATAGAACTAGAAAATGATTGCATGATGGCTCCCCAAAGATGCCACCAAATCAAGCAGTTGGTAAGTCAATGTCAAGCTTATTCCTACAGAAAGAGTGATCACTACTATGATTGAGTTTGCTACATTTTTAATAAGGACAATATAGTCGATCAATTTCCGAGGTTTGCAGCATTATTTACTTGAAAAATTTGGTATTCACATATAACCAACTAAGGAAAGAATTTTTTGGCTCCATGTTCGAGAGTACAGTTCACCATGTTTGGAAAACCTTGGGACAGAAACAAATCTGGTTGTGGCACAGGGAGTACAAAATAGCCAATTGCATTGTAGCCTAAGGAAATAGAGAGAGATGAATGTTTGTGCTGAGCAGATCTTGTCATTTTGTCTGAAACATATTTCAATAGGGTGGCACTATCTACATTCATGGAAAACACTCATAAACACATTCTGAAACATATTAACTATGTGATTCTAAATTTAACGATGTTGAGGGGATCATGATGGAATATTGAGGATGATAAACATAGAAAGCATCTGAATTTGTATATTACCTTTAGATCTTATGTATTTTACTTATAGCTATTATGGTAATTAGAAATAGCAATTTGAAATAACTTGGCTCCAATAAAAAGTTAAAATAATTGTATCACTTAAGTTTGTAAGAAAAATTAACAATCTCATCTAAAGCATCCAAGTAATGTTCATAATTTTAAACTCACTGTGCAGATAAAGTCTGTAGAAATTAAAGTACATAGGAAATGAATAAGTATTCATTTAAGAAAATTTCACCAATCTTTCATAACTACAGTGGGGGCATGCATCCTGTGAAACATACTCCTCAATTGATTTTGAACAAAATTACAACGTCAATTCAATAAGGAAATGAAAGTCCTTTTAGAAATAGTATTAGAATAAGTAGATATTCACATGCAAGGAATGAGGTTGGATCTTTACAACATGCTATATTCAAAAATTAACGGAGAATATGTTAAGTTCCCAAATGTAAGCAGCAAAGTTTTAGGGCAAAACAGAAATAAGTATCTAGGACTTTGAATTAAGTGAAAATATCGAGTTATTTCACCAAAATTATAAGCAAATAAATAGAAAATAGATAAATTTAATTGCATTAACATTTAAACATTAAACATCAATAGACATCATGGAAGGAAGGATGGAGCAATTAATGAAGCTCTCCTCTCCAAAGAAGAGATAAGGAAGAATCAAGAGTCATAAGTTTCATCATGTGTGAAGATGGGTTGGAGTTAGGTCATCACCTATGTGAATAGTGGTATAGTGACTTTGGGCACTGGGTGTAGTCTCCCTCAGATTGCAAAAAAATATTCTGTTATCAATAGTATGATCATCAGAAGCAGAAACCAACACTCTGGGGTGTCTGTCCTTTTATTTCCCTCAACTATAGTTTGGGGGTACTATTTGTCATAGGTGAGTATAGTAGAGGCTACTATCCAACACTTCAAAACATGAAAAATTGTTCAGTCACATACAAAATAATGCTAATTATTCATATGGACAATACAAAAAAGCTACCACTTTATGAGAAGAAAAATCAAAGACAATTTAAAACAAGATAAAGTTTCACTTTCTGAAGTATTTTCTCATATTTTTCCTCCTAAATAAGACCTTACAGCTGTAAGTGACATTTTCATCATAATTAATCTTATCATGGCATTGTATAGTACATGGAAAATGCAACATAAATTAAGATTTGTTTTGCAAGTGAAAGAATGAACACAAAGAAACTATTCACAAAAGATTGTATATTAAATTTATGTAAAATATTGAAAGCAGGCAAATACATACAGACAGAAAATATTAGAGTCTCAAGGCTATATGATTCAGGAAAAATGAGCAATGATTGATAACTGTGACAGTGGCTTCTGTTTGCAGTGATAAAAAATATCCTAAAATTGCCCGAGTTGTTGGTAGAAACATTCTGTGAATATACTAATTACATTTTATAGCAAAGTTTAATTGGGTTAAGTAAATGTCAGTAAATTATTCTCTCAACAATGCTATTCTTTTTATAGTGTTCTATGTTAGGTAATGATGCTAGATGCACTGTGTGACTATAAACATGCCACAATACTAGATTTAAAATGGAAGAGTGTCTTTGAATCTGGGACTTTAGGCTTTATCTGATCCATATTCTGATGATAGCGCAGGGCCAATTTACCACAGTCAGCTTCTTACATTCATGGTATTCATAATCTTGTAGTAACAAGAGTTAATTTTGGAATATATTAAATACTTGAACATATGGAAACATTATACATCTAACAATAATTTTAAAAAGAAATCATGATTTTAAAACAGAATGGGGTAGAATATATGGGAGGGATAGAAGGGATGAAAGAAAAGGGAGAAATGATGGAATTATCTCAAAATAAAATATGAAAACAAAAACAATCTAAACATTCAGATATGCCAACGATATAGTCAGTGTTTATTAAGTAGAAATGATACTGGGGAGAAAAATGGCTATTTAATTTTATAGTTCATTAAGAGAAAAGCTCTTCCTTATTACAACCATTTTGTTTCTTGCACT
The DNA here is from genome assembly GCF_017639785.1 of Mesocricetus auratus. Classification (NCBI taxonomy): domain Eukaryota; kingdom Metazoa; phylum Chordata; class Mammalia; order Rodentia; family Cricetidae; genus Mesocricetus; species Mesocricetus auratus. The sequence continues at coordinate 5,120,073 of NW_024429188.1, forward strand.
CTTCTTTAAATTGAAAATAGATTTTTTTCATTCACTGTATTTGAATTTGGTTTACCCATGACCATAACTAAGATGCTACCCACGTCCCTACCCATGCAAATCCAGATCCTTTCTTTTACTCTCTAATTAGAAAATAAACAGGTAATAAGAAAAAGTAATAACCAAAAACAGAAGAAGACACCAAAACAACAACAATGATCAGAAGAAAAAGACACAAAGAAATAGCATATGAAGCACCTATAGACAAAGAAAAAACAAACACACCCATTCAGAAACACAAAAAATACAATAAAAACAAATATTGGGAATGATTATGTATATTTACACATGCATATATGCAAAAGTGAGGCTAAAATACTAAGATAAAGCACTATGAGACAAAAATTCTCCAGAAATACCATTAAGTTTGTTCTGTGTTGATTATCTACTGTTGGGTGTGGTGTCTGCCCTTGCTATGGTTTGTATATCCAGAAAAAGTCATTTGAGAAAAAAACTAAGTTTTACTATGGAGGAAGTTATCAGGTGGAGATAGCTTCAGGGTTAGGATTGCGGGATTGTATCTACTTCCACTCTTGTTATTGGAACACCATCTGGCTTAAACCTGTGTAGGCCCTACATATGTTGCCGTAGTCACAGTGAGTTAATATGTTCATCAGTCCTGTTGTCTCAAGAAGGCCTTGTTTCCTTGGTGTCTTCTATCCACAATGTCACTTTCAAGCATTTCTCCTCCTCTTAGACATAAGTCCCTGAGCTTTGCAGGTGGCATTTAATAGGAGCGTCCCAGGATTGAGTGTTATAAGGTTTCTCTCCCTTTACACATTTTTCAGTGTAGGTCTCTGTATATCCATGCACTGCAGATAGAATCTTCTTTGATGATGGTTGAGAATGGTGCTGATATAAGAGTGTATCAAAATGTGGTCAGGCGTCATTTTATTGCCATGTTCATTTATCAGATTAATATTTGGTTGTCCTCTAGGTCTATGACCTATATAGTCTCAGGTTCTTAGACATCTGAGCAGTGTTGGGGATGGATTACATCTTATAGAGTGGACCTTAATTTGAATCAGATAGTAGTTGGTTCCTCGCACAACATTTGTGTCACCATTGTATAATATATCTTAAATACATGTTACAATTGTAGACAACAGGGTTTGTAGCATAGTTGGGCTTTACCTTTTTCCTTTGGTAGCATGCAAATGGAGTACCTTCCAGTACTAGGGACATGAGTAGAGGTAAGAGCTCTAGTTAGGTGCCAAGTCAACTTCTCTGTGTTTAGTGAGTTATGTAGCTGTTGCCTTCAGCAATAGAGCCTTACCATCAGTTTATAAGGAGCAACCAATAGTCTTTGGCAATAGTATGGGTTGTTTGAGGGTCTCCATGTTGGCACTTTGACCAAAAACTCAACTAAATACAAACTATTATTGGCCTTTAAGATTTAATTTGGTGGTGAGAAATATCCATTTGGGACTCTATCTCTCCTGTTACTTGGAGATTTCATTTAGAACACCTTCATGCATGTATCTATTTTATAAAATTTCTACTGTATTAGACTTTCATACAACCCCTCAAATGACCATTTGTTTTATCCATCTCTCTCTGAATGTTCTTCCTTGCCTCTCTCTTCTTTCCCCTCACCCATTTGATCCTCCTATTCTAGTTTTCTAATTGAAACAAAAATGAGAATCTAATCAAGGCAGAATAAACATATTTGTATAGGACTTGTGTATATGCACATGTATGTGTATGCATGCTGTGTTTTATTCATGCTAAGGCAGTAGCATTTATCTATCCTTGAGTTGTACTACCAATGCAACCATTCAAACAGAAAAAGGTTATATATTTTTCAATAGGATTGTCCTTGCAAATACCCTCAAAAAGACTTTGGTACTTCCAGAAATATAGACACTATACCTTGAGAAATAAGTGTAGACTTGCCAAATAGAGATGATTCATTAATAAAGCTATATTTTGATTGGAAAATATATAGTAATATGAATTATTAATAATGCCTAAATTGTATCTTCTATATTAGCCATTTCCAAAGACTTTTCTACCTTTGTTACTTAAAGGTTTATTTTAGACTATATATTTATGTTAACATAGTTGAGTAATAGGACATTCAAATGCCATCTTTCACATGAAGAATTTTACTTGGCGATATTAGTTATCATGCTATTTCATAAAATGAGGTGACATGAGAATTCAAAGCTGGATCTATTTAAATAAAACAACTGGACTTTTCTATTCTGTCAAGTTATCCTGTTTATAATTTGAGACTCTGAGTAAGGTGGCATTAGTAATAGTGGTTAAGCATGTATTAATATATCCTTCTTTACTTGTATGTATACTATTGAAACTTATTTCTATAGAAAATAAAAACCCAAAGAACTATTCTATAAATATTATTTCATAATTTTCTCCTGATATCCAAACAAGTGTGAATCAAAAGACTTATAACAACCATCATTTGATGCATTAAGTCATAAATTAACAAAGTCAAATTTGACTCATTCATTTTTGTTACTGTTGTGTCCTGAATCATGACCATTTTCCAGAACAATTTTAGTTTAAAGAAATTACTAATGATGGGAAAGGTGGGAGATTTATTTGAGGTTTTCTTCAAACAGTATTTCATTAAAGATAAAACATGAATTTGAAAAGTTAGTTGACTTCTTCAGAGACATATTAAGGTTTACTTTTCCATAATTCAATTTCATCTTTAGATAATTATGATCTTGTTCTTCTGATGCTAACAGAATTGAATGTGACATAGTGTTAAATTGATCTAATATATTTTGAATTTTAAATAATTTTTTTCAGAATGAGTAATGTCATTTTCGCCATGATTTATAGATCTAAGAAAACATGATGTTTACTGAGAAGCAGAATAAATATATGACACTATTATCTTCAACTTAATTTTATAATATAGATACTGATCTATATACAACTATGAGATTCTCATCATGCATTATGATTACTGCATTATTTTGTTTCAGATAAAGTCTGGATATAGAATTTAGTATGGTGGGAAGAACAATGGGGTAGGATAAGATTCTTCAAGTGAGAAATTTTTTCCTCTGGGTCTCAGATTCTTTGTTATACATTGAAGAAGTTAAGTAAAATCAACGGAAATTCTTTTACTCTAATTTTGTGAATACAACTGTGAAGAAGGCAACTTCTAACATTTAACCACAGAATTAAATCAGAAGCTAAAAATACAATCTATTATTGTACTTTTTAATACTACCAGTAAGATTTTTTGGTGCAGATTATGATTCTGCTTTGCCTTTACATGTTTGCTGCTGCTATCTTTCTCTGGTATCTGGCATGCTGTAATTGGGTGTGAGGAGATCCCCACTACCTGTAATGAAGTGTTTTTATCTCATGGAAATATCCTGTTCTGAGAATGTTTACCTGTCAATTATTTTGAAGCTGATTTCTTTCTAAGCAGTACTGTCTAATTGATAATAATAATGATATTTTAAATAGAGGTTTGATGATGATACATAAAATACAGAACTGTCATGCAGCTAGAACACATGGGTTTCTATTGAGGAGCCATATAGACTGTGGCTTAGATTAACAATTAAGAAAAACAATTGAGTCCTAGGAACAAGTTTAGCTTTAATTCTTTGAATCTTAATTTTGAGAGATCTGTTCACAGGTTTCAAGTGCATTATAGCTGAAGCAAAGCCTTAGAATGACCTCAGGTTGGATTAAGATATTTTGATAATAGCTTTAAGTTTATGGATGAAAAACAAAGCACCCCAATTATTACTAGCTGATATACTTTCCTTGAAAAGAATTGGTTGATAATCAAAGGTGATGATTAATTCCTTGTACCCATTTCTGCCCTCAGCGTCCTGATATGAAAAATTATAGATGAGTTGGAATGCACACTAAAGATTTAAAACAAAACTGATAGTTTTTCATGTATAAAAGTTTAGGTTTGGGATTACTTTGAGATTTCTTATAAGGTAATCTTTCAAGATAAGTAATAAAGTAATTGACACTTTCTTTGTAACTGAATATACAGCCTGCCAGTAAAAGAACTGACTGAGAATATCTTGCTTGCTTACACTCTATTAATCTATAACAGGTTGCTTGGGTATGAATGTATGTGGGTTCTGAATAACATGCTCTTTTCTACTTGTATTCATTGTTATCATTTGCTAGAAAATAATAACATAACTACATTTGTATTGCATTCATATATTGCTTGAAAGATTTTTCTGGAGCATATAAGCTGTAAAGGAAAAACATAGAGTAAGAAGAAAAATATCAAGAGAGACAGAAGGGACGTTTCTGAATAGAGGTAAGAGAAGAAAATAAAGAATACAAAGAAGCAAAATCCCAGAGAGCACAGCTTCAGGTGAGGTTGGGTCTCCAGCTGGTATCCCCCCCACTCCCATCCCTTCATCTTCCGGGCTGCTCCTGGCATCCAGAAGACCCGCCCACACAGGAAAGACATCAGCTCCTCCCAGCCCCAAACTCCAGCTAGTCCAGCTTCAGCTTTAGGAAGGAAGGAGACCAGTGGAGACAGAAAGACCCCACCAGCATCCACTGGAAGAAGAGATGGGAAGAAAACAGAATAAGAGCTCACTCAGCAATAGAAAGACCAACATGACCCCACCAGAATCTAGGGATCCAACACCAGAAAGACCCGAAAAGGACTACATAGACGAAGGAGAGGAGACAGACCTTAAAAATTATTTCTTGAAGATGATGGAGACCCTCAAAGAAGAAACGAGGAAATCCCTTAAAGAAATTGAAGAAAAAACAAACAAAAAAATCCATGAAATGGGGGAAAAATTCAAGAAATAAACAAATCTCTCAAAGAATCTAAAGAGCACCAAGAAAAAACAACCAAAAAAATTAAGGAAACAACTCAAACAGTTGAAGGATTGAAAGCTGAAATAGAAACGATAAAGAAAACACAGAATGAAAGGAGGCTGGAAATAGAAAAGCTGGGTAAATGATCAGGAACTACAGATGCAAGTATCACCAATAGAATACAAGAGATAGAAGAGAGAATCTCAGGTGTTGAAGACTCATTAGAGGATATAGAGTCGTCAACCAAAGAAAATTTCAAAACCAACAAATCCTTAACACAAAATATCCAGGAAATATGGGACACCGTGAAGAAGCCAAACCTGAGAATAATAGGTATAGAAGAAGGCGAAGAAATACAACTCAAAGGTACAGAAAACATATTCAACAAAATCATAGAAGAAAACTTCCCTAACCTAAAGAAAGATATGCCTATGAAAATACAAGAATCTTACAGAACTCCAAATAGGCTGGACCAGAAAAAGAAGTCACCTCGCCATATAATAATCAAAACATCAAACCTACAGAGTAAAGAAAAAATATTAAGAGCAGCTAAAGAAAAACGCCAAGTAACATACAAAGGCAGACCTATCCGAATTACACCTGACTTCTCAATCGAAACGATGAAAGCCAGAAGATCATGGGCAGATGCCCTACAAACGCTAAGGGAACAAGGATGCCAGCCCAGACTACTATATCCAGCAAAGCTCTCAATTACCATAGATGGAGAAAACAAAATATTCCATGACAAAGCCAGATTTAAACAATATGTATCCATGAATCCAGCTCTACAGAAAGTGCTAGAAGGAAAACCTAGATCCAAGGAAGATAACTACATTCACAAAGACACAGGCAAGATATAATCCCACTCTACAAAATACCAAAAGAAAGAGGAGAAACTACACAAAATAACCTCACTAACAATAAATCAAGACAAACAAGAATCATCAATCAATGGTCATTAATATCCCTCAATGTCAAGGGCCTCAACTTGCCTATAAAAAGACACAGACTAGCAGAATGGATATGAAGACAGAACCCCTCCTTCTGCTGCATACAAGAAACACATCTCAACATCAAAGACAGACGTTACCTCAGAGTAAAGGGTTGGGAAAAGATCTTCCAATCAAATGGTCCCAAGAAACAAGCGGGTGTAGCAATCCTAATATCTACAAACTAGACTTCAAATTAAAATCAATCAAAAGAGATGAAGAAGGACACTTCATATTCATCAAAGGAAAAGTACATCAAGATGAAGTCTCAATTTTAAACATCTATGCCCCAAATACAAAGGCACCTACATTTGTGAAAGAAACACTACTAAAGCTCAAAATGCACATAAAATCTCACACACTAATAGTAGGAGACTTCAACACTCTGCTCTCACCGCTAGACAGGACCTCCAGACAGAAACTTAACAAAGAAACAAAAGAACTAATAGAAGTTATGACCCAACTGGGTTTAACAGATATCTATAGAACATTCCACCCAAATACAAAGGGATATACCTTCTTGGCACCACATGGAACCTTCTCTAAAATTGACCACATAATAGGAAACATTGCTAATCTCCACAGATACAAAAAAATTGGAATAACCCCTTGTATCTTATCAGACCACCATGCATTAAAATTAGAATTCAGCAATAACACAAATCGCAGAAACCCTACAAACTCATGGAGATTGAACAATGCACAATTGCACCATCCCTGGGTAAAGGAAGAAATAAAAAAAGAAATCAAAGACTTCCTCGATTTCAATGAGAATGAAGACCCAACATACAGAAACTTATGGGCCACTTTGAAAGCAGTTCTGAGAGGAAAGTTTATAGCACTAAGTGCCCACATGAAAAAACTGGAGAACAGTCATACTAGAGAATTAATAGCACAGCTGAATGTTCTAGAACAAAAAGAAACAAACACACCCAGGAGGAGCAGATGCCAGGAAATAATCAAATTGAGGGAGGAAATCAATCAAGTAGAAACCAGGAAAACACTGAGAAAATCATTGAAACAAAGAGTTGGTTCTTTGAGAAAATCAACAAAATAGATAAACCTCTGTCTAAACTAACCAAAAGACAGAGAGAGAGCATGCTAATTAACAAAATCAGGAATGAAAAAGGGGACATAACAACGGACTCTGAGGAAATCCAGAGAATCATCAGGGCATACTTTGAAAATCTGTACTCCACAAAATTTGAAAATGTAAAGGAAATGGACAATTTCCTGGATAGATATCACTTGCCAAAACTAAATCAAGAGCAGATAAACAATCTAAACAGACCTATAACCCCTAATGAAATAGAAGCAGTCATCAAAAGTCTCCCAAAAAAAAGAAGCCCAGGCCCAGATGGTTTCAGTGCAGAATTCTACCAGAAATTCAAAGAAGAGTTAATTCCAATACTCCTCAAAGTACTCCACACAATAGAAGCAGGAGGCTCACTGCCAAACTCTTTTTACGAGGCTACAATTACCTTGGTACCCAAGCCACAAAAAGACACAACTAAGAAAGAGAACTATAGACCAATTTCTCTCATGAACATCGATGCAAAAATACTCAATAAAATACTCGCAAACCGGATTCAAGAATACATCAGAAAATTCATCCACCATGATCAAGTAGGCTTCATCCCAGGAATGCAGGAATGGTTCAACATTAGAAAATCTATCAATGTAATCCACCATATAAACAAACTGTGAAAGAAAAACCACATGATCATCTCACTAGATGCTGAAAAAGCCTTTGACAAAATCCAGCACCCCTTCATGATAAAGGTACTAGAGTGATCAGGGATAACATGAACATACCTGAATATAATAAAAGCAATATACAGTAAACCAAGAGCTAACATCAAACTAAATGTAGAGAAACTCAAAGCAACTCCTCTAAAATCAGGAACAAGACAAGGCTGTCCACTCTCTCCATATCTCTTCAACATTGTACTTGAAGTTCTACCTACAGCAATAAGACAACAAAAGGAGATAAAGGGGATACAAATAGGAAAAGAAGAAGTCAAACTTTCACTATTTGCAGATGATATGATAGTTTACATACGTGACCCAAAAAACTCTGCAAGGGAACTCCTAGAGCTGATAAACAGCTTCAGCAATGTGGCAGGATGCAAGGTAAACTCAAAAAAAATCAGTGGCCCTATTATATACAGATGATGAAGTGACTGAGAAAGAAATCAGAGAAACATCACCCCTTACAATAGCCAAAATCAGCATCAAATATCTGGGGATAATGTTAACCAAGGAAGTGAAAGACCTGTATATCAAGAACTTTGTGTTTTTAAAGAAAGAAATCAAAGAGGATACCAGAAAATGGAAAGATCTCCCATCCTCTTGGATTGGTAGGATCAACATAATAAAAATGGCAATCTTGCCAAAAACAGTCTACAGATTCAATGCAATCCCTAAAATGACAGACTCTAGATATCCCCTATGTGGAAGGATTTGGCAATAGCGTGGGAGGGAGGGGGGAAGGGGAGTGCGGGAAGAGGGGAGGGAGAGGGAACTGGGATTGACAAAAATTTAAAATAAAAAGAAAAAAATTCCATCACAATTCTTCAAGGACCTGGTAAAAACATTAATCAACTTTATATGAAAAATCAAAAGGCCCAGGATATCCCAACCAACCCTATACAATAAAGGAACTTCAGGAGGCATCACCATACCTGACTTCAAGCTCTATTATAGAGCTATAGTCCTGAAAACAGCTTTGTATTGGCACAAAAATAGGCAGGTAGACCAATGGAACCGAATTGAAAACCCTAATTTTAACCCACACACCTATGAACACTTGATTTTTGACAAAGAAGCTAAAACTGTACAATGGAAAAAAGAAAGCATCTTCAACAAATGGTGCTGGCATAACTGGGTACTGGTATGCAGAAGACTGCAGATAGATCCATGTTTATTGCCTTGTACAAAACTTAAGTCCAAATGGATCAAAGATCTCAACATAAATCCAGCCACACTGAAACTTTTAGAAGAGAAAGTGGGAGATACTCTACAACGAGTTGGTACAGGAGACCACTTCCTAAACATAACACCAGTGGTGCAGACACTGAGATCGAGAATTAACAAATGGTACCTCCTGAAACTAAAAAGGTTCTGTAAGGCAAAGGACACAGTCAACAAGACAAAAAGGCAGTCCACAGAATCGGAAAAGATATTCACTAACCCCACATCTGACAGAGGGCTAATCTCCAAAATTTACAAAGAACTCAAGAAACAAGTCTCCAAAACACCAAAGGATCCAATTAAAAGGTGGGGTACAGATCTAAATAGAGAATTCTCAACAGAGGAGGCTAAAATGGCCAAGAGACACTTAAGAAATTGCTCAACATCCTTAGCCATCAGGGAAATGCAAATCAAAACAACTCTGAGATACCATCTTACTCCTGTCAGAATGACTAAAATCAAAAACTCTGAAGACAATTTATGCTGGAGAGGATGTGGAGAGAGGGGAACACTACACCACTGCTGGTGGGAGCTCCAACTCGTACAGCCTCTTTGGAAATCAGTGTGGAGACACCTCAGGAAAATGGGAATTAATCTACCGCAAGACCTAGCAATTGCACTCTTGGGCATATATCCAAATGAGGCAAATTCATACAACAAGGGCATCTGCTCCACTATGTTCATAGCAGCATTATTTGTAATAGCCAGAACCTGGAAGCAAACCTAGATGCCCCTCAACTGAAGAGTTGGTGGAGAAATTGTGGTACATTTACACAATGGAGTATTAGTCAGCAGAAAAAAACAATGGAATCTTAAAATTCGCAGGTAAATGGATGGCACTGGAGGAAGCCATCCTGAGTGAGGTAACCCAGTCACAAAAAGACAAACATGGTATGTACTCACTCATATATGGTTTCTAGAGGGTCTGGGAAACAGGAAAGAACCTAAAAGATATGCATATATGCATAGTACCCAAGAGAAGAGGATTGAGACAAGATCCTCTGAATGGATGGGGAACACGGTGAGGGGTAAGGGGGAGTGGGAGCTGGGAAGAAGAGAAGGGGAGAAGAGAAAGGCAGAGTAGGTCATGGGGGAACAGGAAGTTGAGTGGGTGGGGGTAGAATAGGGGGAAGAGGGAATCATAGGTTAGAAGAGGGATCAGGCACCAGAGTGACTTCTAGTGATCTAAAGGGATAACACCAATTGGCAAGCTAAGTAATAGTGGAGAGACCACCTCGAATGCCCATTCCTGATAGTGAACTTGATGCCTATAACCATCTGGGTGCCTTCATCCAGTGGTTGATGGAAGCAGAGGCAAACACACAGTTAAACACTGAACTGAACCCAAGGAACCCAGTGGCAGAGAGAGAGGAGTGATGAGCAAATTGGCAAAGAATGGGCTGGCAAAACCAGCAGAGACAGCTGATCTGAACAGCGGAGAGCTCTTGGACCCCAGACTGACAGCAGAGAGGCCAGCATGGGACTGATCTGGACCCCCCCCCAAATGTGAGTGTCAGTGAGAAGGCCTGGGCAACCTATGGGGCCTTGAGCAGTGGATCAGTGTCTATCCCTGGAATACAAACAGTCATTTTGTGCCCATAGCACAAAGAGGGATGCTCTCTCAGCCTGGACTCTTAGGGGAATGCCTGGACCCTACCCAGAGTCAAATGACAGACTCTAGATATCCCCTATGTGGAAGGAATTGGCAACAGGGTGGGAGGCTGGGGGGGAAGGGGAGTGCGGGAGGAGGAGGGAGAGGGAACTGGGATTGACATGTAAAACAAGCTATTTAAAATTAAAATAAAAAATGATATTTAAAAAAACCTGTGAGGAAAGAACTTACTTCTTAAAAAAAAAGAATACAAAGAAGAATAAAGAAGGAAACCATCAAGAGAGAGTGTGACTGTCTTTTCCCATTATCCCCTCTGATATAATAGTCACAGTGCACAAACTATATTGATTCCCTTTGATCCCCATGCTGTTGTAGGCTGGTCCTCCAGGCAGCAAAAAGATAATGTTCAAAGTTTATACTAACCAAGTTGAGTCATTGAAGAGAATGTTGTCTATTTCAATATGCAATATTGGCTGCTAGAAAAGATTAAGCAATATCGATACAGGAAACTGCTATCTGACCCCAGGAATATTGTTTTTTTCTAGATACACCAAGAGTACTCAAGAGTAATTTGCATGCCACAGATTATATTCACTAATGAATTGGCATATATATATCATAAATGTAGGACTCTCATTCCCAATAGAATTTCACTTGAGAAGAACAGTACTCATTTTAGCAGTGGTAATAAGTACTTTGAGCACTGTATTTAGAAATGTCCTGAGTACATAGCAATATTAGTCAAATAGAAATAAAAAAGTCAAATGACCACCAATGTTGATAATAACTTTTAGAACACAAGATAATAGCTACTGTTTCAATATACAAAGGGTTCTTAAACTTGGGCCATGTGTACCACCAGATGATTCAGTGAGTAAAGGCATTTGCTGCTAAGCCCAATGATCTGCATTCAAACCTGTCACCTACATAGTGAGAACAGAGAGCTGCAAGATATCTTCTAATGTCCACATAGATTCCATAGTACACATTTGCTGTCACACAAAAATATTATAAAGTATATAAATGGAAGGACTTTTCTTAATTTTTATTGATCCAGCACAAAATAATTTACAACATGGCTTTGAGGAGCAAGAATTACAGCATTAACTACAAGGACATTTCAGGAATGAAGGGAGAAATGTGGGGACAAAAATATTTTCTGAAATGGTTTCTAGCCAGGTATGGTGACACATATCTGCAATTCTCAGCATGAACATCAGCAGCAGTTCAAGGTCATCCTTGGATATATAGTAAGTTGTTTTCCAGCCTGGACGATGTGAAACACTGAAAAAAAACATTAAATAGAAAACAGAACAAATAACTAAATAATATTTTATGTGCATTTTTATACTGCTTTCTTTTTCTTTTTTACATTTTAAATTTAAATTAGAAACATGCACACTTCAAATGTTAATCCCAGCTCCCCCCTTCGCCCTCCACCAGCCCCACCCCCACCCCCTACCCCCAGCCCAATTCCCACATCATTCCCCAGGGAGGGTGAGGCCCTCCATGGTGGGATCTCCAGAGCCTGTCATTTCATTCAGGGCAGGACCTAGGCCCTTCCCCATGTGTCCAGGCTGAGAGAACATCCCACCATATGGAGTGTGCTCCCAAAGGTGATTTGTATGCCATGGTGATCACTAATCTACTACCCAAGGCCCCAGAGATTTCTGAGGCCTCCTCACTTAAAACTACATTCATGGAGTCTGGATAAGCCCCCTGTTGGCCTCTTAGCCATCTGTCTGGGGTCCAAGAGCTCCCTCTTGTCCAGTCAGCTGTCTTTGAGTGTTTCATCAGCACGGTCTTGACCCCTTTGCTCATCACTCCTCCATCTCTGTCAGTGTTCAGCTGTGAGTATCTGTCTCTGCTTCCATCAGTCACTGGATGAAGGTTCTAGGATGTCATATAAGGTAGTCATCAACCTTATTATTAGGTAGTGGATATCAATGTAGTCTGTCTGCTATGTGCTGTTTTAAGATAAGAACATTTCAAATCACAGTTGTGTGTTCATATTATACGTTATTGTGTTTTCAAGGAAATAAACCTAAATATTGTTTCAGAGTACTAGGAAAAAAGTGGAAAACTAAATTTCAGTATTTGGAAGCAATTATCCACAAAGTAACAAAGCTCTAAACTGACAAAACCAGTTATATAAAAGATAAATGAATTTTGTAAAATTAAAAAATTTCTTCAATTGGAGAGAAAATCAGTTTTCTCCAGGATAGTACTATAGGTATATCAACCACTCCAGGACAAGATTCATGTTCAAGACTAGTTAACCAGGATATAATGGACTTCACAGATTTTTGTGTGCTTTTATTTGGCTGCAGTTTAATGTTATTGGGGGTATTTTGTTTTATTGGGTTAGAGATTTTTGTTGTTATATTGAATTTTTGTTTGTTTTTTAGAAAGAGCTGAAAGTTAGGTGGGTAGGGAAGGTGAAAGGTTCTTGAGAGACTTCAAGGAGAGGAAGGATATGCTCAAAATATATTTAAATCTTAAAATGTTTCAAATAATACAAATGTAATAATTATGATGATGATGATAAATAAAAAGAAAGAAAAGCTTCTTCAAATTAAAGGGAAAAGACAGTGTAGATGATGGAAGAAGTATTTTCTAGATGAATATCTGACAGATGGACAGTACGTAGAATACATATAAAATTTATAAGACAAACACACCAAAGTTAAACAACTCAACAAATAAATGGGTGAATGAGTGGAAAATAGTTCTCAGAAGACCAAGTACAAATTGCTAAAAAATTATGAAAGACAGTTCTTCAGCATTCTTATCAATCAAGGAAATATAAATTAAAATACATATTAATTATAAAAATAACAACAAATGCTACCAAGGCTATAGAGAAAGGGGACCCTCGTACCTGCTGACATAATGTCAAATTAGTCCATCAGTTATTGAAATCACTATGGGAATTCTTCAAATCACTGAAAATAAGCTAGCTATAAAGCTGAAGGACTCTAAGTAAACAAATGAGACAGTGGCATTTTGATATTTTTGTCAGTGTTATTCACAACACCAAAGCTATTGAAACAGGCTAGGTGCATATCAAGAACTGAACGAATAAAAATTTGAATGAATAAATATGGAGATATATACATGGAATTGAGATCTCAAGAGAAGATTGTTTATTAAAAGGACCACAAAATAAAATATAGTGATATCTATCCCAAAAGATACATGATTTTGAACACAGAATCATACACACAGAAGGGCATAAAATATCAAAGCAACATGATTAATTTAAAAGATTACAAATCCATTTACTGAATTAAAATTTGAAGCATGTATTTTTTTTGTATTATGAGACAGAGTTTCTCTGTATTGTTTTGGAGGCTGTCGGTCCAGCCTGGCCTCGAACTCAGAGACCAGCCTGCGTCTGCCTCCCAAGTACTGGGATTAAAGGCGTGTACCACCACCGCCCGGGGTGAAGTATGTAATTTTTAACCAAAAGGAAACTAGCCATTCTCAGATGATACACAATGAATGCAAATAATGATTCAACTTTGGTTAAAATATTAAAGGATGAGTCTAAAGTACTATCTGATCAATACATTAGTGATATATTGCAATTGATACCTTCTAGGAGAGGGGAAGTCCAATAGAGTGTCTCTGGGAATTTCAGTCACACTTCAAGGCAGGCACCATGCTCAGGAGTAGTTAACTAATCTATATGGAACTATCATTTTTGTGTGCTTTTTTGTTTCATTTTGTCTTGCTATTTCTTTTATCTTATTGAAAGTTTTCTTATCTGTTTGTATGAATTTCCATTTTTGATTTTTGTTTAGCCGAGTGTTTGAAAAAGAATATGAAATTGGGTTGTTAGGTATATAAGAACGCTCTAAAAGGAATAGGAGAAGGAATATAGGAAGATCAATATATATATATATATATATACTTCAAAAGACTAAACAATGACTGAATTTAGAATTTAGAACAATATGCCATAAGTCCAAAATTATATAAGCAATATAAACTCTACTTGATGGGTTTAAAGATGAAAAGAGGATTCTAAATTGGATGAGTAAGGAAGAGAGACCATGATCTGGGAGGGGTTGATGTGTGAATTATACAAAATAATCAAAACTAATACACCTGAGGAAAACATATAGTGTGAAAAATAAATAATACTTTTCAGCAAGCCCAAGGTTAAAAAAACATTTATGATATCTGTTATCTGGCATTATTAAAGAATAAAAGTGTGATGTTCTGGGTTGTGGGAACAACAGACCGTGGCCAGAAACCCACTCCTCCATCAGCCTGGGAGCAGGCAGCTGCAGAGACAATGTTTACTGAAAACAATCCAGTGCCCTAAGAAATGTTTAGCAGAGCCATAAGTTCCTGATAAGGGCTCCCTCACTGAAACACCCTGACTTTGATCTTCCCAATGGCTAGCCACTTCTTGCTCCCTGCTGTCACCGATTCTGGTGTCAGGGATTTAACCACCATCCAGGAGGAGAAAGAGGATGTGTGGGAGATGTGTGCATGTATGTATGGCAGAAGTTTTTTTCTGAAGGAAAGCGTTTTCTTGGGAAGCTCTCCTGAGCCTTCTTGGGGAGCATAAATATTTCTTAACGCAACCAACCGGTCTCTGTGTCATCAATCCCCACACCTTCGCCACATTCTCAGACACAGGCTGGGCAGCAGGTGGAGCAATTGGAGGTCCCACTGAGATTGTGAAAGCAAGGTAAGTGGGCGGGTTCATCTCTTATTCTGGCCAGGGACAGATGGCGGAAAATAAAAAAAGAATTGTTCCGGGAAGCTTGAATTACAGTATCAAGTAAAAAAGTTACTTGAAGGATAGGGGAGCATAGTCAAGGCTAAAACCCTAGAAGGCTTTCTAAAATCTATTGAACAAGAGAGTCCATGGTTCATTACTGGGGGAAGCTTAAATATCCCAGATTGGGAGGAGGTTTGCTGTGATCTTCATCAACTTTTACGAAAGGAGGGAACTGAGTCTCTGCCCCCATCCACATTCTCCTTATGGACATTAGTGAGGGGTGCACTTTTGACAGATAAGGCTAGCCACCGCCAGGTAGTCCAGGCCACAAAAGAGGTTTTTTCAGAGTTACAAGAGACTGAGACTCAAGCCTCCCTGAATTCTGAGGCAGAGAGTGAGAATGAATCATCTGAAGAAACCCTGCCTGAAACTAGAGGCCCCATTGTTAGTGAGGATGAGGAGGAGTCTCTTAGCAACAACAAAAGAATGAATAGAGATCTTGGGGCCTGACCCAAAAAGAAGGACTCCAGTCAGAATCGGTTATATCCTACTCTGTCAGACCTAGAAAATGAAAATAGCTCAGAATGGTTACTTGCTGAGGTCGCGGCCCTTAAAAAAAAGCACTAAAAAGGACTCGAATTAAAAAATGACAGGACAGAGAGAGAAACCCTCCTCCATACTCTAAAATAAGGGACTCCTCCTTCTCGGACCTTGAGGGAAGACCCAGAGGAGGAGTCCAATGCTTCCCGGTGGTGGCCCCAGTAATGGAAGTCCCAGACCCAAACAATCCTGAGCAGGTCATTTGGCGCCATGACACTTTAAGTTTCAAAGATATAAAACAACTTAAAGAGGCAACTCTAAATTATGGAGCACAAGCTCCCTTCACACTTTCCTTAATGGAATCTATTGCGCCTCTTAACTTGACACCTGGCGATTGGCAGCAGCTTTGCAGAATGGCTCTATCCAGGGGAGATTATTTGATTTGGAGAGGTGAGTTTCAAGAAAGATGCAGCCAGACAGCCAAAAGAAATGCACAGTCTGGACAGCCGCAGAGAAATGTGGAGACGCTTACTGGGTCTGATCAGTATGCCACCGCTCAACAACAAATGCAATATGACATCGCTGTCTATGCCCAAGTGGCAGCAGCAGCGCAAGATGCTTGGAAAGCATTGCCTTCCAAGGAAGGAGGGGATCACCTGTCCAAAGTCCTTCAAGGTCCCTCCGAAACTTTCCAAGACTTTGTAGACCGCCTCAGTCAGGTACCAGAAAGAACATTTTGGGGGCATGGGGCCTACGATGCCAGTTATCAAACAGATGGGTTTTGAAAATACTGTAAGGAGGACCTTTGCCCCCACTGCAACAAAAGCCTAAATGACTACATCCGGATATGTGGAGACATTGACGGTAATTTCCTCCAGGGCCAAGTGTTAGCTGCTGCTATTCGACCCCAAGGGGGAAAAGAAAGATCTAATCAGGGAGGGAGAAAAACATGTTTCAGCTGCGGTAGGGAAGGACACTTCCATAGACAGTGCCCTCAAAATAGTACTACCAGTCTCAAGAGCCTGGTTTATGCCCCCGTTGCCAAAGGGGATATCACTGGGCCACTGACTGTTACTCTAGAACTGACTTGGGGGGCAATTTCCTTCCTGCTAATAATAATCAGGGAAACTGGAAGAGGGCCCCGCCCCAGGGCCCCAAAACCAATGTGTATGGGGCAATGACCCCTGCTGTGGGCAGCAGCAAGATTCATTTTCTCCCCCTGAGCAACCCCTTCATCTCTCAGACCTCCTTAAAGCCGCTTCAGGTAGTGCAGGATTGGACATTGGTCCCTCTGCCCAGGCAGTCCTAACACCCGAGATGGGCATCCAGGCCAGGCCCTCCCTACTGGGGTACATGGGCCATTGCCTCCAGGCATAGTTGGACTACTCTTGGGATGGTCCAGTACTATCCCTCGAGGCATCCAGGTACACCCTGTGGTTATAGACCAGAATAGCAAAGGAGAGATGAAAATAATGACATCATTGGCCAGTGGGGTTGTTTCTATCCCAGCAGGAGAACGGATTGCTCAGTTGCTCCTCCTCCCTACAACTCCTTACAAGGCTCAAAAAAGTTTTAAAAAAATTAAAGAGAAAAGGGGAACTGAGAGATCTAAAAGGCTGGCCAGCAAGTAAGGCTATAAGGATCTATTAAAAAAGAAAGTCAGTAGCCCTACTATATACAGATGATAAAAGGGCTGAAAGAGAAATCAGAGAAACATCACCCTTTACAATTGCCACAAACAACATAAAATACCTTGGGGTAACGCTAACCAAACAAGTGAAAGACCTGTATCGTAAGAACTTTGAATCTTTAAAGAAAGAAATTAAATAAGCCCTCAGAAAATGGAAAGATCTCCCATGCTCTTGGATAGGTAGGATCAATGTAGTAAAAATGGCAATCCTGCCAAAAGCAATCAACAGATTCAATGCTATCCCCATTAAAATCCCAGCACAATTCTTCACAGACCTTGAAAGAACAATAATCAATTTTGTATGGAAAAACAAAAGACCCAGTATAGCCAAAACAACCCTGTTCAACAAGGCAACGTCCGGAGGCATCACTATCCCTGACCTCAAGCTATATTATAGAGCTATAGTCCTGAAAACAGCTTGGTATTGGCACAAAAATAGACAGGCAGACCAACGGAATCGAATTGAAAATCCGGGTATTAACCCACACACATACGAACATCTGATCTTTGACAAAGAAGCTAAAAATATACAATGGAATAAAGAAAGCATCTTCAACAAATGGTGCTGGCATAATTGGAGACTGGCATGTAGAAAAATGCGGATCGATCCATGTTTATCGCCATGCACAAAACTTAAGTCCAAATGGATCAAAGACCTCAACATAAATCCAGCCACACTGAACCTTTTAGAAGAGAAAGTGGGTGGTACCCTTGAACGAATTGGTACAGGAGACAGCTTCCTGAACATAACACAAGTAGCACAGACACTGAGATCAACAATTAATAAATGGGACCTACTGAAACTGAGAAGCTTCTGTAAGGCAAAGGACACAGTCAGCAAGACAAAAAGGCAGCCCACAGAGTGGGAAAAAATATTCACTAATCCCACATCTGACAGAGGGTTGATCTCCAAAATTTACAAAGAACTCAAGAAGCAAGTCTCCAAAACAGCAAAGGACCCAATTAAGAAGTGGGCTGCAGAACTAAATAGAGAGTTTTCAATAGAGGAGTCTAAAATGGCTGAGAGGCACTTGAGAAAGTGCTCAACATCCTTAGCCATCCGGGAAATGCAAATCAAAGCAACTCTGAGATACCATCTCACTCCTGTCAGAATGGCTAAAATCAAAAACACCAATGAAAATTTATGCTGGAGAGGATGTGGTGAAAGGAGGACACTCCTCCATTGCTGGTGGGAGTGCCAACTGGTTCAGACACTTTGGAAATCAGTATGGAGATTCCTCAGAAAAATGGGAATAAACCTACCACAAGACCCAGCAACTGCACTCTTAGGCATATATCCAAAAGATGCCCATTCATATAACAAAGATGTCTGTTCCACTATGTTCATAGCAGCTTTATTTGTAATAGCCAGAACTTGGAAGCAACCTAGATGTCCCTCACCCGAAGAATGGATAGAGAAAATGTGGTACATCTACACAATGGAGAACTATTCAGCAGAAAAAAATAATGGAATCATGAGATTCGCAGGCAAATGGATGACACTAGAAGAAACCATCCTGAGTGAGGTAACCCAGTCACAAAAAGAGAAACATGGCATGTACTCTCTCATATATGGATTTTAGACATAGATCTGGGGAGTGCCAGCCTACAATCCTATTGCCAGAGAGTCTGGGAAACAGAAACTTCATTTACTGGCTGGTTAAGTACTGAGCTGAACTCAAGAAAGCCAGTATCAGAGAGGGAGGACTGATGATCAAAGGGATTAAGACTGGGCTGGTTGAACCCCCAGAAACAGCTGACCAGACAAAGGTTAACTCTTGAATCCCAGGCATCAGCCTGGGAATCCAGCATGGGACTGATCAAGACCCCCTGAATCTGGGTGTCAGTGAGGAGGCCTAGGTAATCTATTGAGCCTTGGGCAGCAGATCAGTACCCATCCCAAGTATACACACGGTCTCTGGACTCCCATAGAACAATGTGAGGTGCACTCTCACCATGAACACTTGGGGAAGGGTCTAGGCCCTGCCCTATATGAAATGACAGACTATGGACACCCCCATGGAGGGCCTCACCCTCCCTGGGGGAATGAGGGGATAACGGGGGGGGATGGGGGGGAGGGCACGGGAGGAGGGGAGGGAAAGGGAGAGGGACTTGTGAAGCAACCTTGTTTCTTATCTAAATTTAAAATGGAAAATAAAAAAAATATTAATAAAAAAAAGGAGTACCAAGCTAGGGGTACCAGATTAAATCTCTAGGCCTTTGCCTCACACAAGGACAGGAAAGCAAGGGAAACCTAAGAGGTCGCCCTCAATTGGAGGGTGGATTGGATTAAATCTCCAGGCCCTTGTCTAAGGGATCATCCTCAATGGGAGGATAGATTAAAGATGGGTAAATTAAAAAATTGGCAATAGTTAATAAATGAGGGATTAGTATTTAGTTAAAAAATGCAAAGATATATGAAATAAAAAATGTTTATTTACATTTATATGGGGTAGGTTATTGATACAAATTTAAGGTCAATTTTATAAGTCATCTCTAAAAACTTTTGACAAAAGCCTGGCCTTTCCACTTTGCATCTACAGAATTACAAGGAGTGGGTATGGCTGTAGCCCCTAAGTGTAGCTGAAAATTTCTCAAATGAAGAAATGATGAAGGACATACAGGACTTTTTCAACCTTTTGTTTTAATTCAAGAATTGACTGGAATTGTGCTGTTAAAGAAGTTTCATTTCAACAAACTAATCATAAACAAGGCAAAAGGAGAGATATGTATGAATGGTCTGTGTGTATTAGCGTGGCCACGTCAGTATGTATGAAGTGTAAAGTGTAAATGTGTGAATGTTGACAAAAGCAACTGTTCTAATTACCTTGGCTATGATTAAAGGGATACTTAAATCCCTTCAAATAGTTAAAAACTACCTAAATCGATTTAGATATAGCCAAAAGAAACATCCAGTCAGTTGGTTAATGTCTTAACAAAAAAGATAAGGTTTAAGCCTTCATAGCCAGTAAAAAAAAAGGAGATTTTCTCAGGGAACTGCCCTGCCTTTTTGGCAGGCCCCACCCCCAAAGGTATCTGTGTAGATGCAAATTAGGCCTTGTCAGCTTAGATGCAACTGAGGTCTTGTCAGCTAGTGAGAGCTACTGGTTAGATAAAAAAAAAGATTACTCACAGACTTCAGATAATTTTCAAACATTATTTGGGACATAGTATACTTTAAAATCCTTAAATGAGGCACAGACTTCAGATAATTTTCAAAAATTATTTGGGACATAGTATATATATAGTATTTTAAACTATACTATGTCCCAAATAATTTTTGAAAATTAACTGAAGTCTGTGAGTAATCTTTTTACAATTGCCACAAACAACATAAAATACCTTGGGGTAATGCTAACCAAACAAGTGAAAGACCTGTATCATAAGAACTTTGAATGTTTAAAGAAAGAAATTAAAGAAGCCCTCAGAAAATGGAAAGATCTCCCATGTTCTTGGATAGGTAGGATCAATGTAGTAAAAATGGCAATCCTGCCAAAAGCAATCTACAGATTCAATGCAATCCCCATTAAAATCCCAGCACAATTCTTCACAGACCTTGAAAAAACAATAATCAATGTTGCATGGAAAAACAAAAGACCCAGTATAGCCAAAACAACCCTGTTCAACAACGCAACGTCCGGAAGCATCACCATCCCTGACCTCAAGCTCTATTATAGTGCTATAGTCCTGAAAACAGCTTGGTATTGGCACAAAAATAGACAGGTAGACAATTGGAATCAAATTGAAAACCCGGGTATTAACCCACACACATACGAACATCTGATCTTTGACAAAGAAGCTAAAAATATACAATGGAATAAAGAAAGCATCTTCAACAAATGGTGCTGGCATAACTGGAGGCTGGCATGTAGAAGAATGCGGATCGATCCATGTTTATCGCCATGCACAAAACTTAAGTCCAAATGGATCAAAGACCTCAACATAAATCCAGCCACAATGAACCTCTTAAAAGAGAAAGTGGGTGGTACCCTTGAACGAATTGGTACAGGAGACAGCTTCCTGAACATAACACCACTAGCACAGACAGTGAGATCAACAATTAATAAATGGGACCTACTGAAACTGAGAAGCTTCTGTAACGCAAAGGATACAGTCAGCAAGACAAAAAGGCAGCTCACAGAATGGGAAAAATATTCACTAATGCCACATCTGACAGAGGGTTGATCTCCAAAATTTACAAAGATCTCAAGAAGCAAGTCTCCAAAACATCAAAGGACCCAATTAAAAATTGGGCTGCAGAACTAAATAGAGAGTTTTCAATAGAGGAGTCTAAAATGGCTGAGAGGCACTTGAGAAAGTGCTCAACATCCTTAGCCATCCGGGAAATGCAAATCAAAACAACCCTGAGATACCATCTCACTCCTGTCAGAATGGCTAAAATCAAAAACACCAATGACAATTTATGCTGGAGAGGATGTGGTGAAAGGGGGACACTCCTCTGTTGCTGGTGGGAGTGCCAACTGGTTCAGCCACTTTGGAAATCAGTAACCTAGATGTCCCTCAACCGAAGAGTGGATAGAGAAAATGTGGTACATCTACACAATGGAGTACTATTCAGCAGAAAAAAATAATGGAATCCGGAGTTTCGCAGGCAAATGGATGACACTAGAAGAAACCATCCTGAGTGAGGTAACCCAGTCACAAAAAGAGAAACATGGCATGTACTCTCTCATATATGGATTTTAGACATAGATCTGGGGAGTGCCAGCCTACAATCCCATGGCGAGAGTGTCTGGGAAACAGAAACTTCATTTAGTGTCTGATGCAACCGACCAGTCTCTGTGTCATCAATCCCCACACCCTTGCCACATTCTCAGATACAGGCTGCACAGCGGGCGGGGCACTGGGTCACTAAAAAATGATACTCATGAAATAATTGAAGAGAAGCGAAAATGTCCTATGAAAAAGAACAGAAGAATGATTTGGGAGAAATACACATCATTGACTTGCTTCCCTTCACCTTCAGTCCAGAATAAGGGATCAATCAGCACATATTAGAACAACCACAGAAAACTTTGTGTCCTAATTTGCTATTGTGTTGCTATAATAAACATTGTAACTAAATTCAACTTAGGGAGAAAAACTTTATGCTATTTTGCAGGTTACAGTACTCCTTGGGCAAAAATTTAAGGCAGGAACTTTGAGGCAGAATCAATGGAACAACATTACTTACTGGCTCACTTTCTTGTTTGCTCAGCTAGTTTTCTTGTACACCTCCAGCCCTAACTGTCTAGAAATTTATCACCCACAGAGGTCTGAGCCCTTCCACATCAATTACAAATTTTAAAAATGCTCCACAGGTATGTCCAAAGGCCAATCTGATCTAGACAATTCCTTAATTGACAGTCAAACTGCCCAGTTATGACCAGTTTGTGCCAACTTGACAATAAAAACTTATCAGTATAATCCATCCCTTCTCAACTTGACACACAAATATATCATGTGAACCTTTCTTTTTACATAAAAATACACTTATGATACAACATGAAAAGTCTTATTATCTTTAAAAATTACAATTCTTTAAAAAGTCAACGTCCAAAAAAATCCAAAATTTCTTACTTATGGAGTTCTGTAAATAAAATAAAAATAAATCAAATAATTACTTATTTAAAGGGAAGAGCCAGTGAATAAAAACAATCAGATCAAAGCAAAACCCAAAATCTGAAGTAGTAAATTAAATCCAATGCTTCAATGGAAGTTATCTGAGAATCATAATTTTCTGGGCTGCACAGGACTTGAGTAGCCCTACGTCTTCATCCCTAACAGATGTGACACATACATCTTAGCTCTTAGGCTTCTTCTAGTTCCTTTCTGAACCTGCTATTGTCTTTTGTGGTTGTCTTATAGCTCTTCCATTTAGAGTATCCTGCAGTCTCCACTGAAATTGAAGCTGTACCTCCCTCTTATCCTGGCACTCATCAGGGACTTTTACTGTGCCACATGGTGTCAGAACTTAGCTGATCATCATTAACTATCTTGTAGCTTTCATGCCTTCAAAAGAAGTATCACTTGGGAGACACACATTGCCCTGTTCACAGTCAGTTTGAGATGCAGTCTTGGCCACCTGGACCACAAGCTTCTGTGTACTGATACTGAGGAAATACTTCCCAATTAATTTTGCCTCATGATTCTGAGTTTTTGTTTTTGTTTGTTGTTTCTTTGTTTTCTGCTTCAGCTGACTAACATTTTTTGTCCTACTAAAGCAAAGGATTCACTTCAGTAGCTGTCTCTTGTTAATTGCTGCTGATTCTGCATATCCCATTTATGAGTAACCATATTCTTAAACTAAAATATTATATAAAGAACCCAACAGAGTTTTTGCATCCCTCTGAAACGTCACAAGCCAGACCTCTATTGTATTGATTTCCTTCTGCTTCTTTACTTTCCAGCTCACGCAGAATGACGCATTGAAGTCTGAAAGTTCAAAGGCTTTTCTAACTCAAAATTACTCTTGGTTCTATACTCCTTCACAAAACAACCTGGGCAGGTCCATCACAGCAGTAATCTACATTGTCTGGCATCGACTTCTGTTCTGGTGTGAGAGCCAAAGTTACGTGTTTAAGTCTTAATTACTATGCTTAAGAGATCCATGAAACAAAAGATTAAAGATCCTTCTTTAAATGTTGGAGGCTATTGTTTATGGAAGATAACAAGCCTCAGGTTTTCACTTTCCAAAACAAGTTTGTTTGACTCATCGCCACTGAATGTGCTTGATCACATGTGGATGGGAGGTTTACAGGCAGGAAATGCATCAAGATGTACACTTGCCCCTGATTGGACATAGGCCAGAGGTAGGTCAGGATGTATGCTTGCTCCTAATTGGACCTGATGGGAAATACTTAAGTCACTGCAAAATTTGATTCACATCCATTTTTTTCCTGGGAAAACACAGATGGACCTGGCCAGAGCCCATTCACCTGGCCAGTATTTAATTAAAGCTTGCTTGAAATTTGGCTTTAAATTATGGTAGTAATCAGTTTTATTCTTGATGAGTGGGATTAACACTAGTATGTAATTCTGTCACTATATTCTGACTACAATAAGTGTGAGAGGGAAGGATTCATTTAACTTACACTTCCAGATCACAACACAGCACTGAAATAAATCAAGAGTAGGAACTCAGGTATGAACCTGGAGACAATAACAATAGAAGAAAGTTGCTGTGGTGCCTTGAATTTAAATATCCCTCATAGTCTTATAGGGGGAGGTATTATTAGGAGGTGTGGCTTTTGTGAGTAGGTGCAGCCTTTTTGGAAGAAGTGTGTCACTGTGGAGGCAGGCTTTCAGGTGTCGTCAAGATACCACTAAGTGTCACAGTCTACTTCCTGTTGCCTTCAAGATTTAGGAATCTCAACTATTTCTCCAGCACTACATGTGCCTGCATGTGACTATCTCCCACCATGATGATAATGGATGGATCCTCTGAACTGTAAGCAAGACACGCAAATTTATTTTTTCTTTTATATGACTTGCCATAGTCATGGTGTTACTTCAAAACAAGAGAAACCCTAAGACTGTTATTTAATTTGTTATTCTTTTAGATTCATGCTCAGCCAGATTTCTTATATATCACAGGCACAGCTGGGATTGAGATGTATAAATCCAGATTGAGATGGGCATTCCCACATCAATTAGCAAACAAGAAAATGCCCCATATCTCTCCCCACTAGCAAATCTGATTTAGCAATTCCTCAATTTACTTTCCTTCTTCCTAATTATATCAAGTTTGTGTCAAGGTGACAATAAAAACTAATGGATATATTTTGTTAGTACAATTCCTAATGTTGTCACCAGCCACGGTCTAGTATAACTACAGGCACATTATTTATTTCAAGGGCTTCTCTAGGTCCTTAAGAATTTTAAGGAATGATATCAAGGCACACAGATTCTGTGGAGATATTTGTGACCACAGCAAAAACTTCAGAGCCAGGTCACAGGCACACAACAACCACAGAGAAAGAATAACACAAATAAGGGGGAGCTCTTTTTCTAGACAATAAATCTGTGAAGGTATAAAAAGAGTGTATCAAAAGACAGCTTTTCTGATCAATGTGTCTCTAAATGAAGAAGACAACTCCCAAGGACTGTATGGGCAATATATCAAGACTAAGAAGTTGATAAGAGCCATAAAATTCAAGACTGATTTCTTTTGAAATTTGAACTAACATGGGATAAGTTACATTTACCTTTTTCATAACTCTCATTTTTAAAATTATTGAATTTGGGTGTACATAATACATTTGATTTTTACATGTTCACAGCTATAAAGAAATCTGTCTCAGAATAAATTTGATTTAGACGAGTAAATTAAAATTCTAGACTTAACACCTTTAGGTCATAATATAAAATGTTATGATGGGGGTCATTGTAATTAATGTAGTTTTCATATAAAATACATGAATTTGGGGATGTATGGATGGAAGTCCGTGGTGTTAGTACTCTTCTCACACTTGAACTTATTTTTGTCATTTCTATGACAAGATACATGTCAATAAAGAACTTAAAGGAGAAAATGCCTATTTGGTCTCACAGTTGTATAGTTCGTCATGGTGGAATTCAGTGGTAGCAGGAAATTGAGGTTGCTGATCACATTTCATCCATACTAAAGAAGCAGAAAGCAATGAATTCTGTGCTTTGTTAGATTTATCCCTTTTATGTAGTATATGATCCCACTCAATGCAATAGTGCTTCCCACATTAGGGGTAAATATTCTATTTTCACTAAACCTAACCTACATAAGAGCTAACAGAACTTCCAGCAGACTAAACTATTATAGATATTCCATCTCTTACATGTCCAGACACTTATCTCTTAAGTGATTCAACAATCCTGTCATATTTACAATCAAAATTAAACATTACACTCCAAGATGTTTAAATCTTCACCACCAAGTTGATGGGGAGACAGAGAATTAGTGAACATAAACTACATTAGTGTCTTTATAAAGATATTGCATAAAGTTTCTCCTTATCTGCTATTCTAGTACATACTAATATGGAACTGTCTATAATTCAGAAAATAGCTTCCCATCAGACACAAACTGTGGAGGCACCTTGATTTGCATTTATAGCTTCAGGTATTTGCTATTTATAAATCATCACTCTATGATTGTTACAGCATCTCCATCTAAGTCATCTAACCTGAATTATAAATGCTGTTAAAAAATCAGGGACTGTGGAGATGGTTCAGAGTTTAAGGACAGAGGCTACTATTCTAAAGGACTCAGGTTCAATTCCCAGGATGCACATGGTGACTCACAATCATCTGCAACTTGAATTTTAGGAGATCTGACCCCTTCTTCTAGCCTCCAAGGGCACAAACTATGCAAAGTGTTTACAGATGTATATGCAGTCAAAACACATATAACACAAAAAAACTAACTTAAAAGTTTAAAACAACAACAAAAACTGATTTGAAAGTGTTGTATGAAAGAAATGTCTTCAGGGAACTGAAGTTTCCCTTTAAGTTAGGAGGTGCAGAATGCTAGATGAGATTAGTGATTGTGATGTCAGAGTTCTAGAAGCATTGATGTGTTGATAGTTACATACTGAAGGCACAGTACGGAGACTATACTGCTCTAGAAAGCTCATAATCTAGATGACTACACAGAACAATGGACAGGTAAGAAAGGGAAGACATATTCCTAAATTTCGCTAGATATCAAGGGTGCTGAAAATTACCAATAGTGATTTATACTTGTGTTTGTGCAATTCTTTCTTTCCTTTTATAAATTTATTTATTTATTTTTCAGTTTAACTTTATATAAGAAACAAGGTTGCTTCACAAGTCAGTTCCAGGTCCCTCTCCCTTTCCCTCCCCTCCTCCCGTGCACTCCCTCCAGCCCCCCCCCCATTATCCCCTCATTTCCCCAGGGAGGGTGAGGCCCTCCATGGGGGTGTCCATAGTCTGTCAATTCATATAGGGCAGGGCCTAGACCCTTCCCCAAGAGGTCAGGGTGAGAGTGCACCTCACATTGTTGGATGGGAGTCCAAAGTCCGTGTGTATACTCGGGATGGGTACTGATCTGCTGCCCAAGGCTCAATAGATTACCTAGGCCTCCTCACTGACACTCACATTCAGGGGGTCTTGATCAGTACCATGCTGGATTCCCAGGCTGATGCCTGGGATTCAAGAGTTAACCTTTGTCAGGTCAGCTGTTTCTGGGGGTTAAATCAGCCCAGTCTTAATCCCTTTGGACATCAGTCTTCCCTCTCTGTTACTGGCTTTCTTGAGTTCAGCTCAGTACTTAACCAAGGGAGTCTGCCTCTTCTTCAATCAGCCACTAAATGAACTTTCTGTTTCCCAGACTCTCTCGCCATGGGATTGTAGGCTGGCACACCCCAGATCTATGTCTAAAATCCATATATGAGAGAGTACATGCCATGTTTCTCTTTTTGTGACTGGGTTACCTCACTCAGGATGGTTTCTTCTAGTGTCATCCATTTGCCTGCGAGTCTCAGGATTCCATTGCTTTTTTTCTGCTGAATAGTACTCCATTGTGTAAATGTACCACATTTTCTCTATCCACTCTTCAGTTGAGGGACATCTAGGTTGCTTCCAAGTTCTGGCTATTACAAATAATGCTGCTATGAACATAGTGGAACAGACATCCTTGTTGTATGAATGGGCATCTTTTGGATATATGCCTAAGAGTGGAGTTGCTGGGTCTTGTGGTAGGTTTATTCCCATTTTTCTGAGGAATCTCCATAGTGATTTCCAAAGTGGCTGAACCAGTTGGCACTCCCACCAGCAATGGAGGAGTGTCCCCCTTTCACCACATCCTCTCCAGCATAAATTGCCATTGGTGTTTTTGATTTTAGCCATTCTGACAGGAGTGAGATGGTATCTCAGAGTTGTTTTGATTTGCATTTCCCTGATGGCTAAGCCCTCTCAGCCATTTTAGACTCCTCTATTGAAAACTCTCTATTTAGTTCTGCAGCCCACTTTTTAATTGGGTCCTTTGATGTTTTGGAGACTTGCTTCTTGAGTTCTTTGTAAATTTTGGAGATCAACCCTCTGTCAGATGTGGCATTAGTGAATATTTTTCCCATTCTGTGGGCTGCCTTTTTGTCTTGCTGACTGTGTCCTTTGCCTTACAGACACTTCTCAGTTTCAGGAGGTCCCACTTATTAATTGTTGATCTCACTAGCTGTGCTAGTGGTGTTATGTTCAGGAAGCTGTCTCCTGTACCAATTCGTTCAAGGGTACCACCTACTCTCTCTTCTAAGAGGGTCAGTGTGGCTGGATTTATGTTGAGGTCTTTGATCCATTTGGACTTAAGTTTTGTGCATGGCGATAAACATGGATTGATTCGCATTCTTCTACATGCCAGCCTCCAGTTATGCCAGCACCATTTGTTGAAGATGCTTTCTTTATTCCATTGTGTATTTTGAGCTTCTTTGTCAAAGATCAGATGTTCGTACGTGTGTGGGTTAATATCCGGGTTTCTAATTGGATTCTATTGGTCTACCTGTCTAGTTTTGTGCCAATACCAAGCTGTTTTCAGGACTATAGCTCTATAATAGATGCCTCTGGATGTTGTCTTGTTGAACAGGGTTGTTTTGGCTATCCTGGGTCTTTTGTTTTTACATACAAAATTGATTATTATTCTTTCAAGTTCTGTGAAGAATTGTGCTGGGATTTTAATGGGGATTGCATTGAATCTGTAGATTGCTTTTGACAGGATTGCCATTTTTACTACATTGATCCTACCTATCCAAGAGCATGGGAGATCTTTCCATTTTCTGAGGGCTCCTTTAATTTCTTTTGTTAAAGATTCAAAGTTCTTGTGATACAGGTCTTTCACTTGTTTGGTTAGCGTTACCCCAAGGTATTTTATGTTGTTTGTGGCAATTGTAAAGGGTGATGTTTCTCTGATTTCTTTTTCAGCCCTTTTATCATCAGTATATACTAGGGCTACTGATTTTCTTGAGTTGATCTTGTAGCCTGCTACTGTGCTGAAGGTGTTAGTCAGCTGTAAGAGTTCCTTGGTAGAGTTTTTTGGGTCATTGATGTAAACTAACATATCATCTGCAAAGAGTGAAAGTTCGACCTCTTCCTTCCCAATTTGTATCCCCTCGATCCCCATTTGTTGTTGTATGGCAATAGCTAGAACTTCAAGTACCATGTTAAAAAGGTATGGAGAGAGTGGACAGCCTTTTTTTTGTTCCTGATTTTAGAGGAATTGCATTGAGTTTCTGTCCATTTAGTTTGATGTTGGCTGTTGGTTTACTGTATATAGCTTTTATTATGTTTAAGTATGTCCCTGTTATCCCAGATCTCTCCAAGACCTTTATCATGAAGGGTTGTTGGATTTTGTCAAAGGCTTTTTCAGCATCTAGTGAGATGATCATGTGATTACTTTTTAGCTTGTTTATATGGTGGATTACGTTGATGGATTTTCACATGTTGAACCATCCCTGTATCCCTGGGATGAAACTTACTTGATCGTGGTGAATGATTGTTTTGATGTGTTCTTGGATCCAATTTGCCAGTATTTTATTGAGTGTTTTTGCATCAATGTTCATGAGGGATATTGGTCTGAAGTTCTCTTTCTTAGTTGTATCTTTGTGTGGCTTGAGGATCAAGGTTATTGAAGCCTCATAGAAAGAGTTTGGCAAAGACCCTTCTGCTTCTATTGGGTGGAATACTTTGAGAAGAATTGGTATAAGCTATTCTTTGAATTTCTGGTAGAATTCTGCACTGAGGCCATCTGGACTTGGACTTTTTTTGGTTGGGAGACTTTTGATGACTGCTTTGATTTCCATAGGGGTTATACGTCTATTTAAATTGCTTATCTGTTCTTGATTTAGTTTTGGCAATTGATAGCTATCCAGGAAGTCATCCACTTCCTTTAAATTTTCGAATTTTGTGGAGTACAGATTTCCTCAGAGTCTGTTGTTATGTCCCCCTTTTCATTTCTGATTTTGTTAATTTGCATGTTCACTCTCTGCTGTTTGGTAAGTTTGGACAAAGGTTTGTCTATCTTGTTGATGTCTCAAAGAACCAACTTTTTGTTGCATTGATTCTTTGTATTGTTTTCCTAGTTTCTACTTTATTGATTTCAGCCCTCAATTTGATTATTTCCTGGCGTTTACTCCTCCTGGGGGAGTTTGCTTCTTTGTGTTCTAGAGCTTTCAGCTGTGCTGTTAATTCTCTATTATAACTGTTCTCCAGTTTCTTCATGTGGGCTCTTAGTGCTATGAACTTCCCCTGTAGCACTGCTTTCAATGTGTCCCATAGGTTTGGTTGTGTTGTGTCTTCATTCTCATTGAATTCGAGGAAGTCTTTAATTTCTTTTTTTAATTTCCTCTTTGACCCAGGGATGGTGCAGTTGAGCATTATTCAATTTCCATGAGTTTGTAGGTTTTCTGCGATTTGTGTTGTTGTTGCATTCTAATTTTAAAGCATGGTGGTCTGATAAGATGCATGGAGTTATTCCAATTTTTTTGTAGCTGCTGAGGTTTGATATGTTGCCAAGTATGTGTTTGATTTTTGAGAAGGTTCCATGTGGTTTTGAGAAGAAGATATATTCTTTGTATGTGGATGAAATGTTCTATTGTTGTCTGTTAATCCCAGTTGGGTCATTACTTCTATTAGACCCTTTGCTTCTTTGTTAAGTTTCTGTCTGGTATTCCTGTCTAGTGGTGAGAGTGTCATATTATTTAGTTTTTATATTTACACTATATATTATATCTATATTTATCTCCATTATGAAACAAAATTCTACTTTGATTTCCTTGCTAAAATGTTGACAATTTATATTTAGCAATACTTTATAATTTTGTACCATGTATCCATTGATTATTACAGTTTTTAAGGTACACTAGGACCTGGTTCTTTGTGCATTTTCATCTGCTTTCATATACCTTCTTCTAGTCTCCCACCCTGCTAATTATTATTGCTTCATGTTATGTTATTATGTAGAGAAACTCTCCATTTTCACTCACATTTGTGAAATTCTTTTAGATCTAGGACACCCCAAGAAAACTCACAGAATCAACTACCTGGGGCTCATATGTGCTCACAGAGCCTGAACGAATAACCAGGGAGCCTGTATGGGACTGGACTAGGTCCTCTGCATATATGTGATAGTTGTGTAGCTGATTTCCTTGTGGGACACCTATCAGTGGGAGCAGCGGCTATGTCTGACTCTGTTACCTACTTTTGGGTGCCTTTCCTCTTATGGCTTGCCTTATCCAGGCTTAATAGGAAAGGAAGTTTTACTGCAACTTGATATGTCATTGCTGGCTGATATCTATGGGAGTCTTCCCCTTTTCTAACTAGAAAGGAGGAGAAGTGGATGCAACAGGAGGAAGGGGGATGTTTGGAGAGAATAGAAGAGGAGGGAAAGGAAACTGTGATTAGGCTGGAAAAATTAATTCATTAATAAAATAGAAGAAGAATAGTTTGAGTCAATATTTTCAGGACTTTCATGTATATAAAATAATTTTCTGTTTTTGTCAAAATGTGCCTGTCTTCTCATTTTTTGCCATAAGACAATTTGTTATCTGGAAATAAGACAATGATTGAAAATTTTTAATACATATCTAAAAGTTTGCAGATATAAAGCCAGAAAAGTCAGCTTATTTTTGTTTATATTTACTAAGGATCTCCAGCAAGAATAAAATAGCATTCATGTATGTACTAAGGCATCATAATGCTGAGTAAACTTCTGCATTGTTATTTCTGCATCAGTTATTTCATACTTTTATTTTATAGAAATATACCATGAAGTTATGGGATCATGAAAAGAGGAATGAAACATCTCTCTGACATTATTAGACTCATATACTTCTTGATGTGATAGAGATATATCTTCGCCTCAAAATATGCAACGGTATTACTAGTTACTATCTTGTCATTTAGAAACTGCTTCTCCTATGCACCTATTACTTAAAGAGTATAGTTCTATTGACAAAAATGACAAGGGTCAATAAAATTACACATAAAAATCTGTATGGTTCTAAAGATAATAGACTAGTGTAAAAACAAACGTGATAATGATGCAGTATGTGTTATTTTTTGTGAACTTATACAAAATGCTCTTGAATATTAATGAAAGAAATAATTATTTTTGATGATAGATGTTACAACATAACTTAGTTTTGGTATGGCTTTCTAATAGTGAATAGGAATTTAGCAGAGTAAAACTATCAAGAGTGAGACTTAGAGAAATGTAAATAGAATTGACATAATTTGTAAAAACCTACTAAGTGCTTCCTAAATCTCTGAGAGCTAATTCTAGCTACTGGAGACAAGCAATGTACAGATGGACAAATTCCAGTCCTTTATTAAATCTACATCCTGGTCAAAGAAACATACATGAAACAAACAGGCAAATAAAATATGATTGCATTAGTATATGAGCTCTATGCAAACTAATAGAAACAATGTTCTGGAGTGACTATGAATGGTAGAGCAGCATCTTAAATAGAATGCTTATGTGAAGACTCTATATTAAGAAGAGAAATAATGCAATAAAAGATTATGGAGAGGAGCATTAGTGGAAAAATGATTATCAAGTAAAAGACTGATAGAAAAACACTTATGAACAAATCACTACTGCTCATTAGATATGTATAGAGATTTAGGAATTGAAACAGACTCCTATAAATTCTTTATTTTTATCTATGATTAATACAAATTATGTGGTCACAAGTGAGAGCCCCTGTGGGTAGGGCAAACTCCAATCCTGTGAAAGGCTAAAAAATATGTTTTTCATGACAGACTAAGTGTAATCATGTCATGTGGAAGCCTTCTCCTCCAGCTTCCAGTAATTTGTAGATGTTGTTAATCCCAATGTCAAGTACCTTTACTGGAATTTCTGAGGAACAAGTAACATATATATATATATATTTTGAATTAAGATAATAGCATATATTTTCAGTTTGAGGTAACAGGGCCTCCTGAAGAGAAGCTATAAAGACAAAAGATAAATAATTAGACTCTTACAAAAATTTTACCCCTCCACAATTTTCCTCAGTCAGCTATTTCTCTTACTTGTTCAACTAGGATAAAATATTTTCTATGTATAATTTTATAAACAACAACAATAATAGTTCATATATGCCAAGGAGAGTGAAATCATTTTATCTTTCAAATTTTGATCTTTACAGATACGACTACTTGGCTTCCTTTCGAGGCAAAGCAACAGGAAAAATGGTGGGGCAGATACCTGTGAAGGAGGGAGACAGCATAGACCCAGGGCTGAGCAATGTCAACCGGCTGCCCATGGGGTTTCCAAGGCCAATCTTCCAGGCAAGTCCCCCATACCAGAAAAATAAGCATTCTTTACCTTCCCAAGGTTCTCAATTCCAAGGATTTCAACAGTTTAGAAAAATTTCACCAAAAAATTCATCTACTGATATGAACACCTTTAACTTTCAATTGTCAAATGTGAGTAATGACACCCATCAAGACAAAACTAGCAATCCCCAAGCAAATGGTTCAAATTCTACTCTCCTACAATTCAACTGCCCACAATCAATTCAGGACAAAATGACAGTGAATAAGGCTGTTACATCTTCTCAGCTGACTCCACCAAAAATGACAGAAGCAGAAGAGAAATCCTGTAATACATGGAAGAAAATTAGAAAATCATATGCACAGAAGAAGGGGCCAGTTCGAAAAGTGCCTCATTTTGTTCCTGACCAAGCATCCGAGAGGAAAGGGACAACAACCCCTCTCAACTCGACATATGCCACCCGAAAGTCAAAGCCAATAAGCAGTGTCCACACTCGGCCATATAGGGATATAGTCATTCACCTACTGGCATTAAAAGACTACCAGAAATCTGAACTTCTTGTTCAAATGCAAAAAGATGGCATCAAAATAAATGATACCAATTTTCTTGGAAAAATTCTGCTGCAAGTGGCTAATTTGAATGCCACCACTTTGTCATACACTTTAAAAGACAGTATATTCAAAGAGGTCCGGAAAGATTGGCCTGGTTACAATGAGAAAGACAAACAGTCATTGGATTTGGTGCTTTCTAGAAAACTACATACTTTTCACAATGCTAAAAAGGCCACCCATTGCAAAGAATCATCTCTAGTTTCTAAAACAGATGATACATCTTCCTCAAAGGATCATTTTCACTACTTATCTGGTATTGACACTCTAATGAAAAACAAAGGTGGTGGACTCTTTCCCCCTAAATCTGCTATACAGTTGACATCAAATGGCCAAGAAAGTGTTAACAGTGGGAAATCTATAATTATACCATTATCTGCAACTACTGCCAAATACATCCCTTCAACGTTGCCTACCTCCCATATGCCAATTTCAAATTCACCACTGATTATGAAATACAATCATAATGTTTGCAGTGCTCCAGAAAGATCTGGGACTCAAAATCCATGTGAAAGCAATAGCCATGACAGTGCCATGTTTGAAAGAGAGAATAATAAATACACTTCTTGGGAAGCTCCATCTGGTGTTTCAGTTCAAAAAAAGTATTCAAAGCCAATAGAAATACAGCATTTCATGCCCGAGAAGTTCAAATGTACATTTGCAAAGAGAACAACAACCATCCCAAACTGCATTACCAGCATGATAGAGAAACAGAAAATAGATTTTAAAAAACAAGATGAAATTATGAAGTCAAATTTGAACAAGGAAGTTAAAAAAGTTTTTCCTGACAATGGGAAGACCTGTTTTACATCTGGGACTCCAGATTATTTGGCTGATTATTCCATTATAGTTTCCTCTGACCAACGCCAGTGTTATGAGAAGGAATTCAGGGCAGATTATAGTGAATATCAGGCCATGTCTGACAAAATACAGATGTCATGCACACCAATCATTGACCTAGATTCAGAAAGAAAGGGCTTTTCTCCAGGATCAAGAGAATACCAAGATATTACTAAAAATTTTCAGTAGCATATCAGAAAATGTGACAGCTTAATCCTAAATTTTGTGAAGAAAAAGATAGATGTGTGTTTCTTTACAACAAGCTGGTTCACATTAAAAAGTTAATAAATGATTTTGACCAGCAAGAAGTAAAGTTTGGACAAGAATAAACTTTGTTTATTGAAATTCCAGATAACTTGCTCCAAGATTCTAAAGGGATGGCATTTGCAAATATTTTAAAGCTTGGAAACATTATTTAAATTTAGTTTGCAATATATATAGCTTTCTTGCAATTCTGAAGCTGCATTGCATGATTCTTTAACCTCCAATATTTGTGCTTTCACTACATATTTCATAATATTGTGAACCCAATGTCTATGAAATAAAATTGTACACATTAAAAATAAAATGAGCAAGTTGAAGTACTTTTGTATAAGCAGTCTCTCTTTTGGATGGTTTTAATTCAAGTTAATTGTTCAAACAGAGGTTTAGAAATTTATGCACAGTACTTCTTCATGTCTTGGGAGAACACCATTTTTAGTCAAATACCTGAAGATTTCAAACTACAGAGGATGTCTTAGAGTTATTGCTGCTGTCCTGAATCATCATGATCAATGTAACTTGGGGAGAAAAGGGTTTATTTGGATTATGCTTTCAAATCACTGTTAGTCATCAAAGGAAACCAGAAGAGGAACACAAACTGCTTACAGGGTCTCCTTATTAGGTGCAAACAGTTCTTCTTATTGGGAACAGGTGATGTCCAGACAAATTAGAAGCAACTAATAACCTGTCCTTTTCACACCCCACGACTCCTCTCAGTGCCTATCCTTATTGAGGAAGAGGAGGGATATGTAAACTTCAAAACATATGAAGCATAGGACTTAATTGTCCAAATATAGGTGAATACTCTGTTTGGACAGCATTGTTAGCTATCAACAACATGTCTTTATATGCAAATGATATGAAATTAAAAAGACTTGATTTCAGCAGAAGCCTGCTGACTTTCATATCTAACATCATGCTGGCACCATTTAGGGAAGTCAGAGTATTTCTTTGTATCTGGAACAGATAACCTTAACCGTGGTACTAGCAAGGCTATCCCCAAATCTAAAGTTATACAATCCAAACTCAACTTAATGAGACAAATTTGTAGTGAATGTCTTTGATGAGGAAGGATAGGTTCTTTCATTTATGAAGATTAAATTGCTTTCAGGATAGGACTTATATCTGATCTCAAAAAATTTGTGGAACAGTCTATGAAGTTAACCATGTATGCACATATAAAACAGTGTATTTAGTAATGGTTCACATATAATAGTGTCTGCAATGTAGTTTCCATTATATTCCTCATGTGCTAGTAACTTTGTCCAAATTGAATTTTTTAGGTTGAAAATTTCCATGCCTCATTTAAGCTCAAAGCTATTTAAAAATTAGACTTTAAACTCCCAAGGCATTTTTTGCCTATCACAGGAACCTCTTCTAATTTCAGAAAAGGTAAGAGAAGTTTTTGAGTATTTGTGCATAATGGTAAGGCGTTTGTGTCCTTAACTAGATCCCCAAATACATTGTGCTGATCTCCTAAAGTAACTGGAGCAGGCTCCCTGGAATCAAGTCCCTTGATCATTGCACAGCTAGTCTTCTGTATGTGCACAGGGCTTATAAAGATCCTTAGATGTCCATGATGTTGAAATACATCTAGTCACCTGGTAATTGTGATACATCTAGTCACAGTGTCATAGCCCAGGCCTCTGCTATGTCCTTTTCTCTCCTGCCATGGAGCAAACAAAATAAATTTAAAATTCAAAAGTAATTTACTGTTATAAAATATGGGTGATTATAGACTTTTTACATGCTTTTTGTTGAAAAAAAGATATCTATGTTGTTAGTTGTAGACCAATATTGCCATACAAGTCTCAGAGCTGTCTATAGGCTCCATCTTTGACCTCAGTATCTATCTACATGTGTAGTTACAGTGCATCCCTCCCCTAATAGGGACAAAATAAACACCCATGCCTCAGGAAGGCCTTGGCTTGCTCAGGCTTGCTGCTGAGTGAGGAGAGACAAAAAGACCCAGAGGAAAGAAACCACAGATCCATCTCTTTCTAGACCCACACAAGAAAAATGTCATTCCTCGATCTTATGTTTCTGTGTGTCAAGAATCTTCACCTTACACTTGCTTTAAACTTTATTTTTATCACATGACATTAAAGCCATATCATTTTTGAAATTATGTAGCAGTAGTATTTACTTTTTTAAAAAAAGTGACTATTGGGCTGCAGCGATGGCTCAGCCATTAAAGGCTAGGCTCACAACAGGGCTTTTAAAGATGGCTTCTTACTTATATCCTCCTGAGGTCATAGCCATATGTGTATTTATATGAGTTACTGGTTTGCGTTTCTGGCTAATGTCTCCTGGTAGGCCTCCCATGTAGACATATACATACATATCCATGTAGGTTCAGAATTTCCCACAAGGAACAAATAATCTTATAATGAAAAGCAGCATTTTCTGTGACTCTATGCCAAGGTACTGGGTCCTTGTTCTTCTCCAGTTGATGTATCCTAACAACTCTGTCGGACAATAACTCTGTGAATTCTGCACAATATCTCTTTCAGTACCACATCTGCCTCGGCTTTTTGGGTAAATTTGCCTCTTAGAGCCTTTCTCATGTTCAGTGACACACTGAGATCAGTTTTTGCTTGGAAGGGCATAATTAGCAGCAACAACAATAACAATAGTTTTTCTTCACAAGTCTCAGTCTTAAAATTTCCCTGGATTTATTTGTCAGTTTTCTTTCTAGTTGGAGCCGACCTTAGCACACTTGTTCTCAGTTTGGTTAGACAAAGTCTTCAGGGCGTTATTTGATCAGTTTTATGCTTCAAATGGTGGAATATGTGGTCACTGTTCCCTTTCATCTTTAGCTTTCTACATAGAAATGAGGGCAGAGTACTGGGTTGTCTGTAAGTGATCTCTGACAGAACTCCCATAATTGGGAACATTTTGTGATCTGCTTTGTGATGTAGCTTGGGCTGTTTAGCCTGGGAAATATGTCTTGTTTGGCTGAGAAACCGAAATAGAGTGGCTAAGGGCCACCCTATTTCACACCCCCAAAAGTATAGAATTTAAATCTTGAAAATTGTGCAGGGATTTTTGGCAAAAGGAATGACTTTTTGCATCTACTAATACTAACAAACTGCTCCAAACTTATTGTCTGTAAATAGTATTTTGTTGCTTTTTATTAGCATTTTTTTGTGGATTGGCTGTGTTCGGTTTTCACTTTAGACCCTGATGTCTAACCATCAAATGTCAGATGAGGCTGGTTCTGTCTGCAGTCTTCCTTGGACATATGATGACAACGACTTTCCACTTCACATTGGGGACCTGGACTGGTGTATCTGGACTAGAATGGGCCTATCCTGACATCCATGTATTCAGGAAGCGTCTTGTGTGACCAATGTGGTTTTGATCATAGCACGGAAAACTTAGGAAGTTAAGATTCTTACAGATATCTAGATTTCCCATTGTTGGTGTCTGAAGAGTTGGAAAGCTAATGATGCTATATTTTTCAGGTGGGGAGAATGGTCTAGGTTCACATCTGTTACATATTGTTCAGAGCAATGCTGGAGTTTTAGAAGAAATGTCCTGAACCTAAACTTTGTATAGGAAAGGGGTAAAATAACTATGTCTGTGTTTGGTCTTCACAGTTACTTTGTAATGATATGTTTCCCAAAGTACAAGCAGAAGGAAATGTAAAGGCAAAGTAATAGTGTAGGCTTCAATGGACGCTGTAACGATTCACGACACACAATTACTGAAAGTAAAGCTAAGTATTTAATGTAGAAATTACTCACAAGATACCAAACAAGTAACCCAGACAATACAAGCCGTTTCCTCTGCCGAGGCAGAAGCCGAACTCCAGGAAAAGAGACCGAGACTTCCTGTGTGCTGTCTTTTATACCTTCCCCCGTAACACCCCCTAGTCATGCCCAAAAGTGGGCCTGGCTAGTGACGTAGTTCCGCCTACGTACGTATATGTCTTTACGTCCAGCCGTATACGTCTTTAGTCCTGCCTAAAGTGGGTGTGGTTAGCGGTATGGTAAACCGCCCTTTTATTACCTCATCTGTATGCACCTCTAATAAGTCACATGTTTAATGGCGGCATCAGACTTCCTCCTACATAATAGGCTTCTCTTATCTGGAAAGTGAGTTTAGTTGCTTATCTGGAGACCAAGAAATGTCAGGAACAAAGAGTTCTGTGCTTCTAATGGCAGTCTCAATAATATATAAAGGGGACAGGGGATGGCAGAGTGAGTACAAATAGTAAAGAGCCAGTGGTCACTATGAGAGATGCAAATGTCATTAGATTAGGGTCCTTTTCAAATTATTGGGAAATCAAATTCTGAATAGAAGACCTCACCACAGTGCATGTATACAAATATACATGCATATTTGTAAACATAATTTCATATACTTGTAATTATTTGTTTAGTTAATATAGCTACAGTACTTTTTTCTCTCCATGTACATATATGTGTGTGTGTGTGTGTGTGTGTGTGTGTGTGTGTGTGTGTGTGTGTGGATA
Organism: Mesocricetus auratus; assembly: GCF_017639785.1. NCBI lineage: Eukaryota > Metazoa > Chordata > Mammalia > Rodentia > Cricetidae > Mesocricetus > Mesocricetus auratus. The sequence continues at coordinate 5,159,907 of NW_024429188.1, forward strand.
TGTATGTGTGATGTGTGTGTATGGTGTTTATGATGTATGTTTATGGTGTGTATGTGTGTGATCTCTGTGTTTGGTGTGTGTGTGGTGTGAGTGGGGGTGTAATGTGTGTGTATGGTGTGTATGTGTGTATGTGTTATATGTGCGTATGTGTGTGATGTGCATGTATAGTGTGTATGGTGTGTCTGTGTGTGGGATATATGAAGAGGCCAGAGAAGACTGTCACATAGTTCCTTTATCTCTTTCCACCTTACTTGCAAACATTTGATTACACTTTTCCTTGAGTGATGTGTGTGCCCTGAAATCCATGTGGAAGTGAAAAGATTACTTTCAGGAGTCAGTTCTCTCCTTTCATAGTGTGAATCCCCGAAATCCCACTCAGGTCCTATCAGGCTTGGCAGCAAGAACCCTCACCCACTGACCCACCTCATCTGCCAGCTTCAGTGTCACTAATGTAAAGGGACCTTTTTGTTCTGCTGTGTTTATTGTCAGACTGACTTTTTCTTAAAATTATTAGTGACCCTGTGTGAACAAATATCCGCCAGTTTCTGTGAGCATTGCATAAGCTTCGTAGAGCTCTGAATTTTTCATGAGGTTCAACAGAGACATTTTCTCTTTTGATATGTGTTTCACTTAACATTCAGAACATTCTGGTTTGGCAACAGCTCTCCTCAGTTTGACACACATGCATGGTACCCTGCCAGCAGCCATCATTCACCTGTTTCATCCAGGAGAACTATGTCCAGGAAAGAAGCAATTGTGTGTATGGGTAGGTGGGTGTATTTGTGTATGTATGTTTTTATTTCTTCAAGGGAGTCATTGATTTCATCAACAAGGAGCTCTGTCATTTTCATATATTGTTAGCTAAGTTCTTTTTCTTTTGCTTCATCTGTGTTGAATATTCAGGGCTTGTTGTGCAAGAACAGCTGTGTCTAGTGGAAACATACTGCCCCAGCATCTAGTCATCAGGAGTTGGGACGATTGCAATGCTAGATTCTGATGTCTGCTCTTGTCTGCATTGGGTGGGTGTTTTGTTATTTGGTGTCTGCTTCCTCTTTAATTTCAGAGAGTGTGATGGCTGTGTGTTGTCTGAATTTCTGGCCTGTTATTCTGCTCACAGGGATCATCTGCTGGTGTCAGAGGCTGGGATACTGGCATGAGTTGGGGGAAGAAGGTTGGAGTAGAATGTCTTTATGATCCATGGGGATGGGGTCAGAGAGAAAAGGGAGACCACAGCAGGATTCCTGCTCCAGAACTGGGGATGAAACTAGTGGGACTTGGTCTCAGGAGCAGTAGGAAAGGGGTTGAGGGACCAAAAATTAGAATTAATAAACGTTCAAAAACTTGCGCCCAGATCTATACATAGAAAGGGAAAATTTAACTCCTTAAATAAGGAGTGCTATGGCTGGTGCCTAAGCCCCTTGCTCTCCAAAAAGGGGGGGGTAACTGTCCAACACTCCTTTTGACATTCCTTTGCTAATTGCTAGTCATATAGGCCCCCTGCCAATTGTAAAGGTCCTCTGGCCCAGGGAATAGCTGACAGACCCTATGACCCCATAACCCTGCAACATCATGCCCTATCTTGTCTTACTCAAATGTATCTTGATTAAAATATATAGTTACTGCTTTACTCTGTAGTTTTATGACTTTAAGTAAACATGAAAACTGAAATTTGTGGCCTTCAACCTCATGGTCTACCCCTTTAAAAGCTTCTTATTTTGGCTGGTGGGCATCTCATTTCCTCCATCATGGAAAGAGATCCATCTGGACAGCTGAACAGTAAATGGAACCTTTGCTTTTGCATCAGAGTGTTGACTCCTTGTTTTAGTCTCTGGGATTATGTAAACTTGGCAAACAGTATGTGTCTGACTTCTGCCTAATTGTTGCCCTGGGAGGAGTTTCCCTTGGGTTAGAAGGAGTGACTACTGCAGATGGGTTCTGAACCAAAGCAACAAGTGTGGGGACTGAGGTTAGAAAGGGAAGATCTAGGGGAAACACAGTAGGTGGAGGCAGGAAAGGTAGTCATGGCTGTTCTGCTGTAGAACTGGTGGTGAGAGTGGCTATTGACTTTGTGGGAACAGAGAGAGGAGAAAGTCTGCAGGCAGCCTTCCACTCACTTCAACTTCTGGCACTCATGGCAGGTGGTTTAACAGGGGCTGCTCTTTTATACAGAAAGTCAGTCCTTGAGTGACTCTCATGGATTTGCAGAGTCAGTCAGGGGTCTGAAACAATGAACAGGAAACAGGCACAAGAGGAATGCTGAGATGCCATACCACTGCAGGGGACTGGTTATGCAAGTTGTGGCACTCACTAGATATTCTGGACCAGCTGGGTTAAACAGTAGCCAGGGTAGGAATGCAAACAATTGCTTTGTAAATCCTCTGCTAACACCTGAAGAATCCCAGGACAAGGGGTCTCTGATTGCTTAAATCCAGGACAATAGACCTTTTCCAACCCAATTGGTTTTCAAACAACTGTCTGTCAATCTGCCACTAAAACTGTGACTACACGTAACTGAAATTTATTATGTCATCATCTCCAAGCTTCAGACAGTCATATGGGGTTCATATTATGTCCTGCCTTGGTGTTAATAAGCTCCAAGTAAGATGTCCCTAGTACTGATCACAGCACTGGCGGTCCTGAAAGACCTTCTTGGTCCAATCCCACCCTGTTATCTGTGAGAGTTCAGCTCCTTCCTCACATTGGGGACTGACCCTGTACCCTTGCTGCCCAGAATCTGAGCCCACTCTGGCTGTAGTTGTAGTTGTAGTTGGAGTTGGAGTTGGAGAGGCTTTCACAGTCCCCTCCTGTACTCTCCCTTCAGCACCCTTCAGCAGCCCACTATGGAGACAGAGCACTCTCTCTCTGTGCCTAGGTCCTGTCATTTGTTGCTCCTGAGGTCTAACAGAATCATGAAAGAGGTGCTGACAGAACTTAAGGAGGGTTTCACAAGGGCATTCCTTCCTCTGTTCACACACAATCTGGAGTTCTTTGATGTCTCTGTTACTTAAGTGACCCACATTAGTATTCAATATTCACTTAGTATTTTCCCACAGAAGACTTTCATAAAGGATAGATCATATTTTGGTTAGTTCTATCATCAGACTTCTATGACTTTTCCAACCCTGGCTGTTGCACAATCCTCCACAAACATCATTTGAGATAAACCTTACTGAACATCTTAAGCTGTTTCTTTGGTATATACTTTGGTGTATATTTGTGTCAACCCTCTTAATCTTCAGTGGGCATTTTTCCTTTGTTTACATTTATTTTATTTTTTGAGAGAGTGACTCACTATGTGACCATCCCTGGCATGAAATTCACTATGTAGACTACACCATCCAAGAACTCACACAGCAGTGCCTACTTTTGCATCCTGCTTACATAGGATGGACTATCATACTGGTCAATATTGGGAAAAATTGATGAGGAGCAAGACAGTAAGCAGCACTCCATGGCCTCTGCATCTGCTCCTGTCTCAAGATTCCTGTCCTGTTTACACTCTTGAGCTGGCTTCAGTAATGGACTACCATGTCAAAGTGAAAGACAAATAAACCTTTCCTCACCCCTGACAAAAGTGGGAAAAATTAAAGGGGTAGAGGGATACTGTAAGTCTTGTGACCCAAAGCCTGAAAATGGAGCCTCTTCTAACACTAATTAAAGTCTAATTCGCTCCCGAATGCCATAAAACCAGTGGAGGTCCAGTTTGTCCTACCGGAAGATGACCAAATATTCTGCACAGGGTTTTACTTCAATACAGTGTAGTTATGACCCTAGGAAGACGATACAACTCCTCGATTGGGAAGCCCAGGTGTGCTTGATAAACAAAGATCATGTAGTTGCTTAGTATTATGAACTACCAATTCTCACCTCACCTAATCGCAAGAGACAACCACCGTTTGCTGTCTCTGGCCAGCAGATGTTGTACAATGAAGAGCAGCCTTGAGAAGAGACAGTTAGCAGGACTCCCAGAGATGAAGGCTTCCAGATGACACAGAGAAGCTGGGCCTTCCTTGCAGAGATCTTTTATAAACTGGCATCTGAATAGTGCCAGAGCCTGTCTGCAGATGCAGGATGCTTTCTCAGGTAGATTGGTTCTTTCCCTGAAGGGACAGGGTAAAGTAAGTTAGGGAAAGGAGACAGGACTAGTTCTAACTGTTGGTCAGCTTCTCACTTGAGGAGTCAGCTAGATATCTTTTTTCTTTTCATGTGAAATGAAGTTTCGCTATTTCATTGAGGACCCTGAGATCATCAGGCCCCACCACACACCCAAGCCCAGGGGACAGTGTGACAGCACTGGAGGGGCCTTGCCTAAGACTCTGCAGCCTTGTTGGGACTCATTGCAACCAAAGAAGCACTTGCAAGGTGCTAAGACTGAACAAACAATGGAGGGAGGGGAAACTGGTCCTAAAACCTGTCCTGCGGGTGTTGGCAAAGGTGAGGTGTCCATGGTTAGGTGCATTGAAAAGGAGTGAGAACAAGTGTGTGACTCTCTGGAATTGCCTTTCCTTTAGTGTCTACCACAAACCACCAATTTCCATTTCCTTGTTTATGTCTGTTTCTAAGTGGAAACACTGGAACTGGCCATCATGTCTTACATGAAGCGCCAAGCAGATAAAGCAGCAGCTTGCTGCTGGAGGAACAGTGTGTGTCAATGTGAACACCTGTGTATTCACCTGTAGAATTTGTATATTTAAGCAGGCTTGGGTATTGTGGTCTCATGTAGTTCAGTCTGGCTGCAAATTCCCTTTCTAACCAGGGTGATCTTGAGCTTCTGATCCTGCAGCCTCCATATCCCAAGGCCAGCTTTAGAGGTCCACGTCAATACACCTCTTTATGTGAGGCCTGGGACCACACCAAAGGCTTCCTGCTTCATAGGCATCTATAAAATGAAATGCAGTCCCAGCCCCAAAAAAGGTTTTTAAGAATACAAAGAATGGGTTTCTTCACAACAGTGCACACATGAATACCATTAAAAGTGCCTATACTTACCTGCTACATAGTCTTAACATGTGATCCCCCTTTCTGCTTTGCCTCTTCTACTCTGAACAGTAAATCATTGTCTTCAAAGAACAGTGCACACATGAATATATGCTCCATAGTCCTCTCTTGGTCTCCCCACTACCCTTCTACTTATCCCCTTTCTCTGTGAAGAGCCAATCATCATCTACAAAGGGCAACATTATTGTTCACTAAGTGATGGCTGCTGTGTTTTTGTGTTTGGTCTTCTTCTTTTCCCATCACTCTTCTTGATATTGTGAGATGGAGGTGGCACAGAAGGATTTGACCTGCTGAAGCCAGTAAAGGATTTAAAAGGTCCTGGAACCTCCATGCCAAACTAGACACTTTGGGTCTTAAGTGCTGGGCTGTGTTGGCATCTACTGATGACTCTCAGCTCCACACCTGCACCTCCATCTTGGTGAAGGTCCTCAGTTTTTAGTCTCCTCTCACACACTCTCACCCAAGAGTCCCAGTGATCCTGGACACTCTGTGCAGCAACTTGAGCTCAAACTACCCAAACATTCGTGATCTTATGTCTGGTCTAGTCTGGGTAGTCTTTGAAAGACTCCACCATCTACCAGATGACCCAATGCCTCACAACCCTGCACAGTGCCACCGACCCTAAGACATGGACACTGTCTAGACGACCTGACAATTCCTCTTTCACCAGCTCTTAGTCCTCTTCCCCTGTGTCAGCCATCATCATGTAGAGAGTGAAGCAGCAACAGGAAGACAGTGCCTGTGATACCAAGAACACCTCAGGTTGTCACTTCATTGCTACTTGTTCAAAGTGAGCATAAGAGCAAGTGGTGAGAGTGCAAGTGTGAATGGGTATGTATGTATGTATGCATGTATGTATGATTCTCCAATAGTCTATGCCCTGCATGTGCACACCAGCCTGGAATTCCCAGCAAGCAGCATTGTGTAGAGACAGGAAAAAGTCCATTTCACATCTTACCCAAAAAATGTTCAAACTGGAGGGAGGACAAAGTGGGAAGGATGTAAAACCTTTAGAGGGTGGACTGCTAGGGACTCTCTGCCTTCCTTCCACTGGACTTAAGATAGAACTCTGTCTAAGATGCAGCTCTGTGCAAGCTGAGCCTGCTCGTTTCTGGGAATGCATCCCTTGCTCTCAGTGTGAAATGCATAGTGAAGAATCGGCTCCAAGTCAGACGCATCATGTCTTCCTGTTACTATTCATGAATGAGGTGACAAGGGAATGGATGACGAGGGAAGAGCAGCACCAGATGAGATTCTAATGACCAAGAAACACTGTTCATGGGTACCACTTCATCATCATCATCGGCCACCATGGTTTTACTCAGCCCCCAGTGCACATGGTGTCTATGCGCAAATGAAGCTGCACCTATGAAAATTCTCATTCTGCTGGAGTGGTCGGGGCCTGTTCAACATAAGTTTCCAGGAAGGAGAGAACCGTCTGCCTGACAGCTCAGGAGTGCCATTCAGAGGCACGAGGATGTCTCTGCCATTGCACTGGTGTTCTCAGAATAGAACAAACACTAATGAGAGCAAATGACTCATGCAGTGATGGACATGTTAAGCCTGTCTGTGACAACATTGCTCTCATTCTACCATTTTCCAACCCCATAGTACTAGACGCCTACAAATGGGGAGATATATAGGACAATATTATAGACCTGTACAGACGCAGTATATGCAGTGATGACCTTTTCCCCAGAAATCTGTGCCTGTGCCAACATCCTTCTCAGCCTTGCAGTCTTGTGTCTTTCCAAGAGCCTGGGTGTATAACAGCCACTTAGAAGCTATTTGGATTCTAAATTAAAGAAAAACATCAAATCCTCACTTGGACCGATGAGATAACTACAAGATAGGATGAAAGCCTGGCATCTCATTATTCTTCTTGTTTCTGTTTCCTGTTCTCTGTTTCAGACCCCTGACTCCTTCGGCAAACCTATGAGATGTAAGGACTGACTTTCCAAGTAAAAGAGCAGCCTCTGTTAAACCACAGGCCATAACTGCCAGAAATTGAGGTACCAGGAAGACTGCCTGCAGAATTTTCCTGCTCCTGCCTCCATCTACTGTGTTTCTGCTACTTCTTCTCTTTTGAACCTCACTCCTCACACTTGTTGCTTTGATCCAGATTCCATCAGCAGTAGTCACTCTTGCTAACCCAATGGGAGTTCCTCTGAGAGCAACAAGTAGGCTGAAGGCAGACACGCACATCTCCTACTGCTCCTGAGACTCAGTCCCACTAGTTTCATGCCCAGTTCTGGAGCACGAAACCTGCCGTGGTCTCCCTTTACCCTCTCAATAGAGACTCTTAAACTCAGGAAGGCCTGGGCAGATATGTTGCAAACTTTAAAAAACCAACCCTTACTACTGCACCCAGAGAAAATTGCAGTTACCATAGATAAAGACAATAAGATATTCCATTATAAATTTAAACATAAATCTATAAATCCAGCCCTACAGAAGGAGCTAGAAGGAAATCTGCATTACAGAGACTGACGACATCCATGAAATATGTAATCTCAGATCAGCAAAATCAAAACAATAGACATGGAAACACACACACACACACACAAACTGCAAACCAGGAACAACAAAATATCAGGAATCAACAACCATTAGTCACTCATCTCTCTCAATATCAGTGGCCTCAATCCTAAAATAAAAATACACAGACTAACAAAATGAATGGGAAAACTACATTTATACTTCTGTTGCATTCAAGACAAAAAACACCAAATCCAGGACAGATATTATCTCAGAATGAAGGGTTCAAAAATGATGCACCATGCAAAGGACCCAGGAAGAAAGTTGGTATAGCCATTTTATTTATTATTTATATATATTATTATTTTAATTTTAAATAGCTTGTTTTACGTGTCAATCCCAGTTCCCTCTCCCTCCCCTCCTCCTACACCCCCCACCATCCCCCCATCCTCCCCCCTATTGCCAATTCCATCCACATAGGGGATATCTAGAGTCTCTCATTTCACTCAGGGTAGGGTCCAGACACTCCCCTAAAAGTCCAGGCTGAAAGAGCATCCCATTTTCAGGTTCCACAGGCAGCGAGGTCATTATATATATATATATATATATATATATATATATATATATATATATATGGGGAGTATGTATATATTTAATTTTATTTTTGTTTTTTGCATTCTATTCCTAGTTCCTACTCTCTCGAGTCTTCCTGCTCCCCTGATCTAACATTCATACTCCCTTTTGCTCTCAGACAAAACTGGCCTCCCATGTGAAATCATCAACGTTCATCCCATCACCACCTTGAGGCAGAACAAAGGCCCTCTCCCTGCTAGGCTGATCAAGATATCTTTCATAGGAAATGGGCTCCAAAAATCAAGTTCGTGTACTATTTATAGATTCTAGTCCAACGTTCAGTGACACCACACACTTCTCACCCCATGCAGTGTCACCTGAATTCAGCAGGTCTAATTGGGTCCTATGCAGGTTCCCCTGCTGTCAGTCCAGAGTCATTGAGCTCCCACTAACTTGGGTCAGGTGTCTCTGTGGTTTTCCCATCCTGGTCTTGACCCCTTTGATCTTATTATCATTCCTCCATATCTTTAACTGGACTTTATGATTTCAGACCAGTGGTTAGTTGTGAATCTTTGCATCTGCACTTCACTGACAGAATTGACAGTGCATTCCAAAGGACTGAAGGGCACACAGGGATATTAAAGGAAGAAGCCTTCTCCCTTTGGAATGCAAAGAGTCCAGTTGCTAGACACAGGTTTCACTTTAACAACCATATGGGTTCACATTGTTCCCATCCTAGGTAGAGAGCGATTTCTGTGCAGCATCTCCTAGTGAGGAGCAGCCATGCAATTTACTTCACAATGAGAACAAGTCACATTCTCCTTCCTTCCTGATGCTCCTTACAGGTTTGGTGTTGGCTCTTTTGTTGTTGTTTCTTCTTTCATGTTTAAATGAAAACCACACACTTTTCCAGACCACTTAGCCTTTCAGAAAATGGGGTCACATTTTAAAACCACATTTCTCATGGAGACTCAAAAAGAGTGACTAGGAACTCAACTGTAATTGGACACATACACAGTTCAGTATCAGGATAAATCCTCCTGTTGCTACTTAACATGAATTGGACACCAGATTGACAGGAAACATATCAAAGCATCATGAAAGACCTTTGGAATTTGAGTGGTGAAGCAAACTGTGAAAGAGTACAGATACCCATTGACCACTTACTGAAAATACAGACAAAGACAAGACTGCTTTGTATGAATGTAATTTGGTTTTTTTTTGAGAAAATTTTTTAAGATTTATTTATTACATAAACATGGGATGATGAGTTCCTAGGACATCACATCATGCATCGTCCTCTTTGCTGTAGGCTGTAGAAATGGGCCTCCTTCAATATCTGATTAATATGGCTGTAAGGACCTTGGTCTTTGTCCACTGCAAACTGCTCCTGGGAGAATTCAGGGGCATTGTAGTTTAGTTCAGGCACATTCTGGTTTAAGCATTTGTCTGATATATCTTCACGTCATCTCTGTTGTAGGCTATAGAAATGGACCTCCTTAAATATCTGGTTAATATGGGTGTAAGGACCTTGGTCTTCATACACTGCAAACTGCTCCTGGGAGAACTCAGGGGCGTTGTAGTTCAGTGAACTGGTGTTTTGCCTGCACGAATGTCTTTGTGAAGGTTTCAGATGCCCTGGAACTTGAATTACAGATAGGTATTTGCTGCCATGTGGTGCTGGAACTTGAAGCCAGGTGTCCTGGAAGAGCAGACAGTATTTTTAGTGACTCATCCATCTCTCCTGATGCCACATATGCTATTTTAAACACAAATACTGCTAAATGTTATTCCAATATCACAGGAAAATAATTAAAAATCTCAGCATGTCACACAAATTACATCCCTATAGTTCTTCTGGTCCCAGAGGTGAGTGACCAATAAAGGTTACTTGCCAGTGCTCTTGGTTGCACAACACATGTTAGTAGGGCTCTGTAGCTGAGACACTATACACTGATGTTATACGTCATTGGAAAATCAGTCTTGAACTCACCAGGAACCACTCCCAGTTGGCTAATGTTGATAGCACCCAGAAGGTGTTGTTCTGGCTCTTGTGAGACAAATGTCATAAATGGTCTTACCCATGGCTGAATACAACATGGCATAATATGATCCCATCAGGCATGATGACCACACTGCTCTAATACTTGCAGTTCTCTTCCTGGGGCTAACCATTTGTTCTCCATATTGGATCTGAGGCCTGCTTTAAACGAGTGATGGTGTGCCTGGTATTGTAAACCTATTCAAATCCTATTATTAGTGAGCACATAGCTCCTTGGAAGTATAGGGAGAGGACTTACTCTAGTTCTGCTAAATGATCATGTTCTTACATTTCCTTCCATATATTCATGTTTGCATGCATAGGCCTGCACTTCTCTCCACACTGGTTAGAGGAACTTGTAGTTACTATGAGTAGTGGTCAATGTAGAAACTCATAACTATTCTAAGTGCTGACACTAGCAACTGTGAGAGTTCAGCCACAAACGGGACATCTACATCCACCTTCTCCTGCCTTTAGGCAGAAAGAACACAATAGCCAGATTACATGGAGGAGTGCTGTGAAATACTGTTCCCTGGTTATGGTATGGCTGTTGTACGTGTGAACACATGGTAGTTGTGGTTACGTTCAGAAGACTTGAGCACACTAAAAGCCAGGATAAGCTCCTTGGAAGTGCTGTTGTGGCTGAATATCTAGCGTGGGAACTATTGGCAGCTGAATACTGCTGGAGAAGGAAAAGTCACTTCTCTCTGGGGAGATGGTTCCTGGCCATCAGTGGATTACACCCAAGGTTCTGTCCACTTGAGAATAACTAGCTGGACACAGTGGGTTAAATAGGTACTTCCTTATGCAATCAAAAGGAGGATATGAAGTCTACACAGATATTTCTTGGGTAGTCCAGGGTAGAGTTGCAGGGAGAGATTTCAGGTGAAGATGACAAAAACATAGTGTATCCATGCATGAATTTTCAAACAATACAAAAGAGTATTAAAAAGAGATTCTCATCTCAGGTGGTTCTGTGTCCTGCCAGGATGACTGCTAAACTAAGCAGCACAGACCACAGACTGCTAAAACCAGAAAGAAATATAACAGGTTACCAAACATTCCAACAGACAGCTTAACTTACCCTGCTTAAAAGAATGCTGTTACAAAGAGCTATAGTCCCAACAGGTGGGGAAAATCAGGGATGCACAGATGTCTACACTAAATAGGTGTGAGTCCCTTGACGTATGTTTCTCATTTGTCTTCCTGCTGTTTTCCTTGGAGCTTGAGCAGTGGTTCCATGTGATCAAAAGCAGAGTAAAGTATGGGATCTGTGCTAGTAATCCTCATGCTCTCCTTGCACACTCTATTTCCTTCCTTCCTTACTCATCAGGAAAACACTGTGAAGCTCTTGTTATTTATCAGGATGACAGACAGGTACAGAGGCTTTTTGTCTTTGTTTGCACTATCATATCTCATACCTGTGAGCCTGGGAGCAATTTACATGGGAAAGTCTCAAGATGGTAGGCTTCGAAACAAAGGAAAGTATTCACATTTAGGTGACCACATGTAAGAGAGAATATCATGGGTGAAGAACCCTCCTTGCTTGACTCAGGGAAAACTATGTACATTTTATCCCAAACCTACCTGTGTTTGTGTCCTAGATGATTGGCACATGTGGGTAAGCCCTTTATCTCTTGCTCAAGGTAGGTCAAAGTGATCCTTGTCCAGAAAACCTTTACAGTGTCCCCTCCTCACTGAGTTATGCATACTTTCAAACCATGCTGCCTTACCCACTTTCTGGTTGTTAACTTAAGACTCTTGAATTGGAAATGTCAGATCCTCAGCAAAAGCATCACTAAATCTTTTCCAAATAACTTCACACAACCTTTGCTTTGCTTTCAGTTTCTTTGGGCAGAAAGCAAGAAGAGCTTTGCAGCTAGTGGCATGCCTCTCCATTCCTCAAGTTTATTTCTGTTCTAACTATAGAAGGTACAATTCCATTCTTCTACTTTGCAAGGTGGGAGAAATCCTGGAAGCCCATTCCTACTTATTCTGCTCAGGGAAGACTCTCTGTTGACCCTGTCTATGTTGTGTTGTGTGGTAAATCCTTGCTTAAGACATTTAAAATACTGCTGTGTCACAAAACCATTATAGCCAAGGAGGAGATTTCCATGAGGGCATCTGGGAAGCTTTTCTTGCCCTACTGAAAGTGGAAATGAAAATGAAAGCCATAGAGCAGGAATGAGTCAAATGGAGAAGCTGTGTGACTGTGGTTCCTACCTCTACTGCGAGAGAGTCCTAGGAGGCCTGGTCCTTCTTATTCCTCTTTGAACCAGGAGCATGGTGATTGTCTTCCTCGTTGTACTCTCGTGGCCTCTTCCTGAAAACAGTTTTCAAAGGGAGAGGAAAATCTGTCGTCATTCAGCAATTGACTTTGGTTGCTTATCTTTCAGCCCTGTACCAATACCCAAATCTGTGGCCTGTCTAGGAATGAACCAGTCAGAACTGCTCTGCTGGATTCACACATTCTTCAGGCACACGGCACTGGGCAGTGGAAGACACACGTCCAACAGAAATTTCATGCGTACCTAATCCCAAGTCAATTTCCCCAAGCTAGAATTTTCATTTTAACCACTTTTTGGGACCAAATACATGAAGGAATTTATGGACAAACATTAAAGCTCTACCTGGCCAGTCCCATTCTAGTCACCAAGTTATATAAACGCTCCAGGATATAGGAAATTAGGCCCTGTCCCAGGGCACCTCTCAAGTTTCTTGGGATTCTCTGCTGTATCTCCTCTTCTGTCCTGTTAGCTGTTGGCTATGAAGAAACACTGCTTGTGTACTGTTAGATCATAACTGTGGCTATAACAACAATTATTATTTCAATGTAGCTAGTTCACTTGACTGCCACCATAAAACTCTGATTGCTTCCCTGACACTGTGTCTACAATGTATGTTAAGGCCTCAATCCCTTGTATCTTCCTAAAGTGCCCTCTTTCCACAAATATTTAGTTTGTGATACTTGATGGTATTATTCTTGAATATTCTTTACATGTTATTAGAGGGATATTTTTGCCTCAGCTATTAAATTAAAAATGATTGCTTGTTGTTTGTAGTCATATATTTTTCTGCTTTCCCTTATTCTTCCGTAGTCTTTAATTTGCTTTAGGGTCAGAGATAATACTTCATGGTCAGATACTTACTTAGTTTAAGGACATTTCAATTAAACTTTCATTAAAAATTAAGCTGAACATTGAAAACAACATCCATGCCTGGGCAAAAAATGGTTTATACACATTATTGGCTGACCCTATTGCTGGTTACAGTTTGAAATTTTTCCTGACTTATGCCTTTACAATGAACTCAATTAAAGTGGAAAATTAACTAAATCAGTAACAGTACATAACATTGTTAAAGTTGTTTTTTAATGTAAAGATTTCTATAACAGAGAAACATTTCATACAGTGAAAAACTGAAATCTCACATTCTAAATCAAAGAGTATCATCGTGTAGAAATACTATACATATAAAATTATTCAGTAAATTTGTATACGATGTTATTTTTAAATAAGAAATTTAGCTGTGGGTGTCTTTCCATGGGTATTTGCACAAAGCAGACCCATTTTTTTTTCATTTTAGCTTCTTGTGGAAAATGAAGGTCTTTAGATATCTGATAAATTGTTGAAACACAAGTTTCCAGTGAAGTGATCATGTCCACAATCACAAGAGTATGTTCAAAAATTAATGTATTGTTCAATATGCTTTAAAAAATTATAACTGAGGTTTATATAATTGTTTCTCTGTGTGTGTCTCTGTGCAGATACATGTTATATCCTACATGTAGTGGTTGGGTGACAAACTTTCGTAGCTGGATCTTTCCTACTTCTACATGTAATGTGATTGAAAACAGATAATCAGGCATGGTGTAAGGGACTTTAGCCATTTTTATTATTCTATTGTCTCATATGTGCATATAAGTTGCTCCCATCACGCCTACCATAAAATCTCTTTTCTGACCCTCCTGCCACTTTTCCCTCCCATCTTCATGTTTTTTCACATCCTTCTGAGACCATGTAATGGTTCCTGTACATGCATGTGTTTACGAACGTCTACTGGAGTATGGGTTGCTCTCTCGCCTGTTTAAATGGCTGGAGAGCCTTCTGAGGTGTATACACATGACTGTGAAGCCAAAATGCAAACCCAAACAAAAACCTCTTAAAGCTGTTGGAAATCATCCTGGTAGATAGAGCTCCTTCTGGAGCTGGAGCTGGCATGCATTTGTCTTTGCAACACAGTGTGCTCAAGTCATCTGGGCACTGTTCCAAGCCACCAGGCCACAAGCAGGACATTTTTGTAGGTTTCCAAACTGGAGCCGCTGAAGGGAGACAGGCACAAGCAGACAGACAGCCCTTGACAAATCCAGTCCTGAAAGTCTGTGTTTCTCCCAGGCAACATCCAAACAGATTTACAGTAGAGTCAAAAAACTTCATATAACAATAAGAGTTCCAGCATTCAACAGTACTTAACATTATTTAACAATGATAAATGAGGCTTAGTATCCCAGGGCTGGAGTGAGAGGCAGGTCCCTCTGATCTTTCACAGAAGGACAAGCCTTCCTTGGCATTTTAAACAAAATTTACTAAAAGTAATTGCTGTGGGATGGTAGCAGTAAACGACACACATTATGAAGAAGTCAATGAGTGGGATAAAGTAGGTCTAAAAGTGACCTGATTTGTAAAATGACATCTAGAGCACAGTGGGAAAATCAGTGACCCCTGTGTCTCTTTACTGCTCCTCTTTGCCCAGATAGATCACAGACTAATGAAGCAAAGAGGTACTGGAGAAATCAGGTGGGGATGTTTTCGTTCTAGTGTACTGAGCAAGGCTTTAGACCACACGACACAAATGCCAGAAGGCAGGATGGCAACAAAGGCTTAGTGTGCATATGGAAAGTCCACACTGGAGTCTGGTGGTGGTGGTGGTGGTGTACACATTAATCTCATCACCCAGGACTCAGAAGAAGGTGGATCTCTGTGAGTTTGTGTCCACCCTAGTCTACACAGTGAGGTACAGGACAGCTAGAGCTAGATATCGAGACCATTTCTGAAAACAGCACACAAACTATCAGAAACAAAACAAGCAAACAAACATCCCACCAAACATTCAAACTGAAATCCTTAAGACCACCCAGTTTATTGATGAGAAATTTAAGATTCAGATGGCTTTAAGTTGGTCTGCCAGTAGGTTTCATGGCCACAGAAAACATCATCATGTTTATCATGGTTATCTTAGGCTCTGGATGGGAACTTGATGGGCAGTATTGGGGCATGGTGTCAGGAATTCCTTTGTAGGCATTCACTAAGTCCTTGGTTTAATCTGGCAATCATTTGTGATGAAGAAAATAAGATGGAAAAATAAGTTACTTACACAGGGTGGGCAAGCAACACACACACACACACACACACACACACACTCAGAGGTGTCTCTCATTTTTATTTAAATTAAAAACAATCTTATTTTACATACCCATCCTGATTCCCTCTCCTTTAGGTCCTCCTATACACCCAGGAACCCTGCATTCAGCTCCCCATTGTGGGTAGGGCCTCATATGTGGGAAATCATCAAATCTGTGACATCATTTGTGGCAGGGCCTAGTCACTCCCCCATGTATCTAGGTTGAGAGAGTACAGTTCCTTAGAGAATGGGCTCACAGCATCTGTGCATTAGGGATAAATAATGGTTCTACTCCCAGAGGTCCTAAAGACTGCCCTGGCCTCCCAACTGACACCCACATTCAGGGAGCCTGGTTCAATCTTGTGATGGTTCCCCAGCTATCAGTCTGGAGGCAGTGAGCTCCCACCTGCTCAGGTCAGTTGTTTTTGTGGGTTTCCCCAGCATGGTCCTGACCCCTTTGCTCATCAGACCTCTATCTCTACAGCTAAATTCCTGGAGTTTGGCTCAGGGTTTAGCTGTGGATCTCTATTTGTGCTTCCATCAGCTACTACTGGGTGAAGGTTCTAGGCTGGCATTTAAATTAGTCATCAGTTTCTTTATAGAAGAAGGGAATTTAAGGTAACCTCTCTACTGTTACTTAGATTCTTAGATGTGGTAATCCTTGTGGATCCCAGGACATTTCCCTAGTACCAGATTAATCTTTAAACTTATAATGTCTCCGTCTATTCAGGTGTCTCTTTTCATTCTCTCCTCTAGTCTTCCCTCGCCTAGATCTTCCTGATCCTGTTCTCCTCTCCCTTATACTTCCTCCTACTTCTGTACATACCTCCACCCACATGCTCCCAATTTTCTTAGGAGATTATGTCCCTTTCCCCATTTCTGGTTGGCCATGTATGTCTCTTATAGGGTTCTCCTTGCTTCCTAACTTCTCTGGCATTGTGGATTTTATGGTGGTTATCCTTTGTTCTACATCTAATATCCACTTACGAGTGAGTATATACCATGTTTTCTGTCTGGGTTTGGGTTACCTCTCTCAGCATGGTTTTGTCTAGTTCCATTCATGTGGCTGTGAACTTCAAGATTTCATTGTTTTTATTTTTCCAATGAGTAGTATGTCATTGTGTAAATGTACCGTATTTTCTTTATTCATTCTTTGATTGAGGGGCATCTACGTTGCTTCCAGGTTATGGTCATTACAAATAACGCTGCTATGAACATAGTTGAATAGATGTCCTTGTTGTATGAATGTGCACATTTTGGGTATATGCCAAAAAGGGGAATTATGGATCTTGTGGTAGACTGATTCCCATTTTCCTGAGGAACAGTCATAACGATTTTCAAAGTGCCTGTACAAGTTTGCACTCCAACCAGCAGTGGAGGACTGTTCCCTTTTCTCCACATCCTCTCCAGCATAAACTGTCATTGACATTTTTCATTTTAACCATTCTGAAATGAGAAAGATGATATCTCAGGGTTGTTTTGATTTGCACTTCCCTGATGACTAAGGGTTTTGAGCTCTTTCTTAAGGGTCATTCAGTCATTTTTAGATTCCTCCATTGAGAATTGTCTATTTAGTTCTGTACCCCACTTTTTTATTATTTTAATTTTAAATAGCTTGTTTTACATGTCAATCCCAGTTCCCTCTCCCTCCCCTCCTCCTGCACCCCCAACCATACCCCCATCCTCCCACCCTATTGCCAATTCCTTCTGCATACGGGATATCTAGAGTCTATCATTTCACTCAGGGTAGGGGCCAGGCACTTCCCTAAGAGTCCAGGCAAAGAGAGCAACCCTCTTGGTGTTATGGAAACACGATTTCTGTTAGTATTCAAGGGATAAACACTGATCCACTGCTCAGGACCCCATAGGTAGCCCAGGCCTCCTCACTGACTCTCACATTCAGGGGGTCTGGATCGGTCCCATGCTGGCCTCCCTGCTGTCGGTCTGGGGTCCAAGAGCTCTCCCCTGTTCAGATCAGCTGTCTCTGCTGGTTTTGCCAGCCCATTCTTTGCCTATTTGCTCATTGCTCCTCTCTCTCTTGTCGCTGGGTTCCTTGGGTTCTGTTCAGTATTTAACTGTGGGTGTTTGCCTCTGCTTCCATCAGTCACAGGATGAAGGCTCCTGGATGGTTATAGACATCAAGTTCACTATCAGGAATGGTCATTCGATGTGGTCTCTACACTATTGCTTAGCTTGCCAATTGGTGTCATCCCTTTAGATCACTAGAGGTCACAATGGTGCCTGATCTGTCTTCTAACCTATGATTCCCATTTCCCCCTATCCATCCCCTTCCCCCAGTCAACCTTCCTGTTCCTCCACGACCTACTCTCTCTTCCACTTCTCCCCCTCTCTATTTCCCAGGTCCCTCTCCCCCCACCCCTCGCCTTGTTCCCTGTCTGTTCAGAGGATCTTGCTTCATTTCTCTTCTCTTGGTTACCATGCATATCTCTTAGGTTCTTTCCTGTTTACCCGACTCTCTGTCAGTGGAAGTACAGACTGGCACTCTCCTGATCCATGTCTAAAATCCATATATGAGTGAGTACATACCATGTTTGTCCTTTTGTGACTGGGTTACCTCACTCAGGATGGTTTCTTCCAGTGCTATCCATTTACCTGCGAATTTCAAGATTCCATTATTTTTTTCTGCTGATCAATACTCCACTGTGTAAATGTACCACATTTTCTATACCCATGGTTCAGTTGAGGGGCATCTAGGTTGCTTCCAGGATCTGGCTATTACAAATAATGCTGCTATGAACATAGTGGAGCAGATGCCCACTTTGCCTCCTTTGGATATATGACGAAGACTGGAATTGCTGGGTCTTGTGGTAGATTGATTCCCATTTTCCTGAGGAATCACCATACTGCTTTCCAAAGTGGCTGTACGAGTTGCACTCCCACCAGCAGTGGAGGATTGTTCCCCTCTCTCCACATCCTCGCCAGCATAAATTGTCTTCGGTGTTTTTGATTTTAGCCATTCTGACAGGAATAAGATGGTATCTCAAAGTTGTTTTGATTTGCATTTCCCTGATGGCTAAGGATGTCGAGCACTTTGTTAAGTGTCTCTTGGACATTTTAGCCTCCTCTATTGAGAATTCTCTGTTCAGTTCTGTACCCCACCTTTTAATTGGATCCTTTTTGTTGTTTTAGGGACTGGCTTCTGAGTTCTTTGTATATTTTGGAAATTAGCCCTCTATCAGATGTGGGGTTGGTTAACATATTTCACCATTTTGTGGGCTGATGTTTTGTTTTGTTGGCCATGTCCTTTGCCTTACAGAAGCTTCTAAGTTTCAGGAGGTGCCATTTATTAATTTCAGTTTCAGTGTCTGTGCTAATGGTGTTATGTACAGGAAGCTCTCTTGTATCAATTCATTCGAGGGTGCCTCCTACTTTTTCTTATAAGATGTTCAGTGTGGCTAGATATATATTGAGGTCTTTGATCCATTTTGACTTAAATATTGTGAATGGGAATTGATATGAATCTATCTGCAGTCTTTTACATGCCAGCATACAGTTAAGTTACATCAGCAATATTTGTTGAAGTGCTCTCTTGTTTCCATTGTATAATTTTAGCTTCTTTGTAAAAATTCAGGTGTTCATAGGTGTATGGGTCAATATCAGTGTGTTCATTTCTATTTCATTGCTCTACCTGTATTTTTTGTGCCAGTGCCAAGCTGATTTCAAGACTACAGCTCTATAACAGAGCTTGAAGTCAGGGATGGTGATGCCTCTGGAAGTTCCTGTATTATACAGGTTTGTTTTCACAATCCTGGGTCTTTAGTTTTTCCATACAAAATTGAGTATTGTTCTTTCAAGGTCTGTGAAGAATTTTGCTGGGGATAGCATTGAATCTGTAGATTGTTTTTGGCAAGATTGCCATTTTTACTATGCTTATCCTACATATCCAAGAGCATGGGAAGTCTTTCCATTTTCTGGTGCCTTCTTTAATTTCTTTCTTTAAAGACTCAACGTTCTTGTTATATAGGTATTTCACTTGTTTGATTAGCATTATCCCAAGGTATTTTATGTTGTTTCTGGCTATTGTAAAGGGTAATGTTTCTCTGATTTCTTTCTCAGCCCATTTATCATATGTATATAGAAGGAGTACTGATTTTTTGTTAATCTTGTATCCTGTCACTTTGCTGAAGGTGTTTATCAGATGTAGGAGTTCCCTGGTAGAATTTTTGGGTCACTTACATAAATTATCAAATCATCTGAAAATAGTAAAAGTTTGACTTCCTCTTTTCCAATTTGTATTTTTTTGTCTTATTGCTCTAGCTAGAACTTCAAGTACAATATTGAGGAGGTATGGAGAGAGTGAACAGCCTTGTCATGTTCCCTGATTTTAGAGGAATAGTGTTGAGTTTCTCTCCATTTAGTATGATGTTGGCTGTTGGTTTACTGTATATTCCTTTTAATATGTTTAGGGAAGTTCATGTTATCCCTAAGCTCTCCAAAACCTTTATCATGAAAGGGTGTTGGATTTTGTCAAAGTCATTTACAGCATCTAGTGAGATGATCATGTGTTTTTTCTTTTCAGTTTGTTTATATGATGGATTACATTGATGGATTTTCGTATTTTTAACCATCCCTACATCCCTAGTATGAAGCCTACTTGATCATAGTGGATGATTTTTGTGATGTGTTCTGGGATTCAATTTGCCAGTATTTAATTGAGTATTTTGCATCAATGTTCATGAGGGATATTGGTCTGTAGTTCTCTTTCTTAGTAGTATCTTTGTGGGACTTGGGTACCAAGGTTATTGAAGCCTCATAAAAAGAGTTTGGCAATGACCCTTCTGCTTCTATTGTGTGAAATACTTTAAAGAGAATTGGTACTAACTGTTCTTTGAATTTCTGGTATTATTCTGCACTGAAACCATTTGTCCCTGTGAGGTTTTTTTGGTTAGGAGTCTTTTAATGACTTCTTCTATTTCATTAGCGGGTAAGGTCTGTTTAAATTGCCTGTGTGTTCTTGATTTAATTTTGGTAAGTGATATTTATTCAGGAAGGCGTCCATTTTCTTTAAATTTTTGATTTTTGTGGAGTACAAATTTTCAAAGTATGACCTGATGATTCATTGGATTTACTCAGTGTCCATTGTTATGCCACACTTTTCATTACTGATTTTGTTAATTTGCTTGTTCTCTCTCTGCCTTTTCCTTATTTGAATATAGGTTTTTCTACCTTGTTGATTTTCTCAAAGAACCAACTCTTTTGTTTCAGTGAATCTTTGTACTTTTATCTTTGTCCTTACTTTATTGATTACAACACTCAATTTGAGCACACTTGGAATTTTTAAATGGTGAGAACTTCTTCCCCAAATTAATCTTAATGATGCTTTTATTTTATAGATTGTATGGATATGCAAGGACATTCCCAAATAAGAGCCAAACTGTTGAGAGTGCAGGGATTCCAGAGTGGGCATTTTGTGCCTGGAGATATGGCTCAGCAGTTGCATATTGCAGCTTCTCTTTCAGAGGGCTAGTATATTCATATGGAGGGCATTCCATTCACTTGTAATTCCAGATACAGAACATCTATCTCCCTATTCTGGCCTCCATGGGCACCTAAGAATTCATTGTACTCACAGCATGTGCTCAGGAACACATAAATCAATCTAACCTTTTGCTTTTTTCATTTTTCCATTTGTTTGCTATTCTTTTGATTTTAGAGAAAGTCTTTGTCTGTGGAACCTGACTGTTGTAGAACTTAGTCTTCACACAAGAGACCTGATTCCCTATGACTTCCACGTACTGGGATTAAAGGCATGTACCAAGACCAACATAGCCAGTAAGAATCACTTTATTTCTAAAGGATTGGGCTTCCTACTTGAGTGGGCATTGTGAATAAATGATTATGGAGTTAGTCAGAACATGCTAAGAAAACTTCATGTGTCAACAAAATTTTGGGCAGTCTTGGAACTTTTCAGGTCTTGTATGTTCTGGTAAAAGAACTAATTGTCTATGAAACTCAGGTATAGGAAGGTAGAAATATTTCTATTATGAAGAGCAGTTTTGTCTGCTAAAGGGGCAGTCTCTTCAAGCAGGAAACAAATTCCCAGTTGGTCCTGTATTATAAATATCTCTAATTCAAAGATTCTTCCTCGAGCTAATTCTCACTGCAAGGCAGTTATAAAGTTCAGGCTTTCTGACTGGGAGGACTTGTAGATGGAGAAACACTGTTGTGGCATGGGGGAGGTAGACTGTTCTTGCCACTTTGTAGGGCACTGCTCTTTTCCAGCACTACAGTTCATTAACCTCATTTTGATGTCAGGAAGAACTGAGTCTCATAATCTATTTTTATTGGCATAATGATAGCATCTGTGATTCAGTGGGATCTAGTTTTCTCTAACATCACTTGTAGATGAGTTGGAAAGTGAAGATATTCAGTTGCAATCTGAACAAATATGTCGTGGTTTGAAGAAGAATGTCTCAAATGGGCTCATACATTGAAATGCTTGATCATTAGTAGCTAAACCTGTTTTGGAAGGATTAGGACATGTGGCCTTGTGGGAGGAGGTATGGGCTTTGAAGTTTAAGATACCCTTGCCACACCAAACCAGTTAGGGCTCTCTCTATCCCCCCTCTCTCCTTTTATTACTGTGCCAAATTATCAACTCTCATTACCTGTTGCAGCATCATGCCTGCATTCCTGCTGCCGTGCATCCACCATGGTGGTCATAGATTCTGACTACCCTCTGTAGCCTAGGTCTCCAGTAGGTCTCCTATAAGTTGTCTTGGTCTTGATGTCTTCACAACAATAGAAAGTAACTATAACTAACACAACAGTCATGTTTTCCAACCACTTATCAGTGTTGACCTTTATGAACTACACCTAAAAGTTTTCAAATGACTTAAGAAATACAGACACCCCATAGGAAAACAAGGACATCATTTTATACCTGCAAAAATAAGCCAATGTCATCTTTGCTACCAGAAATGGTCCTAAAGACTCCATTTAATTAATGGGCATAGTATTGTTTAGATTTACAGCCTCTATTTTTCCATCTTTCTTTCCACATGTCTATGTGCCTGGCAGATTGCCTCTCAGACTCTCTCTCTCTCTCTCTCTTTCTCTCCATTTGGCAGGTTCTTAATACACATCCGTTCTGACCAGGAACTCAGAATGTAATCCAGGAGAGCCTCCATATCCTGCTATATTACTCTCCCAAGTACTGGTTTACATGTCTGTGCTAGTATGTACTGCCAGCCACTTCTCTTATAAAAATTGGTTATAATCTTAGCCTCCACTTCCATTCAGTTTCCAGAACTCTTATGGGAGAGATGTTATGGAGACATCCAATTTAGTCTATCTCCACAAAACATTTTGCTGTTGGATTCTACAACTGTTCCTGCCAGAGGCAGCCCATCTGAAAATGACTGGATGAGGCACTGATCTTTAAATATACCAGGATATCATTTGAAAATATTTTATTGAATTTTTAGACCAGTATTGTTTGTATTTACCCTAAGAGTCTGGGCTATGTAGACTCTGGTACTTGATTATCCACGTAGGTCATATGTGGGTTCCTACTTGTGGAGTGGGCCTTAAATCAAATCAGACATTGTTTGGCTGATCTGACATTTCCTGTGTCACCATTGCCCTGGCATATTTTTCAGGCAGGATAGAATGCAAATCAGAGGTTTTGTGGCTGTTTTGGAGTCCCCATTTCCCTTTTGCTACCCTTCCCTCTGTTAGCCAGACTACCTTCCCTCACCAAAGATATTAGAACATAGGGGTGAAAGTTCCCTGTAGGCAGCAGTTCAACTTCTCCATGTTCAATCAGTTGTATGGGTGTTGTCCTCAGCAATGGGGGTACACTGTCAATTTTCAGACTGCGACCATTTCTTTGTCTTAGAAAAAGCCTGGGTTGAGAATTTCCATGGAATGTTGGGGTCAAGAACTCAATTAAATGCATCTCAGTCCCACTACTGCAAGGTTGGCCGGCTTCAAGCGATAGCCTCTGGAGACACAGTTCCCTGTAACTATGAGCCCTCATTAGGATCATTTTCATAGATTCCAGGAAAGTTTCAATGCACAAGTTTGCCACACAAACCACCAAGTCCTCCGCAATTCAAGCCTTCACTCCCCATACTCTCTCCCTCCACCACATCACCCACTCCTAATACACCATCCCTATTACCATCCCCATGTGACCCCAGACTGCCCTTAAAATCTCTATTTATCCCTTCTAGTATATCCACCCATCCCCACCTAGACCTATTCTTTTTACCTAACTTCTTTAGGTCTACGGATGGTAACTTAGTTATCATTTACTTGTGCTTTTTTGTTTATTTTTTGAGACAGAATTTGTTATGTAACTCTGTCTTAGAACCCGCTATTCACCTGTCTCTGCCCCCCAAGTGCAGGGACTAAAGACTTGTGCCACCACTGCCCACAGCTTATATTTTACTTAAAGGCCAATTTACACATGCAAGTGAGTGCATATCATATTTATCTTTCTGGGTCTTCCTTAACTCACCCAGGATGATTTATTTCTAGTACCACTCATTTGACTGCAAATTTCATGATGCCTTTTTGAATGCTGTGTAATATTTAATTGTGTAATTGTACCATGTGTTCTTTATCTGTTCTTCATTTAAAAGCCATCGAAGTTGTTTGCAGTGTCTGGCTATTATGAATAGCACAGCAATGAATATGATTGAGCAAGTCACTGAGGTGGGATGAAGTATGCTTTGGGTATATGCATAAGATTGGTACAGCTGGATCTTGATGTAGATTGATTCCCAGTTGTCTGAGGAACTGACATATTGATTTCCATAGTGGTTTTACAAATGTGCATTCCAAGCAGAAATGGAGGAGTGTTCTTCTTGCTCCACCTCCTCAGTGGCATGAGCTGTCACTTGTGGTTTTGATCTTAGCTATTCTGACAGGTGTAAAATGGTATCTCAAATTAGGTTTAATTTGCATTCTTCTGATAGTTAAGGAAGTTGAACATTTCTTTAAGGATTTCTGTACTACTTGTGGTTTGTCTATTGAGAATTCTCTGTTTAGATAAATGTAATATTTTCTAATTTGATTGTTTTGTGTTTTGAAACCTAATTTCTTGAATTCTTTATATATTTTGGAATTTAGCACCTTATCAGATGTGGAGTTCATAAACATTCTTTTCCCAATCTATAAGCGACTGTTTTGTACAATTGTTGTGTCCTCTGCTGACAGATGTCCTTCTGTATGCTGTGAATATGTGTTGCTTTTATTGGTTGATGAATAAAGCAGTTTTGACCAATGGTCAGGGAAAATATATCTAGGTTGGAAATCCGAACAGAGTTACAGAGAAAAAGAAGGCAGAGTTAGGAACCATCATCTAGCTGCTGAATGAGTAATATGATGGGGCAATGCCAGCAAGCAACAGCCTCTTGACAATATATTTATTAATAGAAATGGGTTGATTTGTAAGAGATAGCCATCAAGTAATATGCATGAGCCCTTAGCCAAACAACTATAATTTAATATTAGCCTCTGAATAATTATTTCATATGCTTGAATGGGGACTCAGCAGGTGGGAGAGAAAGAGGTGTGTTGGGACAATTTGAGACAGACTTCCTTACAGAAATGTTTCATAGTCATATATCAATACATAGTGTTGTCTTTTTTATTAGTTGTTGATCTTAGTTTCTGTGTTAACGTATTCTATGCAGGCAGTTGTCTCTTGTGCCAATATGTAAATAATAAAAACACAGAAGTAGATTTTAGGGCTCAAGCTGAACATCACATAAGGAAAACAATCAACCACTAAACAGTTCTTACCTCTACCAAGAGTATTGTGATCCTGTCCTCAGGGTGACTGCAGACTGGATACACCTCACTCCTGCCTTCACACCACATATATTCCTCTATAGTGCAGGGATTAAAGTTATGAGCCACCAGTGCCTGGTCTGGATGACTGACTGCTGTGGCCAGCTTTGAACTGTGATCTCCAGTCAAGCTTTGTCTGTTAGGTCCCAAACAAAATATCACCACACGAATGTGTTCAAGGCTATGGCCCAGTTTTCTCTTCTGTCAGATTCAGTGCATTCGATTTTATTTTGAAGTCATGGATGGACTTGGACTTGAGTTTTGTGAATAGCTATAAGATTATCCTTTGTGTATAGGAGGGTTACTGATTTCTTTGGGTTAGTTGTACAATCAGACACTTTGTTCAAAGTGTTTATCAGCTGTAGATTTTTCTGGTATAATTTTTAGGTTAACTTATTTAAACTATCATATCATCTGCAAATCACAGTACTTTAACTTCTTCCTTTACAATTTGATATTCAGTTGACTTATTTCTCATGGTATGATTTCTAGTACTGTATTGTATATGTATGGAGAGTGTGGACAACTTTGTACTGTACTTGAATGTAGTGGAATTTCTTTGACTTTCTTTCCATTTATGTTGATGGTGGTTCCTGACTTGCTGCAAACTGTCTTTATTATATTAAGGTATGTTTCTTATATCCCTAATCTATCTAGGATGATAAGAAAGAAGGGGTGTTGCAGGTTGTGAGTGGATTTTTGAATTTATTGAGATGACGATATGTCATTTGTCTTTCAGTATGTTTATATGGTGGATTACATTTAGTGGCTTTTGTATGGTGAACCACCTCAGCAAATATGGTATGAAGCACTTTATCATGCTGAATAGTCTATTTGACAAGTTCTTCGTTTCATTTTCAAGTAGTTTTTTGAGTATTTGGAGGTCTATTTTCATAAATGATTCATCAGCATACAGAAAATTCAGTTCAAATGGATCAAAGACATCAACATAAATCCAGTCACACTGAACCCCTTAGAATTTAATATGGGAGGTACCGTTGAACAAATTGGCACAGGGGGCTACTTCCTGAGAATAACACCAGTCACACAGATACTGAAATCAACAATTAATAGATTGGGGCCTCCTGAAACTGAGAAGCTTCTGTAAGGCAAAGGACACAGTCAACAAGACAAAAAGGCAGCCCACAGAATGGGAAAAAAATCTTCACTAACTCCACATCTGATAGACGGCTGATTTCCAAATTATACAAAGAACTCAAGGAGCTAGTCACAAAATAATCCAATAAAACCTTGGATGCAGAAATAAATAAAGAATTCTCAAATGAGGAATCTAAAAATGCCTGAAGACTTTTAAATTTCTAACATCCTTTACCATCAGAGAAATACAAATCAAAACTACTCTGAGTCACCATCTTGCTCCCGTCAGAATGGTCAAAATAAAAAACACCAATGACAGTTTATGCTAGAGAGGATGTGGAGAAAGTGGAACACTCCTCCATTGCAGGTGGGAGTGTAAACTCGGTACAGCCACTTTGGAAATCAGTAAAGGGGTTCCTCAGGAAAATGGGATCTCCCGAAAGATGTAGTCCTTAAGGAATCTGTGAGGTGAGGCTACTGGCAAAAGTGGCTTTTTTCTCCACAAGTGAGGCAGGAAGATATGTGAAACCAACAGGATACCAGAGTCAAAGAACACAACATTCAAAAAAGACCACTGCAGGTCTGAGAAATGAGTGCACCTGTCTATGGATAGTGATAGGGTACAAACCCCGAGAGACCCCTCATGGGTCTGAGAAATGAATGCACCAGTAAGTGCAAAACCTGAAAGCCTTAAATATCATTCATGGGAAAAGAATGAAAAATAACACATTCTCAGAGCATCTGGGGCAGACGTTGCCCCAGGCCAGGCCAGGCCACTGCAAGCCGGTGGCATCCTCACAGAGAAGAAACAGGACATTCCTAGATAGAAGTAGTTTTCTGACCTGAGGTACGTTTAGCTATGATGGGAAGGCCAGAAGCCTCTTTGACAGGAGGGAGAGTTTTATCATGCCAGGAAAAGGAAAACAGACAAGTTAAAAAAAGTGTAGAGGCCGTATTCCCAATTATGGATCACTGATAGAATGCAGGGTGCCAAAATGTGGACACATATTTTGATATGGGGTCCTAGCTTCCATGAGAGAGGTAGAGAATATCCAAAGCCTATAATCTCCAGCATCCCAGAGACTAAGGAAGGATGGAATACAAAAGGCACCAACTTATTTTGTGGTCCATGGAGCACAAATAAGGGGCCAGGGCTTCTGAAGCCAAGAGACATGTGGTCACCCAGTACTGGGATTTTCAACCAGTCCAAAAATGTGAGAGATGATAGTCTTAATACGAGTAGAGTCCTAATTCATGGAAGCAAGGGCAGAGGTAGGTAGGAAGGAGTGGGCTTACCAGACATGGTGGTGGTGGATGAAAGATCCAGAGATCCTTAGTTGGAAGAGTGATCAAGTTGAAAGTTACAGGGTCCTGGCATACCTCAAGACTGCCACAGGCAGAAGGGAATGTCAGGAAAACCTGTGTTCTTTGGCTTAAGTTAAAGAGACACAAGATGGAACATGAACCAAGAGATACATTAACCATACAGTTTATTACAGGTGGGGGCAGAGTGACAGGGGATGAAAAGAAAGAGATGAAGGGAGAGAGAGAGACAGAGAGACAGAGAGACAGAGAGAGAGAGGAGGGGAGATCAAGAGAGAGAGACAAGAGGGTAGGAGAGGAAGCACGAGGGTAAGAGAACATAAATGGGCAGGGGTCTGTCTTTTAAAGGGGTCCTCTGCACCTGCTTGCAGACAAGTTCTCATGGATCCCTAAGCTTGAGTGCATTCTTCCAGGTAACAGGGTCAGGCCAGCATAATGCCTGAATCCTTTCAGAGAGAGCCTCCAGACATCTGTGACATCTGTGTATTTCTCTGTTAGAGGGATGTCATCCTGTCTTCACTCCCCAAACTCTTTCCATCACTTGGCCCACTCCTAGTTCCCAATCCCCATTACAGTCTCCAGCTGCCACAGTCTGCCCTTGAAATCTCTATTTCTCCCTTCCTTGAGATCCACGCAATCCCACCTATAGCTCTCCTCTTTACCTAACCTCTCTGGGTCTAAGTATTGTAATCTGTTATCAATTACTTTTGCTTATTTTGTTTATACTTTGAGACAGAGTTGGTATCTCTGACTGCCCTAGAACTTGCTATGTAGACCATGCAGGCCTGGAATTCACAGAGATCCACCTGACTCTGCCCTCCTAGTGCAGGGATTACAGACTTGTACCACCACGGCACTCAGCTTATCATTTAGTTAAAGGTCAATGTACACTTGTAAATGAGTGTATACCCTACTTATCTTTCTGGGTTTTCCTTACCTCACTCAGGATCATTGATTTCTATTACCACCCATTTTCATGATGTAATTTTTAATGCTGTGTAATGTTTCATTGTGTAATTGTACCATGTGTTCATTATCCATTCTTCTTTGAAATCCATTGAGGTTGTTTATAGTTTCTGGGTATTATGAATAGAACAGCAATGAATATGGTTGAGCAAGGGTCCCTGAGGTGTGAAGAAGTATGTTTTAGATAAAAGCACAAGATTGGTATAGGTGGTTATTGAGGCAGATTCATTCTCAATTTTTTGAGGAACTGACATATTAATTTCCATAGTGGTTTTACAAATGTGTACTCCAAGCATCAAAGGAGGAGTATTCCCTTTACTCCACATCCTCAGTGGAATGAACTGTCACTTGTGATTTTTTTCTTAGCCATTCTGACAGGTTTAAGATGGTATCTCAAATTAGTTTTAATTTGCATTCCTTTGATAGCTAAGGAAGTTGAAAGTTTCTTTCAGTATTCCTAGTCAATTTGAAGTTTCTCTACTGAGAATTCTCTGCTTATATACATACACCATTTTGTAATTGGACTGTTTGTGGGTTTTGATACCTAGTATTGAGTTCCTTATATATTTTGGAAAGTAGTGGAGTTGGAAAAAACCGCTACTTCTCCCATTCTATAGGCTATTGTTTTGTCCCATTGGTTGTGTCTTCTGCTCATAGGAAATGTCCTTCTGTATTGTGAAGAAAATAAGAAGGAAAGGCAATTAAATTAAACTGGATACAAATATATTTAAAGAGAATATTCAGTGCACATAACCTTACCAACAAAGCAGAGATTATAGGAGTCCACATAATCACAGGTCAAGAAAACACTTTTTAAATAATTCTTAATAAAGATGGTTTTCCACAAATTAATGACACTATCAAACAAATAGTATACTATAAATAATCAAAGAGGGCTGGAAGTATAGCTCAGGGGTTGGGTATTCTGGGATCAAAGGCCAGGACCAAAACAAAAATAAAAATTCCCATTGCTTGTCAGGCACTGAGAAGTTTGTGGAAAAGCAACCACTTCTAGATTCAACTGGATCCTGATTCCACAGTAAAAACTCACACTTTGTACTGTAAACCAGACTAAAAGCCACGGCTTGAAATGTCTGAGTTCCAAGTAGACAAAACTATTAAGCTGTTCAGCAAAATAATGTAAAACTCCATTCAAGTATTCATGTATCTACCTACAATGCTAGTGAAGTTTCAATCTTGTTCAAGAAGCATCTCCCTGTAGTGAGCACTGGGAAATTCAGAAACACAACCCTGATCTAAATGTTGAGAACACACGACTCTTGTGTGTTCAGTTCCAAATGGGACATCTATATCAGCCACCCCAGTTTCAGGGAAAATCACAGAGCATGAGAAGGCAAGAGTGCAAAAGCATGATGATAGGGAGGGGTGCTGCGTATGTTGTACTTGAGATAGAACACAAGGGCTGCAAACTCCCTGCAGGCATGGGTACATAAAAAAGGTTAAGCCAACAAGATCAATCAACACCCCGCAGGCAGCACTAACTGCACTTTGAGGGTCACAAGAAAAAAATTGTGTGTGTTTGTTGGAGGAAGTGCATGAAGTAGACATGTGGAAGACAGATCCAGGATCATTGGAAGGGAAGAGTTGTAGATGGATATGGTCAAGATATGTTGAATGCATGTATGAAACTGACAAAAAGTTAGATAATTGAGAATGGAATGGAGGAAGGGAGGGAATGAATGAATGAGTTAACACCACTGAAAGCAAAGTCACTCCTAAGAAACATATAAGCAAAAGGACAAAAAAACCTCATCACTACACTCAGGAAGCAGAAGCAGGCCCTCCTGATTTACCTAGTGAGTTGCAGGCCACCTAGAGCCTTGTCTCAAAATAGAAGACAGAAGCGTATCTTAAAATGTTAGATAGCGTACAGCACCTGTAGGTTTTAGATTCTTGGGACACACATTGTGATAAAGAAAAGAAATTGACTTCCACATACAAAATGGCATGTGCTACTAATAAATAGATAAGTGACATTTAAGAAATAACTGTTATTGCTCACTTCTCAGGGAGCCTTAAATACACTAGCATTTATTTCTGTTTTGCATTGGGGAGGGTTTTTGATGAAATCACATCTGGAGTGTGCTAGGCAAGCCCATGCCCACTGATCCACACCTCCAGCCTTGCTGTGCACAAGCCTCTCTTTCTCAATTTTTATTTTTTTTATTTTAAGACAGTATTTCACTCTATACCCTAGGCAGATTTCTAATGTACAATCTTCCTGCCTCAGCCTCCTGTCCATTATGCAATTCTAAAGAATAAGAACAATTTGGCTGGAGATAACTCAGCAGTTACGAACACTGCTGCTATTTCAGAAGACCAGAGGTCAGTTCCCAGCACCGACCCAGGAACTCGAAGCTTTCTGTAACTCCAGTTCCAGGGGATCTAACATCCCATTCTGGCCTCTATAGACACAGCAGACATGTGGCACACAGATATACATGGTTGCAAAACACCAATGTATATAAAATGTTTAAAAAAACAAAATAATATTTTCCTATGCAGTCCCAATAGGATTTTCTACTTTCTTTGTTAATTTTTTAGGTTAACATGCAAAGTAATAAATTTTGTTGTGCCATTTTCTCATCTATGAATTCTGTCTTTAAAAATTATCTAATAATCAAAAAATTATCTAATACTCAATACGTATTTAATGCCTTAATTTTGTTCTTAAATGCCTTTTTATTGGACAGGCTCTCACTGTATACCATGGCTGGCTTGTAATGTGATATGTAGGCTAGGCTGGACTCAAACTCCCAGAAATCTATCTACCTCTACCTCTCAATTGCTAGATGGGGTTAAAGGTGTGTGCCACCACTGCTATCCTCTAATGTCTTTTGTAGATGGTTTCTGCAGAATATGAACAAGACCACAAATCATTCCTCTTAATTATGGCTTTAACGCACCATTTTACCTATATAATGCCTTTCTTTTTTGACAAAGTCTTACTGTATAGCCCTGACTGGCCTGGAACTTGCTGTGTACTCAAGGCAGAGGTAGGCAGATCTCTGAGTCTTAGGCCAGCCTGATCTACACAATAAGTGTTGAACCTGTGGAGGCTGATCTCTCAGCAACATTATTGGTAGCAGCTGACAAATCATGTTTAAGCCATTCATCTGTGTTTTAACCAAAATTCTAAACTTGAATGTAACTAAATGTTGACAATAAACTATGGAAATGAAATGGAGAATTTAGCTTAACATCTATTTGGGAAAACAGACAAGACTAAAAAAGGATGTGTTCTTTAGCCTGGTTTCCTTAGAAGATCATCCCTATAAGTTTGTGTTTATTTTTTTAATAACTTATTTTTATTCCATGCACATGGTTGCTTTGCCTGCATGTATGAGAGTATCAGATCCTCTGGAACTAGGGTTATAGACAGGTATGAGTTCCCATGTGGGTGCTGAGATTGAACCATGGTCCCCTGGAAAAGCAGCCAGTGCTCAACTACTGGGCTGTTTCTCCAGCCTCCTTATAGATTTTAACATAACTTAGTAATCCTTGGTTAAATCAATAATTGCATTAGGGGCAGTCATAATGACATAGGCCTATAATCTCAGCATTGGGACATAGTGACAGAAGGAGCAGGAACTCAAGACCAGCCTGTAAGTGTTTCAATCTGAGAGGATAGGCTTCCACAAAGAAAGTGTTACATTTCTGAAGATAAAGGTATCCTGGATGTTGACAGGAATCAAGGAATACCACAATGTCACACTGCAAAACAAACCTCACAGAAGAGATTTATTGCTGGGGCAGAAGGGTTGCTGCCTCTGATGGAGCTTTCCAAGATGGGGATTGGTGAGTTTTTAATCTGGAAGTGTCTTGAGGAACTGGGTCTAGTGTTCTGTGGGGAGTCTGGCAGTTGGATGTCCTAGCCACTCATGCACCTGGAGATTCTTACACAGTCTCCACTACACAGCAAATTCAAAGCCAAATGTGCTGGAGATGTTGCTCAGTTGGCAGAGTACTTGCCCAGCATTCCTGCAGTCTTAGGTTCAATTCTCAGCATCTTTTAAACCAGGATTGGTAATACTTATCTATAATTACAGCACTTGGGTGGTGTAGGCAAGAGAATCACAAGTTCAATGTCAGTTTGTAGGCAGCCTTGGGCGTCATGAGATTGTTTCAAACACTGAAATAACTGGGACTGAAGAGATGGCTACAAAGTAAGAGCATTTTCTACACTTGCAGAAGACCAGGCTCAGAACTGGTCTGAATTGGACTGAACCTGATAGAACCTGATTAAACCTGTCACCCCTGGTCTGAACTGGTCGGAACAGGTCTGAACTTGTGGGAACTTGTTGGAACCAGTCTGACCTGGATTGAACCTGTAGGCACTGGATAAACTGGTCTGAACAGGGTCATCCTCAGCCATTTTAGCTATGAAGACTCCAGATTATCTTAGTCCAGAGCTATAGTGAGGAAGCTGACTAGAGAAATGAACACTTCTCTACTGAAAATGTTAAACATTTCCATGAACCCACTGGATGAAAGGATAGATTTCTGTGTTGATCTATGTAACAGCCTTATGAAACTGACGAACCCATTATAACACATACTCTTTCTTAAGGAGGGAAACAGCTCTTTTAATGCCAGAACTTGTGAGAATTCAAGTATCACAAATACCAGATTCATCAAATGCTTCACTTATCCCGTATTTACTGTATAGCAAGCCCTGTGTTAATGACTTGGGGTACATGATAATCAAACAACAGTTACAAGCAGTGGCCTGACTTTGGAGAGCTAGCAAGGATAATGCTTCAGCTCAGAAGTAAATGCAAAGGAACTTCAATTTCCAAAGTGTATCACATCTCTGAGATACTTTTAACTTGTTGGAAGGCCTTAATTATGTGTGCAGTAATTAATAGCATGTGGAATAAGTTTCTTTAAAACGCACAGCTTGAAACATGAAGCATTTGGCTAAATAGATTTTGGTCATTGCTGGGTTTAAGTCTTTAGGAGAGTGGTTAGAAGTTTCTGGTGACCCTCTAAGTGGTAATAGTAATGGGCATGAGTGTGTGGTCATTTAGGTAAGATTTTATTTTTTTACCTTTGATTCTCTGAAGCCCTCAACAATTCACAGTAGGCTGGACACGTTTGAGACATGCCTCAGGTGAAACAAAGCATAGAGAAACCCTCCTCATCCTTTCCATGAGTGTGAATAGCAGTAACTATCATTTGCTCTGACTATTCCTATTCCAGCACATGGATAAGTAGTTTACATACTTAGATCAACACACTCACACCCTGCCAATAAAAAAACAAACAACTCTAAATGTTATATTCCAGAGCTCTACATTCTTTGAAGTCAACTGATGACTTGCATTCCTGAAGTCCTATTGCATCTTTCTGGTGAGTAGTAGTGGGTTTGGAAGTTTTTGTAAGCACTGCTTTTCCATTTGCCTGCCCAGTGCCTTCCTATGGCCTCCCCCTCTCACCACCACTGAAGCAATAATCACAATCTTAGAAATAGAAATGAAAATGATGGTGAACTTATAAAAAAATCCCTGTTCCTCATCAAGTCACAGGAAGGAAGAGAACAGAGAAAATTTCCTCTGAATGCCTATGAATAAACCCAAACTCTCATCATTGACTTCCCTGGTTGCCTAGGGAAAAACTGAGAAGCATATGCCAATTTATGGTCAATCAGGTCTTCCTCCCATGCCCTCATCCTCCTCTTTGCTGTAGTGTCTTATCCATGGCTCAGAGAAGTGGCAATGCTAAATGGGTCACATGGCAGAACTTACAGAATTTTCAGATTATCTGAATTATAAAAACTGGCTCATGGTAAGGTCCTAAAGAATTTTATAGGGATGTGATCATGAAGTGACCTTAGTGGATATGTTGTTACAAGGTAGTCCTTGAACGTCTGACTTTTCTGCCTCTATCTCCAAAGTGATGGGATTACAAATATGTTCTATGAGGCTGTGAAGTATTTTATAGCATTTGTGGGTATTTATTTGTGGTTGGGGGAGGCATCCAGGGACCTGTGCATTTTATGTGAGCATTTTACCAGTGAGCCACATCCCTAGCCTTGCAACAGTGTTTTCAATGCAACTTCCACTTTGAGAACTCATCTCAAACTTCTGAATGCAAAGTATATTCTAGAGGCCTGGGAACCTGTAGTGTAGTGTTCCATTTCCGTCAGTGAAGTGTGAAAGCCATGACTGAGTAGATGGTTCCATTCATAAAGTGCTTACTCCCACACAAATATGAGGAGTTTGGATCCCTAGAACCCACGTAAGGTAAAGGAGCACATGTCTGTATTCTCAGTGCTCCTATGGTGAAATAGGAGGCAGAGGCTAGATGATCTCCAGAGGCACACAGGCTGGCCAGCTTGAAAGAACAATAAGGGGGTTGTGTCTCGAACAAGACAGAAAGCAAGGACCAAAATCTCAGGCTGTCCTCTGACTTCCTCATGTGTGCCATGTGGAATAGAACAGAAACATGACAAGAAACACTGGTACACATACCCTGGGAGCTGTCATTTGTAGAAGTCTTCCCAGTATATGACTAGGCAATGCATTTCTACTACCAAGTATAGATGAGAAATGGTTTTACTGAATGTTATATATAAGAGCAGCTTTGTGGTCATATCCTGAAGCCACAAGAAAAGTGCCTTGAATAATATGAAGAGAATTATTCCAGAGATCTACAAGGATGACACAAACTAGCAATCTAAGCAATAGAGGAGAGGCTACCTTACATGCCCTTCCCCGATAATGAGATTGACAACTACCTTGTATGCAATCCTAAAACCTTCATCCAGTGACTGATGGAAGCATAGGCAGACACCCACAGCTAAACACTGAACTGAACTCCTAGAACCCAGTGACAGAGAGGAAGGACCGATGAACAAAGGGGTCATAACTGAGCAGCTGAAATCCACAGAAACAGCCAACCTGAGCAAGCGGGAGCTCATGGATCCCAGACTGATGGCTGAGAGGATAGCATGGGACTGATCCAGATGCCCTAAACATGGGTGTCAGTTAGGAAGCCTTGGTAATCTCTGGGGCCTCAGGTACTAGATCAATATTTATGCCTGGCATCCAAATGGACTTCGGAAGCCCATTCCACATGGGGGGATGCTCTTTCAGCCTGGACACTTGGGGGGAGGGCCTAGGCCCTGCCTGGGATGATATGACAGACTTTGGAGATCCCCCATGGAGGGGCTCACCCTCTCTGGGGAATGGAGGGGATTGGGTGGTTGGTGGGGGGCGGGGGAGGAGGGGAGGAAGAGGGAGCTGGGATTGACATGTAAAGAAAGGTTGTTTCTAATTTAAATTTAAAAAGGAAGAAAAAAAAAGAAAGAGAATCTCCCAAGACCTGAATTCCATGCTCAATTCCATCATTCAATGTCTGTTTACTAAGCGTGTACTGTACATGAAACTTTAAAAATTCCACCTTCAGAATACAAAAAAGCAAATCACTGGATGCTAGTAGCTTACAAGAGAAACAATAGAAATAAACACATTATTTAATAATATATGTACTCCAAAGAAAAATACTATCAAGGATAAAGAACAGTGAGGAAGATGCTATGTCAGATTAAGGCATATCTGAGAAGGGAGCAGAATGAAGGAGTGAACCCTGTACATATTTAAATTAAAAGCACTTGTGCTTATGGGATGGCAAGGAGCTTGAAGGAAAGGAGGGAGTTTGATAACTACAAGGGAAAGAGAAGCAAATGTGGACGGAGTAATGTAAGTGAACATATTATGGCGAGTCTGGTTTCATATGCTTTGTTTACTCAACATACATTTATAGGTCAAATTTAATTTCCTGTGTTGTGACCTATAGCAGACTTTGTATAGTCACGATTTAATTTCTCACCACAACAGTAACTTGAGAAAGGACCAAGGTATGTTTTGTAAAATGAACTGATCAGGTGGCTATCTACACAGCCTTGCTGTCATACTTCTGTAACTCTCTCTTGATATCTCTTCCTGTAAAGTCATCTTACTCAGACACAGAAAAGCCTGATGTATCTACAGGGCTCTAATCTCTAAATCTGTGAAGCTTCATAAACATATTAGCATAGATTTGTTTATTGAATTAGCCAAGAGTCAAGAGCTTGGTGTCTTCTGTAGCACACAGCAGTAGGGGTAGGAGTCAGGGTGACACCATGAGAATGAGCTGCAATAATTATGGAATGAAAAGAGAAGAAATTAAGAAGACATCTAAAGATGTCTTCCTGACATCATGACTCACACTCAGAAGTTGAAATCTCTAAGAACTCATAGGCTATGTCAGGTAGCATGAAGACTCAGAAGTCTATAAGACTATGAAATGATGGAAGTTCTTAAGTGGACTTCAAGGATAAAAGAATAAAGAAAGAAGAAAATTGCAGACAAATGTTCTTTTATTTTTCATATTGCAAGACTGATGATCTTTTCCCCATACTCTAAGCCAATGTTATTTATAATTTATACAATTTAGTTCCTTCTACACCTACCCTCATTGCCCAGCTGCCTCTTCAGCTTCCAATTCATACTTAGGAGACTTACCCAACTCCTTAATTTCTAGCCACACAGAATCCACCATTTTAACATTACATATGTAAAAACCCAGTATTAATAGTTACTTTCATTTACATGTCGACCCTCCTGTTTATTAGACAAAATAAAAGGAAATATCCATGATAACCACAGTAAGTCATGACTCTGATAAAGACACTCGAAAAACATCAACTTAACAGAGGAAATATTTACTATGGCTCATGGCAATTTCATCCCATTGTAGGGAAAAGAGAAAGGGTAGTGCAGTAGATTCCACCTTAGCCTAGAGGAAACAGAGGGAAAGACATGCTAGAGGTGCTCATTTTTACCCATCTTACATTTCATGTAAGCCCCAGTCACCTGCTTGCCAAGTTTGTCTTCCTTCATTAGCTAATCCTGTCTGGAGATGCCCTCCCAGGCATAGCCACAGGTGTTTTTAACTAACTGCCTAGTTCAGTGGTTCTCAACCTGTGGGTCGTTATCTTTTGAAAGTCCAGTGACCCTTTCACAGAGCTTACCTAAGACTATCAAAAAACACAGATATTCACATTAAGGTTCATAACCATAGCAAAATTAAAGTTATCTAGTAGCAACAAAATAATCTTATGTTTGAGGGTCGCCACAACTATATTAAAGGGTCGAAGCATTAGGAAGGTTGAGAAACATGGTCCTAGGTTCTTCTCAATTAATCAAGTTAAGATTAAATATTAGACTCCCAAAGAGGAAGTTGGATGGAAGTGGACCTGGTTTGAAAGCAAACAACCAAAACAGAAGCAGAGTTCTCGTGAATAGTTTAGCCTATGTATAGAATGACAGTGAACACATAACCACAAAGGGAAGCAGCCAAAGTGCAGCCTCAAGAAATGGTCTAGTTTCTTTGGACATGGGAGATGATTTATGCAGATGCTGAAGATAGATCAAGGAGGCATATCCTATGCTGTAAAGACAGTATCCATGCATAGCTTCTTTGAAATTCAACTTTACTCTTAGGAGTAACTTTAGAACCAATAAACTCTTTTTGCTTTAAAACTGGTTTATCTCAAAATTAGGTCATTATGGAACTCACAGAGTCTGAACCAACAACCAGGGAGCCTGCATGGGACCAATTTAGGCCCTCTACATATATGTGACAGTTGTGTAGCTTGGTCTGCATCTGGGACTCCTAACAATGGGAGCAGTGGCTGTCCCTGATTCTTTGTCTGGCTCTTAGGAACCCATTCCTCATACTGCATTGCCTTGTCCAGTCTTAATACAAAAGGAAGTGCTTAGTCTTAACAAAATTTGCTTTGCCATCCTTTGTTGACACCCATGGGAGGCCTGCCCCTTTCAGGACAGAAACAAAACTGGAATGGATTGAGGTCATCGGGAGGACGCATAGTTAGAGGAGAATGGGAGGAGAAACTGCAATCAGGACATAAAACAAACAAATAAATTTGATGTTAAAAAAGAAAAACACTGATTTATCTCAAAATTAGGTCATTATGAGTTGTTTTCATTTGTTTCTATGGAGCTGTTAGGATGCTTCTCAAGGTCAAGTCTTGACACCCAATATCCATATACTCACAGAAATACGATGCTAGAAGTGTAGCGCTAGTGTAATGTTGAAATTAATACAATAGCTAGTGTGGAGATGAGGGTCTGTAATCCCAATAGTTGGGGATTCATTAGTCCAGTGAGTCAGGTATGTTTAGCAAGGAATTATCTCCAAAGATGGAGGAAGAAGAGAAAGAGAAGTAGAAGGGGGATAGGAAATAACCTAATGTATTTTATTAATTCTTTAGACCTCTATTAATATTGATTTGCTTCAGAATTCAGTCACCAGCCTCTTATCTTATTTCCCATTTATTCTCTGGGAAGTTTCATGCACTTCTCTAGATAAACAATTATCTAAATCTTGACTGACTAAAGACCCATTTCCAACCCAGGTTTATATGTAATGCCTATTGAGAATCTGCAGACATTCTATAGGGAAGAGCAACAGGTAACAAGAATCAACTAGCTTTTGCAGATGCCTTGGATCGAGGATGTCACCACGTGTCATCCCCAGGACTATGTCTTATGGATGCTTACTTCTTTTTTGAGAGGTACATCATTCATCAAGACATAGCAACAGGAAGAAATTCAAGAACAACTTAGACTCTTTGTTCATACTAGACCACACCAAACCAGCTACACTTTAGATTTTTTTCTGGAAATAATTTCTAATATGGTCCTTTGTCTATATCATTTCTGCGAGTGTTCCAGTTCATACTCTTTTTCACATGGATTTCTATAAGAATTTCACCTCTTATCTCCTACTCATCTGGACTTCAGTGGGCATATGTAATAAAAATGCTAACATAATCAATACTTTCTATTAAAATCTAACTACTTCCAGGCAGTGGTGGCAGACACCTTTAACCCCAGCACTCATGAAACGGAGGCAGGCAGATCTCTGTGAGTTTGATGCCAGCCTGGTCTACAGAGTGAGTTTCAGGTCAGCCAGCACTGTTACACAGAGAAATTCTGTCTCAAAAATCTACCACTATCAGTTTTCCTCACAAAATATCTAACCTCCTGTGTGACCAGGTGCCTTGTCCACCACCAGCACCAACCTGTGCACACTTCAAGTGTGCAGCTCTTAGTATACAGGAAGCTTTCCCATGGTGCAAGGTTTTCTTCAGAGTTCTTTTCTGTCTCTTTCACTCAATGACAATATCTCACCCATTATTCCTCAGAATACAGCGTAGCATCTGCAACAATAGGTTCAGATGCATCACCAACAGGGAAATAATCCCACAAAAGACAAGAATGAAACTTGGTTCAACATAGTGGTTGTACAATTGCTGAGCTAGGGCTTCCAGAGTATGACCTCAGCATGTCTGTTTTTCTCATATTTAAGCAAAGCACAATTTTAGGAAAAGTTTTGTAGACAACAATTAACTCAGACCATTAGTACAGCAAAGTTCAAGATATGTTTACATGGAAACTCTTTGGAAAGTACATATGGTTCATCCACAAGATGGGCTATTGTTGAGTTACAAATGATGCTCTTAGGAGGAAAGACAGAGGTAAACCTAGTGCCTGGCCCTAAAATAACATAGAAGTCACTTAGGTTGTTGTAAAATGCAAATGACATCTCTCACAAGCCTATAAGTAATACTCAAGGTTTTAGAGGGGAAAGGTCTGAGATAAACAAACAATATTATGGGCAAAGTGGGCCAAGTCTGGCATGAACAAAGGATCACTGTAATGTAAGCCCATCCATTCCCAGCACTTAGGGGAGTACAGGTAAAATGTCCCTTTCTTTTGGAACATGCCTGTGAGTTTGACTTTCATGGATCCTCCAGTGTTTATCTGTGGGCATAAACACTTTTGACCCTCTACAAATGTGTATGAAAAAGTACACCGTAAAATTCCTTTATGCTTTGCTACCAAACTTTTATGCAGGAACAATGGTGTGGAGAGGCTCACAGGGCCATTCATGGACAGGAAGAGAGGGACACAAGAATGAGAACCACCTACATTACATTGCAAGTATTTGCATGCTCCTAACTGAACCCTCTCCAGGTTCTATTTAACACATAAATGAGAAATGTTCCCACATCTTTCACACAAGTCTACTTCTAACTTTCTAACTAAAGGACAAAGGTTGGTTTACTAAAAGAGGCAAGTTTTACATACATAAAAAGGAAGTGTCCATGACAAGAATGTCTGGAGGAAGATTTTAAAAATCACAAGACTGAGGTAATCATCCAAAAGACCTTGGGAAATACAGGAGAACACTAATTTTGGGTTCATTCTCTAGCCCACACTGTTCCCCTGTGGGTTGTTTTCTAGGCAAATACTTACAAAAGGCAAGTTGAGGTTTACACACTGTAAAGTGGTTGTAGCTGGTATTGGGTCACTTCATGACTAAAGTTCACTTCCAAACACTGGCCTATGAATCTTGCCTAAGAGTGGTTGTGTGATTTTATGAAAGACAGATAGCCAATGTGAGGTCGGTATAAAGAAAAATTTTCAATTAAAATAAGTAGCCCTGAGAAATAATTCTTGCAAATGTTAAGATTAAGAAACAAAATAGCCACAGTGTAATGATATTTTTTAGTACATGAAGTAATTATACACTAAACACCTTCATTGTGTTATCCATGCAGACTACTTTCAGCTAAGGTCCCTAAAAATTCCACAGAGTAAAAAGTCATGTGCTTAGAATAAATTTTTTAGCATGATACTTAATTATGATCATTGAGATGTCAATACATTGCCACTAAAACTAATGATTACTTCCTGCCTGGATATTCTTCTGGAAGTGGGATTTTTAAAACCTAGATGAAGCCAGGTTTATTCTGAGTGTTAAAAATGTGTGCCCATCCAGTGCCTAGGGACTTCCTGGGGACTGTCAGAGAGCCTCACCTACCGGCAGGAGCGAGACACCCCAGATTTCTGGCCTTCTCTTCCACCAATGGGACCAGGGTACCAGGTAAACTGGGCCCTGTATCCAGGCCTGCCTTCCATTGCCAAGGGACTGCCTGGGAACTGCTACAGAGGCTCCTCTCCCAGAGGGAGCCATGTACCAAAGATTCCTAGTTTTCTCATCCACCAAGGAGACCAGGGGACCAGGTAAACCAGGCCCTGTGTCTGGCCTGCCTTCCAGGGCCTGGGGACTACTACAGAGCCTCCCCTCCCGATGGGAGCCATGCACCCCAGTTTCCTGGTCTTCTGTTCCACCAACAGGACCAGGGAACCAGGTAAACCAGGCCCTGTATCCAGGTCTGCCTTCCAGTGCCTGGGGACTGCCTGGGGACAACTATAGATCCTCCCCTCCCAGAGGGAGCCATGCACCTCAGATTCCTGGTCTTCTCTTCCAACTGCCTGCTTCCAGTGCCTGGGGACAGCTACAGAGCCTCCCTTCCAGGCAGGAGCCTATGCAGTGGCACCCCAGATTCCTGATCTTCTCTTCCACCAATGGGACCAGGGGACCAGGTAAACCAGGCCTTGTATCTGGACCTGCCTTCCATTGCCTGGAGACTGCCACAGAGACTCCCCTCCTGGTGGGAGCCACACATCCCAGATTCCTGGACTTCTCTTCCACCAATTGGACCAGGGGACA
Source organism: Mesocricetus auratus (assembly GCF_017639785.1). NCBI lineage: Eukaryota > Metazoa > Chordata > Mammalia > Rodentia > Cricetidae > Mesocricetus > Mesocricetus auratus. The sequence goes on from NW_024429188.1 coordinate 5,202,217, forward strand.
AGGTAAACTAGGACCTGTATCTGGGTCTTCCTTCAAGTGCCTGGGGACTGCTACAGAGCCTCCCCGCCCGGTTGGAGCCATGCACCCCAGTTTCCCTGTGTTCTCCATCCATGGGATGAGGCAATTCTGGGTCTGTTTCTGGGCCTGTGCTACAGTGCCTGGAGATATCCACTGAGTCGACTCTCCAGGTGGGAGTCTCCCCACACCAGATTCCTGGTCTCCTTCTCCACTCACAGGAACAGGACTAGGAACAGGAAGAGGAGAACTACCAGAGTATTGGACATGGTTGCACAAATCAAAATGGAACTCTGGTCTCCTAACCACCAGAACAGTAGAGGGGCTCTTTCTGCAACCACTAGAAGAAAGGATGGGAAAGAGACGATACAAAAACACACTCAGCAGAAGAAAAACAAATATGACACCGTGAAAATCTAGAGACTCCACACCAGCAAGACTCCAATATTCAAATGCAAATGAAGCAGAAGAGAATGACCTTAAAAACAACTCCATGAAAATGATAGAGGCCCTAAAAGAGGATATAGGAAAATCCCTCAAAGAAATGGAAGAAAAAACAAACCAAAAACTGCAAGAAATAGAAGAAAAAACAAAAAAATGCAACAAATGGATGTAGAGACAAAACAAAAATTGCAAGAAACAATTCAAACAGTACAAGGTTGAAAACTGAAAAAAAGACAATAAAAAACACAATCTGAAGGAAATCTAGAAATAGAAAACCTGAGCAAATGATCAGGTACTACAGATGCAAGAATAACAAACAGAATACAAGAGATGGAAGAGAGAATCTCAGGTGTTGAAGATACACTAGGAGAAATAGATACATCAACCAAAGAAAATCGTAAGTGCAACAAATGCCTAAAACAAAACATCCAGGAAATATGGGACACAATGAAAAGACCAAACCTAAGAAAAATGGGTATAGAAGAAGGTGAAGAAAAGGACCTCAAAATGGCAGAAAATATATGCAACAAAATGATAGAGAAGAAAACTTTCCCAACCTAAAGACAGACATGCCAATGAATGTACAAGAAGCTTACAAAACACCAAATAGAGTGGACCACAAAAAGTCCCCTTGTCACATAATATTCAAGACCCCAAATATAAAGAATAAAGAAAGAATATTAAGAGCAGCTGAGGAAAAAGGTCAAGTAACATATAAAGGCAAACCTATCAGAATTGCACCTGACGTCTCCATGGAAATTCTGAAAGCCAGAAGGTCTTGGATAGATATTCTTCCAATATTAAAAGAACATGGATGCCAGCCAAGACTATTATACCCAGCAAAGCTTTCAATCACTATAGATGGGGAAAAAAGATATTCCACGACAAAACTAGATTCAAGCAATACATATACACTAACCCAGCCCTACAGAAAGTTCAGAAAAGATAACTCCAACACAAAGAAGTTAACCTCAACCAGAAAAACATAGGCATTAGATAATTCAACTTACCAACAGCCAAAAGAAAAAAGGGGTGGAATTCCACACATAATTCAACCACCAAAAACACTTCCAAATGAAAGAAGAATGAGCAATCAATGGTCATTTTTATCCCTCAATATATTTGGCCTTAACTCACCGTAAAAAACACAGGCTAACAGAATGGATTTGAAAACAGAACCCATCCTTCTGCTGCATACAAGAAACAACACCTCAGCCTCACAGACAGACATTACCTCCAAGTTAAAGGATGGGAAAAGATTTTGCAATCAAATAGAACCAAGAAACAAGCAGGGGTAGCAATACTAATGTCTAACAAATTAGATTTTAAAATGAAATCAATCAAAAGTGATGAAGGAAGTCATTAAATACTCATCACAGGAGAAATCCAACAAGATATGGAAGCAGAGGCAAACACACAACTAAGCACTGAACTGAACCCAAGGAACCCAGTGACAGAGAGAGAGGAGTGATGAGCAAATTGGCAAAGAATGGGCTGGCAAAACCAGCAGAGACAGCTGATCTGAACAGGGGAGTGCTCTTGGACCCCAGACCGACAGTGGGGAGGCCAGCATGGGACTGATCTGGACCCCCCCAAATGTGAGTGTCAGTGAGAAGGCCTGGGCAACCTATGGGGCCCTGAGCTGTGGATCAGTGTCTATCCCTGGTATAGAAACTGTCTTCATGTGCCTATAGCACAAAGAGAGATGCTCTCTCAGCCTGGACTCTTAGGGGAGTGCCTTGACCCTACCAAGAGTAAAATGACAGACTCTAGATATCCCCTATGTGGAAGGATTTGGCAATAGGGTGGGAGGGAGGGGGGGGGAAGGGGAGTGCAGGAGGAGGGCAGGGAGAGGGAACTGGGATTGACATGTAAAACAAGCTATTTAAAATTAAAATAAAAAAAAGATATGGCAAAAAAATCAATTTTGAAAATCTATGCCCAAATACAAAGGAATGCATGTTTGTAAAAGAAATATTATTAAAACTCAAAGCACATATAAAGCCCCACACACTTTAGTGGGAGACTTCAACACCCAAATCTCACCATCAGACAGGTATACCAGATAGAAAATAAACAAAGAAGCAAAGGAGCTAATAGATGTTCTGACCCAACTGGGATTAACAGACATCTATAGAACATTCCATCCAAATAAAAAAGAATATGCCATCTTCTCAGCACCACATGGAATATTCTAAAAAATCGACCACATATTTGGCAACATATCAAACCTCAATAGGTACAGAAAAATTCAAATAACTCCATGCATGGTATCAGACCACAATGCCTAAAAATTAGAATTCAACAACAACACAATTTGCAGAAATGCTACAAACTCATGGAAATTGAATAATGCACACTTGCACCATTCTGGGGTCAAAGAAGAAATAAAAAAGGAAATTAAAGTCTTCCTATAATTCAATGAGAACGAAGATACAGCATACCCAAAAATATGGGACACTTTGAAAGCAGTGCTTCGAGGGAAGTTCATATCACTAAGTGCCCACATGAAGAAACTAGAGAATAGTTACACAAGAGAGAACTAACTGCACAATTGAAAGCTCTAAAATACAAAGAAGCAAACTCACCCAGGAGGAGTAGATCCCAGGAAATGATCAAAATGAGGGCTGAAATCAATAAGTAGAAACCAGGAAAACAATACATATAATCAATGCAACGAAGAGTCAGTTCTTTGAGAAAATCAACAAGATAGATAAACCTTTGTCCAAAGTTACCAAATGGCACAGTGTGAACATGAAAATTGGCAAAATCAGAAACAAAAAAGGGACATGACAACGGACTCTGAGGAAATTTAGAGAATCATCAGGCCATAATTTGGAAAAGTGTACTCAACAAAATTCGAAAATGTAAAGGAAATAGACAATTTTATGGATAGCTATCACTTGTCAAAATTAAATCAAGAACAGATAAGCAATTTAAATAAAACTATCACCACTATGGAAAAAGAAGCAGTCATAGAAAGTCTCCCAACCAAAAAAAAAAAAAAAAAGCCCAGGTCCAGATGGCCTCAGCGCAAATTCTACAAGAAATTCAAAGAACAGCTTATACCAATTCTTCTCAAAATATTCCACTCAATAGGAACAGAAGGATCTTTGACAAACTCTCTATGAGGTTTCAATAACCTTGATACCCAAACCACACAAAGACACAACTAAGAAAGAGAACTTCTGACCACTAACCCTCATTAACATCAAGGCAAAAATACTCAATAAAATACTGGCAACTTCGATACAAGAATACATCAAAACAATCATTCACCACGATCAAGTATGGTTCATCCCAGGGATGGTTCAACATATGAAAATCCATCAATGTAATCTACCATATAAACAAGCTGAGAAACAAAAATCACATGATCATCTCACTAGATGCAGAAAAAGCCTTTGACAAACTCCAACACCCCTTCGTGATAATGGTCTTGGAGAGATCTGGAATGACAGGAACATACCTAAATATAGTAAAAGCTATATACAGCAAACCAACAGCCAACATCAAACTGAATGGACAGAAACTCAATGCAATTCCACAAAAATCAGGAACAATACAAGGCTGCCACTCTCTCCATATTTTTTTAATATTGTGCTTGAAGTTCTGGCTAGAGCTATACAACAACAAAAGGAGATCAAGGGGATACAAATTGGAAAGGAAGAGGTCAAACTTTCACTATTTGCAGATGATATGATAGTTTACATAAGTGATCCAAAAAACTCTACCAGGGAACTCTTACAGCTGATAAATACTTTCAGCAAGTGGCAGCATTCAAGATAAACTCAAGAAAACCAGTAGCCCTACAATACACATGCGATAAAAGGGCTGAGAAAGAAATCAGGGAAAAATCACCATTTACAAATGCCACAAACAACATAAAATACCTTTGTCTAACCCTAAATTAACAAGTGAAAGACATTTAATGCAAGAACTTTGAGTCTTTAAAGAAAGAAATTAAAGAAGACATCAGAAAATGGAAATGTTTCCCATGCTTTTGGATATGTAGCATCAATGTAGTAAAAATGGCAATCCTACCAAAAGTAATCTACAAATTCAATGCAATCCCTATTAAGATACCAGCACAATTCTTCAAAGACCTTGAAAGAACAATAATCAGTTTTGTATGGAAAAACAAAAGTCCCAGGATAGCAAAAACAACCCCATTCAACAAACCAACATCTGGAAGCATCACTATCTCTGACTTCAAGCTCTATAATAGAGCTTTAGTCAAGAAAACAGCTTGGAATTGGCACAAAAATTGACCGGTAGACCAATGGAATAGAATTGAACACCCTGATATTAACTCATTTATGCATGAATATCTGATAGTAGACAAAGAAGCTAAAAATATACAATGGAAAAAAGCATCTTCAACAAATGGTGCTGGCATAACTGGATGCTGGCATGTAGAAGAATACAGATAGATCCATGTCTATTGCCATGCACAAAACTTAAGTCCAAATGGATCAAAGACCTCAACATAAATGTAGCCACACTGATACACTTAGAAAAGAAATTGGGTGCTACCCTTGAATGAATTAGTACAGGAGACTTCTTGAACATAAAACCAGTAGCCCAGACAGTGAGGTAAAAAATTAATACATGGGACCTCCTGAAATTGAGAAGCTTCTGTAAGGCAAAGGATACAGTCAGCAAGACAAAAAGGCAGCCCACAGAATGGAAAAGGTTATTCCGTAACCCCACATCTGACAGAGGGCTGATTTGCAAAATCTACAAAGAACTCAAGAAGCAAGTCTCCAAAACACCAAAGGATCCAATTAAATAGTTGGCTACAGAACTACATAGAGAATTCTCAATAGCAGAGTCTAAAATGACTGAGAGGCACTTGAGAAAGTGATCAACATCCGTAGACATCCGGAATATGCAAATCAAAACAACTCTGAGATACCATCTCACTCCTGTCAGAATGGCTAAAATCAAAACCACCAATGACCTTCTATGCTAGAGAGGTTGTAGAGAAAGGGGAACACTCTTCCACCGCTGGTGGGAGTGCCAACTTGCACAGCCACTTTCGAAGTCAGTATGGAGATTCCTCAGAAAAATGGGAATAAGCCCACCACAAGACCCAGCAATTACACTCTTAGGCCTATATCCACAAGATGCACATTCATACAATCAGGACATCTGTTCCACTATGTTCATAGTAGCATTATTTGTAATAGCCAGAACCTGGAAGCAACCTAGATGCCCCTCAAATAAAGAGTGGATATAGAAAATGCGGTACATTTACACAATGGAGTACTATTCAGCAGAAAAAAACAATGGAATCCTGAAATTTGCTGGCAAATGGATGGCACTACAAGAAACCATCCTGAGTGAGGTAGCCCAGTCACAAAAAGACAAACATGGTATGTACTCTCTCCTATATAATTTTTAGGCTTAGTTCTGGGGAGTTCCAGCCTACAATCCCAAGGCCAGAGAGTCTGGGGAACAGAACCTTCATTCAGTGGCTGATGGAAGCAGAGTCAGACTCCCACAGCTAAACCCTGAGCTAAACTCAAGGAACCCAGTGACAGACATCGAGGACTGATGAGCAAAGGTGTTAATACTGGGCTTGTTAAACCCCCAGAAACAGCTGAACTGCCAAGGGTTAGCTCTTGAATCTCAGACTAATGGCTGGGAATCCACCATGGGACTGATCAATACCCTCTTAATGTGAGTATCAGTGAGGAGGCCTAGGCAATCTACTGGGCCTTGGGTAGTATATCAGTATTTTTTTTAGTTAATCTTATATCCTGCCGATTTGTTGAAGGTGTTTATCACCTATAGGAGTTCTCTGGTAGATTGTTTTTTTGTCACTTATGTAAACTATCTTATTATCTGCAAATAGTGAAAGTTTGTCTTCTTCCTTTCCAAATTGTATCCCCTTGATCTTCTTTTATTTTCTTGTTGCTCTAGCTAGAACAATATTGAAAAGACATGGAAAAACTGGACAACCTTGTCTTGTTCTTGATTTTAGATGAATTTCTTTGAGTTTCTCTCCATTTAGGTTGATAATGACTGTTGGATTACTGTGTATTGCCTTTATCATGTTTAGGTATGTGCCTGTTATCCTTAATGTCTCCAAGACCTTTGTCATAAAGGGATGTTGGAATTTGTTGAAGGTTTTTTTTTCAGCATTTGGGTGAGAAGATCATGTGGGTTTTTTCAGTTTCTTTATATGGTGGAATATATTGTTGGAATACTTTGAGGAGTATTGGTATTAGCTCTCTGAATTTCTGATACAAGTCTGCACTGAGACCATATGACCCTGGGCCTTTTTTTGTTGAGAGACCTTTGATGACTGCTTCTATTTCATTAAGGGTTATGGGACTCTTTAAATTGTTTATCTGTTTTTTATTTAGTTTTGGTAAGTGATATTTACCCAGAAAATTGACCACATCTGTTGGGAGATATCATTCTTTAAAAATGTGTCTGATTGGTTTGAATAAAGCACTGTTGACCAGTAGGGAAGCAAGATAGGTGGAACTAGGAGTCGAGGAGTATTCTGGGAAAGAGAGACACAGGGAGACAACAATGTAGCTGGGCTTGGATTCCTCCAGGTACCTCTTTCTGGAAGTCCCTTCAAAGACACAATTCTCAGAGAGACCTTGTGCTGCTCAAACACTGTAGCACAGTGTTCAGGAAACATGTGTTTCCCAAACTTCAGAGGCCAACATGACCAGAGCCATCTTGTCATCAGGGTAGAATGCTTCAGAAGACTAGGCAAATATCATGTGATAGGAACCATGGGAAATAGTGGGTCTCTCTCAGTATGCTGAGTAGGGTAGGGGGTCCAGGGAAGTGATATGTCTCAAAGTGGGTGGCTCAGGTCTGAGTGCCAAGCAGCTCAGTGTGTCCCCTAGCTCTCCAGAAGTCCTCCCAAGGCAATCCCCATTGGATGCAAGTCCCCATTGCTCACAGGCTTGTATATAGCTAAGTTGGTCCAGGACAGGAGAGGCAGGACTATATTTGGGGTTGGTAAGCCAGGCAAGGAAACCCCATGATCTTCTCTAGGGGTCTCTAGCACAAAAGCCTAAAGCCTGATCCTGACCTAGCTCCAGTTTCTTAAGCCTTTCATCTGGGAGACCTGGCTTGAGAGGCCTAGGATTGCCCAGGGGTATCTTTTAGTTTAGTTTTGACTTTTATAGCATAGGCCTCAATTTGGCCAGGGCATTCCGTGTCAATGTCAACCCAGTTATTGTCTTCCCCATCCTTTGGGGAACACTCTCTCTTTGATCTTTTTCATTTGGTTTTTCAGGGTTTCTCTATATTGCTTTGGAGCCTGTCCTGGAACTCACTCTGTAGACCAGGATGGTCTCGAACTATTATTTGGAATACAGTTATCCATACTGAGGGTCTCACTTACTCTGTCAGACTGCTTGGCCTCATCTGAGATGTAGCTCCTTTAGGCCCCACGTTCAAGCACCAGATGAGGGTCTTAGCCAAACCACGAAAGGCTGAACTTGGTCCCAGAAAGGTAAGTGTGCTGTTTACACTTTCCATAGCCTCCCAGGAACCCAGAGACAATCAGAAGCAGCGTGGAGTCAAGTCAAGCAAGACATCATTGATGACCACATAGCAACCATCTTTTAAGGCAAAAACTTTCCATAGCCTCCCAGGAACCCAGAGACAATCAGAAGCAGCGTGGAGTCAAGTCAAGCAAGACATCATTGATGACCACATAGCAACCATCTTTTAAGGCAAAAACTTTCCATAGCCTCCCAGGAACCCAGAGACAATCAGAAGCAGCGTGGAGTCAAGTCAAGCAAGACATCATTGATGACCACATAGCAACCATCTTTTAAGGCAAAAACCCGCAGAGTTATGAGGAACAGGGAAAACAGTCAGCCAATGGTTTTAAAGGTCAAACTATCATGTGCCTAGGCACCCAATACTTGACCCAGCTATCATGAGCTGTCTAAGCAGTGAACTCATCTGGTTTGATCTTGGTAACAGCACATCCAGTTGAGACAGGAAATGAGAAAGAGAAACTTAGGGTCATGTCCTCTATGAAATGCCTTTAAATTTTTGTTATTATATGCTCTTTGAGATTTTCCTGACATTTGTTTATATTACTTCCTGTACTTTCTCTCAGTCTCTTCTCAAATCTCCCCAAACATACACACCCATCTAAATTTGTGGCCAACTTTTTTCTTTTTAAGCCCTTCAAGATCCATCTGTGCTGCCCACAATTTTTGGATGTGTGCACATCCAAGAGCACGTGAACATTTGAACTCATAACAATTCAGACAGCAAGTATAAAACCTGTGCAGGTTCAGGGAAAAGTATGTTCTGTGAAAGGCCATTTTGGGACTGGGTATTTAGCTCAGACTCTAACAATACTTGTGGCACAAACATGACTGGCCGATTTCTGTGAGAAAAGCCAGGCAACAGGGATTACTGTCAGTATCCTGCACCTGGTGAAGCAGAGACTGGTGGGTAGGTCAGTTGGGATCACTGTCCAACTAATCATGAACTTCAATACAATAGAAAGACTGCCTCCATGAACAAGGTGGCCAAGTCTGGAGGCATGTGTGGAAGTCTAACCATTGTACACTACCGCTTGGGCATGTGTGCCCCCAAACATGCGACTACTCACATAGAACATCTACAGAAACAACACAGACATACATAAAAGAATTGAAGGAAAACTGGCCTTAAGTTCATATGAAGTCCACACATCTCACCAACTCCTGTAACTACTCTTTACAGGACAAAGCTTCTCTTCCATGAGCATTAGGGGACACCATATTCATCTCTTGTAAATGGTGTACAGAAACTGAGAGCATTATAAAGAGATGGAGACTGACAGAGCGAAAGACAGAAAATAAAATAAAAGGCAAAGGCCGCCACTCTCCAGCCATCAGGCTGTTCTTAGAGGTGACCCAGTGCCATGCGACATCGTATTTATACACTTAAGTGACTAATTCCTACTGCCTCCTGGAACCACTCATCAAATGGTCAGACTCAGGATGGACAACTGATCTTTTAAGATCCAAAAATCCAGATCACACTCACTGTACCTCAAGTCAGAAATCGTGATTCACAATGGACACACCGTGGTCATGTGGGAACTTTGGTGGGACAGGAAGGCAAAGGAAAAGGAGAATAATACACTAGTGTCCCCCAGGAAAATGAGCTGCTCGCTCTCACACTGTGTGGAGACAGTGATAGCTACACGAGGGCAAAGGGACAAGTACACTAAGACCTCCATCTTCCTACCTTGCTCCATTTACCAGTCAGGCTAACCCTTGCCATTCATCACTTCTATCCTCCATGCTCAGTTCCACATTGTGATGCTCTATGTTGGAAGCTGTGTTTGCAGGGCCACAATCAAGCAGTCAAGCAGACCAATGTTGTACCTGAGAGGGGGAGTGTGTACTAGAAAAAGGCTAGCTAAAATGGTTAAGAATCCAAGACAGAGACACAGGATAGCTGTCGGGTTGTCATTCAGTCCATACTGAATGCCCTTAGTTTATTCTTTCACAACCATATGTATTCAACCAACAGTGAGGACACAATGGCAGAAGCCTTCTATTATCATGTATAAGGGGCAGAGAGGCTTCATTCCCTTTGTCCTCTAGGTATTTGGTAGCCACACCTGCCATCTGGCCTTCAGAGTCAAGAGTAAACACACCTGGGCCAAGAATATTAATATTTAGATAAGAGATATCCACCACCACGGCCCAAATATACTGTATTTGCCAAACTAATATTTTATTGATAATAAGACAGATTTGTGCTCTCTAAACTTTATACCAGATAGAATGGACCCCTTTTCAAATGTCCTGACAATTCCCCCGTCTTAAATTAATAAAATAATGCCCGTGCTTCTGAAACATGACAGATGACTGGACATACAGGTGATTGTGAGCCATCATGTGGGTGCTGGGGACTGAATCTGTATCCCCTACAAGAGTGACCATGGTTTATCCTTAAAGAGCATGTGCTCTTAGCTACTGAGCCACCTCTCCAGCTCCCCTCTGGAGTCTTTATTAACCTAAACTACACAGCCAACTCCTAGCCCATCACCAACTTAGGATATATTCATCCCTTGCAACCCATTTACAATACACTGAGTGAGACTTGAAATGGTAAGTTACAGCCAAATGTAATTGAGCTACATTATTTAGCACAACACCCATGTGTTGGTGCAAAAACAGCTCTTATTTCAAAGGAAATAAGAAATAGTTTGTTTTTGAGCCAAATACGTGTGTCTGTGACTCAGGAGCACAGACACTGGTTACCCTAAATACCAAGTTTCAACATGGCAAGAATTTAGCTATTCTACCAGCAGAATTCTACCAGAAATTCAAAGAGCTAATAGCAATACTCTTCAAATTGTTCCACACAACACAAGCAGAAACATCATTGCCAAACTCTTTTTATGAGGCTACAATTACCTTGGTACACAAACCACACAAAGAGACAACTAAGAAAGAGACCTACAGACAAATATCCCTCATGGACACTGATACAAATATACTCAGTGAAATAAATAAATAAAATCCAAGAACACATCAGAGAATTCAACCATCATGATAAAAAAGTCTTCATCCCAGGGATGCAGGGATGGTCCAAATATGAAAATCTATCAATGTAATATGCCATATAAACAAACTGAAAAAGAAAAATCACATGATCATCCCATTAGATGCTAAAAAAACCTGTGGCAAAATCCAACAACTCTACATGATAAAGGTCTTGGAGAGATCAGGGATAACAGGAACATACCTAAATATAATAAAATCAATATACAGTAAACCAACAGCCAACATCAACCAAATGGAAAGAAATTCAAGGCAATTCCTCTAAAATCATTAAGAAGACAAGGTTGTTCACTCTCTCCATATCTCTTCAATATGGTACTTGAAGTTCTTACTAGAACAATAAGACAACAAAAGGAGATCAAGGGGGTAATAAAATTGAAAAGTGGAAGTCATACTTTCAGCATTTGCAGATAATATGACAGTTTACATAAGTGATCTGAAAAACTCTATGGGGGTACTCTTACGGCTGATAAACACCTTCAGCAAAGCGGCAGGATACAAGATTAACTCAAATTAGTCAGTGGCCCTACTATATACGGAAGATAAATTGGCAGAGAAAGAAATCAGAGAAATATCACCCTTTACAACTGCTACAAACAACATAAAATATCTTGGGGTAATGCTTACCAAACACGTTAAAGCCCTGTATTGCAAGAACTTGAGTCTTTACAGAAAGAAATTAAAGAAGATATCAGAAAATGGAAATATTTCCCATGCTCTTGGATAGTTAGAATCAACATAGTAAAAATCACCTGATTTTTGACAAAGAAGCTAAAATTATGCAATGGAAAAAAGAAAGCATCTTTAACAAATGGTTCTGGAATAACTGAATGCTGGCATGTGGAAGACTGCAGCTAGATCCATATCTATTGCAATGCACAAACTTAAGTTCAAATGGATCAAAGACTTCAAACTAAATGCAGCTGAAGAGAGAGTAAGTGGTATCCTCTAATGAACTGGTACAAGAGAGAGCTTCATGAACATAGCACCAGTAGCACAGACACTGAGATCGACAATTAATAAATGGTACCTCCTGAAACTGAGAAGTTTCTGTAAGGCAAAGGGCACAATCAACAAGAGACAGCAGCAGCTCACAGAACGGGAAAAGATGTTCATCAAACCCACATCTGACAGAGAGCTGATTTACAAATTATACAAAGAAGTCAAAATGCTAGTCATCAAAAAAACCAAAGAATCCAGTTAAAAAGTGGGGTACAGAACTAAATAGAGAATTCTCAATAGAGGAATCCAAATGACTGAAAGACACTAAAGAAATTGTTCAACATCCTTAGCCGCCAGGGAAATGGAAATCAAAACAACATCTTACTCCTGTCTGAATGGCTAAAATCAGAAAGACCAATGACAATTTAATCTGGAGAGGATGTGGAGAAAGGGGAACACTCCTCCACTGAAGATGGGAGTACAAATTCATACAGCCACATTGTAAATCAGTATGGCTGTTCCTCAGGAAAATGGGAATCAGTTTACCTCAAGATCCAGAAATTTCACTCTTGGTCATATACCCTAAAGATGCACATTCATAAAATAAGGGCTGTTGTTTAATCACTTTCATAGCAGCATTTCCTGAGCTAATTGGAAATATGGAGGGAGGAGAGTGGGAGTTAGGAGAAAGAAAAGGGGAGAAGAGGAGGCGAAAGGAGGACATGAGGGAGCAGGAATATTGGGTCTGGGGAACAGTAGAGGAGAGCAAGAAAAGAGACTCCATAATAGAGGGAGACATTATAGGTTTAAAAAGAACCTGGCACTAGGTAAATGTCCTGAGATCTACAAGGATGACCCCAGTTAATCTAAGCAATAGTCTAGAGGCTACCTTAAATGCCCTTCCACTATAATGAGATTGATGACTACCTTAGATGCCATCATAGTGCCTTCATCCAGTTCCTGATGGAAAAAGAATAGACACCCACAGCGAAACAATGATCTCAATTTCTGGAATCCAGTTGCAAGATGGGAGGAGTGATGAGCAAAGGGGTCAACACCAGGCTGGAGAAACCCACAGAAACAGGGTGTTAGTTAGGAAGCCTGGGAAATCTATGGGACCTCTGTCAATTGATCAATATTTGCCCCTAGTATAAGAATGGACTTAAGTAGCCCATCCCAGGTAGAGGGTTACTCTCTCAGCCTAGACACAAGGGGAAGGGCCTAGGTCCTGCTACAAATGATATGACAGACCTTGGAGAATGGAAATGGGATAGGTGGTTGTTGGGGGGGCAAGGGAGGAGGGGAGGGAAATGTAACTGGGATTGGCATGTAAAATAGGTTTATTTCTAATTTAAGTTTTAAAAAGAACATAAGACGATTGGGTCTCTGGCGGGGACCGCTTGCCCAACACCCATCCCCTTGATCTTCCGGGCTGCTCCTGGCATCCAGAAGACCCGCCCACACAGGAAAGACAACAGCCCCTCCAAGACCCCAACCCCAGCGAGTCCAGCTTCAGGAAAGACATCAGCCCTTCCAAGACCCCAATCCCAGCGAGTCCAGCTTCAGGAAAGACATCAGCCCTTCCAAGACCCCAACCCCAGCGAGTACAGCTTCAGGAGATGCACCCACACAGCAAAGACGTCAGCCATTCCAAGACCCCAACCCCAGCGAGTCCAGCTTCAGGAAAGAAATCAGCCCTTCCAGGCCCCAAACTCCATGTCAGCAGCCCCAGCTTCAGCTTCAGGAAGGAAGGAGACGAGTGGAGACGGAAAGACCCCACCAGCACCCACTGGAAGAAGAGATGGGAAGAAGACAGAATAAGAGCTCACTCAGCAATAGAAACATCAACATGACCCCACCAGATTCTAGGGATCCAACACCAGGAAGACCCGAAAAACACTACATAGACGAAGAAGAGGAGACAGACCTTAAAAATTATTTCATGAAGATGATGGAGACCCTCAGAGAAGAAATGAGGAAATCCCTTAAAGAAATAGAAGAAAAAACAAACAAAAAATCCATGAAATGGGGGAAAAATTCAAGAAATAAACAAATTTCTCAAAGAATCTAAAGAGCACCAAGAAAAAACAACCAAAAAAATTAAGGAAACAACTCAAACAGTTGAAGGATTGAAAGCTGAAATAGAAACGATAAAGAAAACACAGAATGAAGGGATGCTGGAAATACAAAAGCTGGGTAAACGATCAGGAACTACAGATTCAAGTATCACCAATAGAATACAAGAGATAGAAGAGAGAATCTCAGGTGTTGAAGACTCATTAGAGGATATTAGAGGATATAGAGTCGTCAACCAAAGAAAATCTCAAAACCAACAAATCCTTAACACAAAATATCCAAGAAATATGGGACACCGTGAAGAAGCCAAACCTGAGAATAATAGGTATAGAAGAAGGCAAAGAAATACAACTCAAAGGTACAGAAAACATATTCAACAAAATCATAGAAGAAAACTTCCCTAACCTAAAGAAAGATATGCCTATGAAAATACAAGAATCTTACAGAACACCAAATAGGCTCGACCAGAAAAAGAAGTCACCTCCCCACATAATAATCAAAACATCAAACCTACAGAGTAAAGAGAAAATATTAAGAGCAGCTAAAGAAAAAGGCCAAGTAACATACAAAGGCAGACCTATCCGAATTACACCTGACTTCTCAATGGAAACGATGAAAGCCAGAAGATCCGGGACAGATGTCCTACAAACGCTAAGGGAACAAGGATGCCAACCCAGACTACTATATCCAGCAAAGCTCTCAATTACCATAGATGGAGAAAACAAAATATTCCATGACAAAGCCAGATTTAAACAATACGTATCCATGAATCCAGCTCTACAGAAAGTGCTAGAAGGAAAACCTAGATCCAAGGAAGATAACTACATTCACAATGACACAGGCAATATATAATCCCACTTTACAAAACACCAAAAGAAAAAGGGAGGAGAAATACACAAAATAACTTCACTAACGATAAATCAAGCACAAACAAGGATCATCAATCAATGGTCATTAATACCCCTCAATGTCAACGGCCTCAACTTGCCTATAAAAAGACACAGACTAGCAGAATGGATACAAAGACAGAACCCTTCCTTCTGCTGCATACAAGAAACACATCTCAACATTAAAGTCAGACGTTATCTCAGAGTAAAGGGTTGGGAAAAGATCTTCCAATCAAACGGTCCCAAGAAACAAGCGGGTGTAGCAATCCTAATATCTAACAAATTAGACTTCAAATTAAAATCAATCAAAAGAGATGAAGAAGGACACTTCATATTCATCAAAGGAAAAATACATGAAGACGAAGTCTCAATTTTAAACATCTATGCCCCAAATACAAAGGCACCTTCACTCGTGAAAGAAACAAAAGAAACATTACTCAAGCTCAAAATGCACATAAAATCTCACACACTAACAGTAGGAGACTTCAACACTCCACTCTCACTGCTAGACAGGACCTCCAGACAGAAACTTAACAAAGAAACAAAAGAACTAATAGAAGTTATGACCCAACTGGGTTTAACAGAGATCTATAGAACATTCCACCCAAATACAAAGGGATATACCTTCTTCTTGGCACCACATGGAACATTCTCTAAAATCGACCACATACTTGGCAACATATCAAAACTCAGCAGCTACAAAAAATTGGAATAACCCCACGCATCTTATCTGACCACCATGCTTTAAAATTACCCGCATGCGTTTAATCCCAGCACTCGGGAGGCAGAGGCAGGCGGATATCTGTGAGTTCGAGGCCAGCCTGGTCTACAAAGTGAGTTCCAGGACAGCCTCCAAAGCCACAGAGAAACGCTGTCTCAAAAAACCAAAATAAAATAAAATAAAATAAAATTACAATTCAACAACAACACAAATTGCAGAAAACCTACAAACTCATGGAAATTGAATAATGCTCAACTGCACCATCCCTGGGTCAAAGAAGAAATAAAAAAATAAATTAAAGACTTCCTCGATTTCAATGAGAATGAAGACACAACATACCCAAACCTATGGGACACTTTGAAAGCAGTGTTACGGGGGAAGTTCATAGCACTGAGTGCCCACATGAAAAAAACTGGAGAAATACTAGAGAATTAATAGCACAGCTGAATGTTCTAGAATAAAAAGAAGCAAACTCCCCCAGGAGGAGCAGACGCCAGGAAATAATCAAATTGAGGGCTGAAATCAATCAAGCAGAAACCAGGAAAACACTGAGAAGAATCAATGAAACAAAGAGTTGGTTCTTTGAGAAAAATCAACAAAATAGATAAACCTCTGTCCAAACTAACCAAAAGACAGAGAGAGAGCATGCTAATTAACAAAATTAGGGATGAAAAAGGGGACATAACAACGGACTCTGAGGAAATCCAGAGAATCATCAGGGCATACTTTGAAAATCTGTACTCCACAAAATTTGAAAATGTAGAGGAAATGGGCAATTTCCTGGATAGATATCACTTGCCAAAACTAAATCAAGAACAGATAAACAATCTAAACAGACCTATAACCCCTAATGAAATAGAAGCAGTCATCAAAAGTCTCCCAAACAAAAAAGCCCAGGCCCAGGTGGCTTCAGTGCAGAATTCTACCAGAAATTCAAAGAAGAGCTAATTCCAATACTCCTCAAAGTATTCCACACAATAGAAGCAGGAGGCTCACTGCCAAACTCTTTCTACGAGGCTACAATTACCTTGATACCCAAGCCACACAAAGACACAACTAAGAAAGAGAACTATAGACCAATTTCCCTCATGAACATCGATGTAAAATTACTCAATAAAATACTTGCAAACCGGATTCAAGAACACATCAGAAAAATCATCCACCATGATCAAGTAGGCTTCATCCCAGGAATGCAGGGATGGTTCAACATTAGAAAATGTATCAATGTAATCCACCATATTAACAATCTGTGAAAGAAAAACCACATTATCATCTCACTAGATGCTGAAAAAGCCTTTGACAAAATCCAGCACCATTACATGATGAAGATCCTTGAGAGATCAGGGATAACAGGAACGTATCTGAATATAATAAAAGCAATATACAGTAAACCAACAGCTAACATCAAACTAAATGGAGAGAAACTCAAAGCAATTCCTCTAAAATCAGGAACAAGACAAGGCTGTCCACTCTCTCCATATCTCTTCAATATTGTTCTAGCTACACCAATAAGACAACAAAAGGATATAAAGGGGATACAAATAGGAAAAGAAGAAGTCAAACTTTCACTATTTGCAGATGATATGATTGTTTACATACGTGACCCAAAAAACTCCGCAAGGATACTCCTAGAGCTGATAAACACCTTCAGCAAAGTGGCAGGATGCAAGGTAAACTCAAAAAAATCAGTGGCCCTATTGTATACACATGATGAAGTGACTGAGAAAGAAATCAGAGAAACATCACCCTTTACAATAGCCCAAAACAGCATCAAATAGCTGGGGATAATGTTAACCAAGGAAGTGAAAGACCTGTATATCAAGAACTTTGTGTCCTTAAAGAAAGAAATCAAAGAAGATACCAGAAAATGGAAAGATCTCCCATGCTCTTGGATTGGTAGGATCAACATAATAAAAATGGCAATCTTACCAAAAGCAGTCTACAGATTCAATGCAATCCCTATCAAAATTCCACCCACAATTCTTCAAGGACCTGGAAAGAACATTAATCAACTTTATATGGAAAAACAAAAGGTCCAGGAGAGCCAAAACAACCCTAAACAATAAAGGAATTTCAGGAGGCATCACCATACCTGACTTCAAGCTCTATTATAGAGCTATAGTCCTGAAGACAGCTTGGTATTGGCACAAAAATAGGCAGGTAGACCAATGGAACAGAATTGAAAGCCCTAATTTTAACCCACGCACCTATGAACACTTGATTTTTGACAAAGAAGCTAAAACTCTACAATGGAAAAAAGAAAGATTCAACAAATGGTGCTGGCATAACTGGGTACTGGTATGCAGAAAACTGCAGATAGATCCATGTTTATTGCCTTGTACAAAACTTAAGTCCAAATGGATCAAAGATCTCAACATAAATCCAGCCACACTGAAACTTTTAGGAGAGAAAGTGGGAGATACTCTTTAACGAGTTGGTACAGGAGACCACGTCCTAAACATAACATCACTGGCACAGGCACTGAGATCGACAATTAACAAATGGGACCTTCTGAAACTAAAAAGCTTCTGTAAGGCAAAGGACACAGTCAAAAAGACAAAAAGGCAGGCCACAGAATGGGAAAAGATATTCACTAACCCTACATCTGACAGAGGGCTAATCTCCAAAATTAACCAAGAACTCAATTAGCAAGTGTCCAAAACACCAAAGGATCCAATTAAAAGGTGGGGTACAGAACTAAACAGAGAATTCTCAATACAGGAGGCTAAAATGGCCAAGAGACACTTAAGAAAGTGTTCAACATCCTTAGCCATCAGGGAAATGCAAATCAAAACAACTCTGAGATACCATCTTACTCCTGTCAGAATGGCTAAAATCAAAAACACCGAAGACAATTTATGCTGGAGAGGATGTGGAGAGAGGGGAACACTCCTCCACTGCTGGTGGGAGTGCCAACTCATACAGCCTCTTTGGAAATCAGTATGGAGATTCCTCAGAAAAATGGGAATTAATCTACCACATATCCAGCAATTCCACTCTTAGGCATATATCCAAATGAGGCAAATTCATACAACAAGGGAATCTGCTCCACTATGTTCATAGCAGCATTATTTGTAATAGCCAGAACCTGGAAGCAACCTAGATGCCCCTCAACTGAAGAGTGAATAGAGAAAATGTGGTACATTCACACAATGGACTATTACTCAGCAGAAAAAAACAATGGAATCTTAAAATTCGCAGGTAAATGAATAGCACTGGAAGAAACCATCCTGAACGAGGTTACCCAGTCACAAAAAGACAAACATGGTATGTACTCACTAATATATGGATTTTAGATATGGATCAGGATAGTGCCAGTCTGCACTTCCACTGATAGAGAGTCTGGGAAACAGGAAAGAACCTAAAAGACATGCATATATGCACAGTACCCAAGAGAAGACGATTGAGACAAGTTCCTCTGAATGGATGGGGAACACGGCAAGGGGTGGCGGGGAGTGGGACCTAGGAAGAAGAGAGGGGGTGAAGAGGAAGAGAGTTGGTCATGGGGGAACAGGAAGTTGTATGGGTAGGGGTAGAATAGGGGGAAGAGGGAATCATAGGATAGAAGACAGATCAGGCACCAGAGTGACCTCGAGTGATCTAAAGGGATAACACCAATTGGCATGCTAAGCAATAGTGGAGAGACCACCTCGAATGCCCATTCCTGATAATGAACTTGGTGTCTATAACCATCAGGGAGCCTTCATCCTGTGTCTGATGGAAGCAGAGGCAAACACACAATTAATCACTGAACTGAACCCAAGGAACCCAGTGACAGAGAGAGAGGAGTGATGAGCAAATTGGCAAATATTGGGCTTGCAAAACCAGCAGAGACAACTGATCTGAACAGGGGAGAGCTCTTGGACCCCAGACCGACAGTGGGGAGGCCAGCATGGGACTGATCTGGACCCCCACAATGTGAGTGTCATCGAGAAGGCCTGGGCAACCTATGGGGCCCTGAGCTGTGGATCAGTATCTATCCCTGGAATACAAACTGTCATCGTGTGCCTATAGCACAAAGAGGGATGCTCTCAGCCTGGACTCTTAGGGGAGTGCCTGGACCCTACCCAGAGTGAAGTGACAGACTCTAGATATCCCCTATGTGGAAGGATTTGGCAATAGGGTGGGAGGGTGGAGAGGAAGGGGAGTGCGGGAGGAGGGGAGGGAGAGGGAACTGGGATTGACATGTAAAACATACTATTTAAAATTAAAATAAAAAATGATAAAAAAGAAAATAGATCATTTACTTAAAAAAATAATTGCTGAAGCGTGCCAGGGTCTTTTATGTGGCAATACCACGACACCTAGTCCTTGGCAACTACCCTTGCCCCCAGTTGTGTCTATGATCACCATAGTAGTCATGGGACCAGGATAATAATTGCTGAAGTGTGACAGGGTCTTTCATAAAGTAATACCAGGAAACTTAGTCAGTGCGAACTGCCCCTGCCCCCAAGATGAGCCAATGAAATGCCTGTTACTTATGTAACCATTAAAACTCTATAAATATTGTACTCTCTGCAAGCCCGGTATGGTCTGCACCCGAGTTGCAGTAGCATCCGCAGGTGCCTGTGTACTCAATAAATCACCTCTTGCATTTGCAGCCAGTGGTCTGGCCCCGGTTCTTGGGCAGAGGGTTCGGTTCAGTGCCCGGCGCTTTGATGCCGAGGTCTTTCAGTATAACAAATACATTATTATATATTTATTATATTACTGTGAAATTTACATTGACATCATGCTATAATATAGAGTAATGTAGAGGCTTTCGCATAGGATACGCATTTACAATGAGGCTTAGCATTTAGATACTATATTTAAAATCAGGTTAGCAATGTATTTCATATGTAACAGTGCCTCAAAATACTAGCCATGCTAAAATGTTCTAATGTTCCTCATCACATACTAGAAACAGGTAATGACTATTTAACCTTATTAAAAAAAAGAACATAAGACTACAACAGGAATTTTCTACAGTTAATAAAACCTGCAGCAGGGAGAAGTATGTAAATTAGCACACACACACACACATGCATACACACATACACACACACACATGTGCACACACACACACACACACACCAGTAGCCTTCATACAAATAGCAAAAATACTGAAAAAGAAATCAGTGAAACAGTACTTATACAACTGTCTCAAAATATATCTTGGGGCAACATTATCCAAGCAAGTGAAAGACATATATGATAAAAATATTTAAGACATTGAAGAAACAAATCAAAGAAGGTAACAGAAGAGGGAAATATTTCCCATGTTCAGGCATGAGTAGAATTAATATAGTAAAAATTGTCATCCTAACAAAATATTCATCCTGATTTGATGTAATTCCCATCAAAATTCCAATACACTTCTTCACAGATATTGAAAGGATGATTCTCAGCTTCATATGGAAACGAAAACTAAACCAAACCAAACAATATCAAGGATAGATAACACATTCAGGAATTGTGTTTAAAAAAAAAAACAACTGTTGAATATCTAGCCATTCCCAATTTTAAGCTATATCACAAAGCTATGTTAATAAAAACACCACCTAATTTCCTCCCTTCTCTCCTTTCTTGTTTCTTTTTTCCTTTCCCCATTCTCCTTCTCCTTTCCTCTGCCCTCTACTTTTACTCCATGGTTTCCAAAGGGTCACATATGTCGCTTTACCTGACCTCATTCAAAGTCAATAACCTGCTGCCTCAGGCTTATAAGCTGAAGTTTTTTTCTGTAAAGATAACGACCAAGTTACACCCATCTGGATGAGTGTTAAGGATTGTACACATTCCAACTCATAACCCCTGGAGTACCACAGAACACTCAACTGTCATGCTGGGCATTGGTGGCTCATGTCTTTAATCCCAGCATTCAGGAGGCACAGGAGGCAGGTCTCTGTAAGTTCAAGGCCAGCCTGGTCTACAGAGTAGTTCCAGTACAACTTCCAAAGCAATAGAGAGAAATCCTGTCTCAAAAACCAAACAAAAACAAAAAACCAAAATAACAAAAACAAAAAACACTCAACTGTCAGTAGTATTGAATGAAAATACCAGCAACATTTAGCAATTTAAATGGTAGACATTTTTATTGCTTATTTTATTAGTCTTTTTGATTACTATATAAGTATTAATTTCACAAATGTGGTTGTATGCATATTCCCCAAATTTCTGTGTATGCTTTGCCTATTCATATACAGATTTAAAACATTTTGTTGGCATTGTAAGAGCAAGGTATACTGGAAAGTTAACTCCATCCTCAGAAAAAGCCGCCTTAAGAAATTCCCTGTGTGGCACAAGGCTGATTCAACTCCAGCCAAAGAACCATAAACATTTCCTAGGAGTACCCATCCTGGTCAAAATGACCCCTTCTGGATAATCAGGCACTGACTAGTTTGATAAATAACATCTTGTCACAACTGTTCTTGCAGAAAACTCTTAGTAACAATTTAGAAATTCCTCTAACCCCCATAGAAATGAATCCAAATGTCACCTACTCTTTCCCAATCCTGAACAGCCAAGGTAAGAACCACACTGCTTGCAGTTTTCTTCATTTATAAACCCCTTTCAATTCATGTCAGGCAACATTTTCTTGCAGCTGCTGTGCCAGTTTGCTGGACAGTGTCCATGGTGAGGCTTGTAACTTAACATTAAACCTCATGTGTTTGCATCAGTGAGTCGGCTCCTTGGTGGTCCCTTTTTGGGGTCTTATGAACTTGGCATAACAAACATTAGGCTCGTTATGAATCCAGATATTTGGCACGGTGGGCAAGTATTCATGGTTTATGTTTTTGTTTTATTGCTTTGCATTTTTATATTTTTTTTCATTCTTAAATTCAAATTCAAATTAGAAAAAAGGTTGCTTCATATGTCAATACCAGGTCCCTATCCATTTATCTCCCTTCTTCCAGTGCCCACAAACTAACCCCACCAATATCCCCTCATTTCCCCAGGGAGGGTGAGGTCATCCATGAGGGTTTCCATAGACTGTCATTTCATCCAGGGCAGGGCCTACAACCTACCTCAAGACTTCAGGGTGAGAGTGCATCTCTCATTGTTGGATGGGAGTAAAAACTCCATTTGTATACCTGGGATAAATACTGATCTACTACCCAAAGCTCAATAGATTACCTAGGCCTATTCACTGGCAACCACATTCAGGGGGTCTTGATCAGTCCCATGCTGGAATCCAAACCATCAGTCTGGGATTCAAGAGCTAACCCTTGTCAGGTCAGCTGATTCTGGGGATTAAGCCAACCCAGTTTTGATGACTTCGGTCATCAGTCCTCCCTCTTTGTCACTGGATTTCTTGAGTACAGCTCAGTGCTTAGCCATGGGAGTCTGCCTCTTCTTCCATCAGCAAATGTATGAAGGTTCTATTTCCCAGACTATCTGGCCATGGGATTGTAGTCTGACACTCCCCAGATATATGTCTAAAACCATACATGAGAGAGTATATGCCATGTTTCTCTTTTTGTGTCTGGGTTACCTCGCTCAGGAAGGTTTATTTCTAGTGCCATCCATTTGCCTACAAATTTCAGGATTCCATTGTTTTGTTCTGCTGAATACTACTCCATTGTGTAAATGCACTACATTTTCTCTATCTACTCTTCAGGTGAAGGGCATCTAGGTTGCTTCCAAGTTCTGGCTATTACAAAAAAAATGCCACTATGAACATAGTCTAACAGATGTCCTTGTTGTATGAATGTGCATCTTTTGGATATATGCCTAAGAATGGAGTTGCTGGGTCTTGTGGTAGGCTTATTCCCATTTTTCTGAGGAATCTCCATATTGATTTCCAAAGTGGCTGTACAAGTTGGCACTCCCACCAGCAGTGGAGGAGTATTCCCCTTTCACCACATCCTCTCCAGCACAAATTGTCTTTGGTGTTTTTGATTTTAGCCATTCTGATAGGAGTGAGATGGTATCTCAGACTTGTTTTAATTTGCATTTCACGGATGGCTAAGGATGTTGAGCACTTTCTCAAGAGCCTCTCAGCCATTTTAGACTCCTCTGTTTAAAATTCTCTATTTAGTTCTGCAGCCCACTTTTTAATTGGGTCATTTGATGTTTTGGAGACTTGCTTCTTGAGTTCTATGTAAATTTTGGAGTTCAGCCATCTGTCAGATGTGGGGTTCGTGAATATTTTTCCCATTCTTTTTGTCTTGCTGAGTGTGTCCTTTGCCTTACAGAAGCTTCTCAGTTTCAGGAGGTCCCATTTATTAATTGTTGATCTCACTGTCTGTGCTACTGATGTTATGTTCAGGAAGCTGTCTCCAGTACCAATTCGATCAAGGGTACTACCCACTTTTTCTACTAAGAGGTTCTGTGTGACTGGATTTATGTTGAGATCTTTGATCCATTTGGACTTAAGTTTTGTGCATGGAGATAGACATAGATTGATCCACATTCCTCTACATGCCAGCATTCAGTTATGCCAACACCATTTGTTGAAGATGCTTTCTTTTTTCCATTGTATATTTTTAGCTTCTTTGTCAGAGATTATATGTTCATCATGGGTGGGTTAATATCAGGGAGTTCAAATTGATTACATTGGTCTCCCTGTCTATTTTTGCCAATACCAAGCTGTTTTCAGGACTATAGATCTATAATAGAGGTTGAAGTCAGGGATGGTGATGCCTCCGGACATTGCCTTGGTGAACAGGTTTGTTATGGCTATCCTGGGTCTTTCGTTTTTCCATACAAAATTGATTATTTTTCTGTCAGGGTCTGTGAAGATTTGTGCTGGTATGTTAATGGGGATTGCATTGAATTTGTAGATTGCTTTTGGAAGGATTGCCATTTTTACTACATTGATCCTACCTATCCAAGAGCCTGGGGGATCTTTCGATTTTCTGAGTTCTTCTTTAATTTCTTTCTTTAAAGATTCAAAGTTCTTTTGACACAGGTCTTTCACCTGTTTGGTGAGCATTACTCCCAGGTATTTTATGTTGTTTGTGGCAATTGTAAAGGGTGATGTTTCTCTGATTTCTTTCTCAGCCCTTTTATCATCTGTATATAGTAGGGCTACTGATTTTTTTTGAGTTGATCTTGTAGCCTGCCACTTTGCTGAAGGAGTTAATCACCAGGAAGAGTTCCCTGGTAGAGTTCTTTGGGTCATTTATATAAACTATGATATCATCTGCAAATAGTGAAAGTTTGACCTCTTCCCTTCCAATTTGTATCACCTTGATCTCCTTTTGTTGTTGTAAGACTCTGGCTAGAACTTCAAGTACAATATTGAAAATGTATGGAGAGAGTAGACAGCCTTGTCTTGTTCCACATCTTAGTGGAATTGCGTTGAGTTTCTGTCCATTTAGTTTGATGTTGGCTGTTGGTTTGCTGTATATAGCTTTTATTATGATTAGGTATGTTCCTGTTATCCCAGATCTCTCCAAGACCTTTATCATGAAGGGGTATAGGATTTGTCAAAGCTTTTTCAGCATCTAGTGAAATGATCATGTGATTTTTGTTTTTCAGCTTATTTATATGGAAGATTATATTTATGGATTTTCGTATGTTGAAACTTCCCTTCATCCCTGGGAAGAAACCTAGTTGATCATGATGAATGATTGTTTAGATGTGACCTTGGATCCGATTTGCCAGTATTTTATTGAATATTTTTGCATCAATGTTCATGAGGGATATTGGGCTGAAGGTCTCTTTCTTAGTTGTGTCTTTGTTGGCTTGGGTATCAAGGTTATTGAAGCCTCATAGAAAGAGTTTGGCAAAGACCCTTCTGCTTCTATTGCGTGGAATATTTGAGAAGAATTGCTATAAGCTGTTCTTTGAATTTCTGGTAGAATTATGCACTGAGGCCATCTGGTCCTAGGCTTTTTTTGGTTAGGAGACTTTTGATGACAGCTTCTATTTCCATAGGGGATATAGGTCTATTTAAATTGCTTATCAGGTCTTGATTTAATTTTGCCAAGTGATAGCTACCCATAAAGTCATCCATTTCCTTTAAATTTTCGAATTTTTGGAGTACAGGTTTTCAAAGTATAACCTGATAATTCTCTGAATTTACTCAGAATCCATTATTATGTCCCATTTTTCATTTCTAATTTTGTTAATTGGCATGTTCACACTCTGTTTTTTGGTAAGTTTGGACAAAGGTTTGTCTATCTTGTTGATTTTTCAAAGACCCAACCCCTCGTTGCATTCATTCTTTGTATTATTTTCCTAGTTTCTACTTTATTGATTTCAGCCCTCAATTTGATTATTTCCTGGCATCCACTCTTCCTGGGTGAATTTGCTTCTTTGAGTTCTAGAGCTTTCAGCTGTGCTGTTGTTAATTCTCTAGTATAACTATTCTCCAGTTTCTTCATGTGGGCACTTAGTGCTATGAACTTCCCCCGTAGCACTGGTTTCAAAGTGACTCATAGGTTTGGGTATGTTGTGTCTTCATTCTCATTGCATTCTAGGAAGTCTTTAATTTCTTTTTTTTATTTCTTCTTTGACCCAGGAATGGTGCAGTTGTGCATTATTCAATTTCCATGAGTTTGTAGGGTTTCTGCAATTTGTGTTGTTGTTGAATTTTAATTTTAAGGCATGGTGGTCTGATAAGATGCAGGGAGTTATCCCAATTCTTTTCATACCTACTGAGGTTTGATATGTTGCCAAGTATGTGTTCGACTTTTTGACGGTTTCATGCGGTGGTAAAAAGAAGATATATTCTGTTTTATGTGGATGAAATGTTCTATAGATGTCTGTTAATCCCAGTTTAGTCATTACTTCTATTAGACCTTATGCTTCTTTGTTGAGTTTCTGTCTGGTATTCCTGTCTAGTGGTGAGAGTGGTGTGTTGTAAACTCCCACTCTAAGCGTGTGGGGCTTTTTATGTGATTTAAGTTTTAGTAATGTTTCTTTTACGAATGTGGATGACTTTGTTTTTGGGGCATAGTTGTTCAGGATAGAAACTACATCTTGCTGGATTTTGCCTGTGATGAGTATGTAATGACCTCCTTCATCTCTTTTGATTGATTTTATTTTAAACTCTATTTGTTAGATATTAGGATTGCTACCCCTGCTTGTTTCTTGGGTCCATTTGATTGGAAAATCATTTCCCAACCTTTAACTCTCAGGTAATGTCTGTCTTTGAGGGTGAGATATGTTTCTTGTATGCAGGAGAAAGATGGATTCCGTCTTTGTATCCATTGTGTTAGGCTGTGAATTTTATATGTGAGTTAAGGCCATTAATGTTGAGGGATATTAATGACCATTGATTGCTCATTTTTCTTTGATTTGGAATGGTTGGTGGTGGTAGAATTATGTGTGGAATTCCACCCCTTTGTGCTTTTGGATGTTGGTATAGTGGGATTAACTAATGCCTATGTTTTTCTGGTTGTAGTTACCATTCTTGTGTTGGAGTTTTCCTTCCAGAACTTTCTGTAGGGCTGGGTTAGAGGATAGGTATTGCTTGAATCAAGTTTTTTCATGGAATATCTTGTTTTCTCCATGTATAGTGATTGAGAGCTTTGCCGGGTATAGAAGTCTGGGCTGGAATCCATGGTCTCTTAGTGTTGGTAGAATATCTATCCAGGACCTTCTAGATTCAGAGTTTCCATGGAGAAGTCAGGTGTAATTCTGATAGGTTTGCCGTCTTCCTTAGCTTCCTTAATATTCTTTCTTTATTCTGTATGTTTGGGTTCTTGATTATACTGTGGCAAGAGGACTTTTTTATCCACACTATTTGGTGTTCTGTAAGCTTCTTTTATCCTACATTGGCATGTCTTTCTTCAGGTTGGAAATGTTTTCTTCTATGATTGTGTTGAATAGGTTTTCTGCCCATTTGAGTTGGTATTCTTCACCTTCTATACCTATTATTCTTATGTTTGCTCTTTTCATGGTGTCCCATATTTCCTGGATGTTGTGTGTTAAGGATTTGTTGGACTTAAGATTTTCTTTGGTTGATGAATCCACTTCTCCTGAGATTCTCTCTTCCATCTCTTCTATTCTGTTGGTAATGCTTCTATCGGTAGTACCTGACCATTTGCCCAGCTTTTCTATTTCCAGCCTTTCTTCAGATTGTGTATTTTTATTGTATCTATTTCAGTTTTCAACCCTTGCACTGTTTGTATTTTTTCTTGCAATTTTCAGTTTATCTTTTTGTCCATTTGTTGCATTTTATGAATTTTTTGGATTGTTCTTTCTTCCCTTTCTCGCAGTTTTTGGTTTGCTTTTTCTTCCATTTCTTGCATTTTTTGGTTTGCTTTTTTCTTTCAGTGTTTGTATTTTGTTTGGTTTGTTTTTTCTTCCATTTCTTGCATTTTTGGCTTGTTTTTTGTCCATTTCTTGCATTTTTGGTTTGCTTTTTCTTTCAGTTCTTGTATTTTGTTTGGTTTGTTTTTCTTCCATTTCTTGCATTTTTGGTTCGTTTTTACATCCATTTCTTTGAGGGATTTTCCTATATCCTATTTTAGGGCCTCTATCATTTCCATGAAGGTGTTTTTAAGGTCATTCTCTTCTGCTTCATTTGAATTATAATGTTGGAGTCTTGCTGGTGTGGAGTCTCTAGAATATGGTGGTGTCATATTTTTTTCTGCTGTGTTTTTGTATTGTCTCTTTCCCATCTCTTCTTCTAGTGGGTGCAGAAAGAGCCCCTTACTGGTCTTGTGGTTAAAGAACCAGAGTTCACTTTCAGTGGGTGCTAGCAAGTCCAATAATCTGGTAGTTCTTCTATTCCTTGTCCTTGTCCTGGTCCCGTGGGTGGAGAAGAAGACCAGTAACCTGTGGTGGTTAGCCTCCCACCTGGTACCCTGGTCCCTTTTCAGGAAGAGAAAACTTGGGATCTGGGGTGCTCCCTCTGGGATGGGAGGCTCTGTGGCTTTCCCCAGTCACTGGAAGTCATGCTGTGATGTGGGGCCTTCTTTGCCTGGATCTGCTGGTTTCCTGGTCTCTTTGGTGGAGGATAAAACCTAGAATCTGGGGTGCCTGGCTCCCACCAGGATTGGAAGCTCTGTGCAGTTCCCAGGCAATCCCCAGGCAATGGAATGCAGGACCGGATGCAGGGCCTAATTTACCTGGACCCCTTGTCTCATTGTTGGAAGAGAAGACCTGGGATTTGGTATTTTTGTCTCCCACCAAGATGAGAAGCTCTGTAGCCTTCCCCAGTCACTGGAAGACATGTTGGAATGCGGGTTACTGATTTGCATTTACGTTGTAATTCTTTAAAAGACAGTCAAATTTTTAATTATTTACATATATGTGTCTGAGTAAAGCCCCCTCATGTCTGCAATAAGACAAATATCTTTCAATATTTCCTTGCTGTACTCTAATAGTAATATTGAACTATTTTTCTGAATCCAAATGATAACATTATATGCCATTGTAGATTCTCGTATTCTAAAATGACATGGAACTTTCTACAAGAGTATACTCACGGTAAGCCAGTTTATTTTTTTCTGAAGAAAAGAATTCATCTACATTCATGAACACATGGAGTAAATATGGAAAATAATACAACAAGATTTACCATAGATTGTCTTTGAATATTGGCATGGTGAGCAATGTCAGGCCAAAACCCTGACAGGACAGACCTCATCATGTTTTACATCCTTTGTACCTTCAGACTGTGTGAGTTAGGCTTTATTATCTAGTGCAAGGTCCATTGTGTCTTCCCAAAGCACTGCAGTCTCTTGGTAATATGCATGGACAATGACAAGTAAATCCCCAAGGTTATTTTTACAGAAAACTTTCGTCAGTTCATTCGATGCTGCAAAAACTGCAAATGATGCAGTGCTTGTCAGACGTTCAATATTTGTGAAATCAATATCTCATATTTAGGCCCAATTTCAAATATTAGGTTGGTTACCTTTTAATGATCTTTCCCTAGTTTTAGTATTCTTAACAATTGATAACTCAAAATTGTTGTAACCTGAGTCCTAGGATTAGGTATGTACCGTACCACCACCTCCTAGCATGAGACTGCTGGGATGAAAGGTGTGTTCCTGGCTTCTATGGAATGTGGCTGACTTTCCTTTCTGAATTCTCAGGCAAGCTATAATAAATCATAATTAATATATGACTACAAATTGTGCTGCATATATGGATAGAAATGTGATTTTTGATAATAAGTGTAAAGATTAAATGAAGTCAGCTAATTAATTCATCATCTTCACAGTTTTGGTGATAACATACTGAAAATATACTATCAGTTGTCTTGAAAAATTACAGCGTATTTAATGACGCTTTCTTGCAGAAATGCAAGCATAGTTTTAGATGCTCCTTCCAAGAAGTAGGTAAGAATAAAGGTTTGATAGTCTAAAAATCATGAAAAACTTAGCATTCTTTCAGTCTGCATCCATTTTCAAAACTGATTTGAACATTTTCTTTCCTCTAGGACATGTTGCCCTGTAACTTGCCAACCTATATTTGTTAATTCTCTATCTGTATAATAGTTTGCAGAGGTAATAAGAATGTTCATTTACTGTCTTGCCTGCTCTTCGTCATCTCTGCTTCTTATAAATCTGATTTTGGTTGCATCTACATATGTTTTGGGACTGTCATTTTATTTCCACTGATACTTTATAGGAATAATCTGTAAGAAGAGTGAAGATGTCACTACACTAGATGTTATTAGGATCTTTGATCACAACAGTGTCACTACCAGTTTTGGATTATACCGGCACCATGGCCTTTTACCCCGTTCAAGTGACACATCTTGTTTTATTCTTTATTTATTGGCTTTTGGGTTGGGTCTTTCTTCTCTAATGTTTTCCAAGAAATGCTTTGAATGTAGTTAGTGTTTCCCAAGCCTGATATTTTACACAATCTCTAATATAAAAATTCCACATCTGAGGGGGAAGTTTAAGCAGAGATGGGTAGAAAAATGGGTGACATAAGGTTAACCAAAGTGTTAACTGAAGCTGAGGATACATTTATGGAAACTTATTGCTTTGTAATCCATTTCAAAGCATGTGAGTTACAACAGAAATGTAGAGGATTGATGTCCTGTATGCCTGCATAGTGATTCTTCTGAATGTCAAGCAAAAACCAATCCAAACTATAACAAAAACCTCAAAATATCTCAGTGCCTGATGGGAGATACTTCCACATGGATTTTTGGTGAGAAGGTCACCAGAATTCTCCAAAACAATCCAGGTCCTTACACTCTGTTGGCCCACCATGCCTAGTAGATAAGACCATGTTGCTGAAGACAAAACACACCTAGGTAGCAAAATTAAGCTGAAATGGTGATAGAAACTACCTTTGGCCAGATAGCTTTCATAGGAGTGGAATGTGCAATGCAGGGTGCTGGCAGAATAATAGCATCAACATCTTTACCCAGACATGAAATCTATGAGTTAAAACACCAATCCACCAGGCAAAATGTAACCGCTTGCACAGTTAGTGGCATGGCTATTTATAGCTGGTAATGTATCTATGACTGGATTTGAGGCCCATTCCACAAGAGGGAATCCATAACTGGTACTCTCAATATGGTCAGAAACCATGACTGAGTATGTCTTCAGAACAAAGGCAAAACATACTACTGCTGATTATGTAAGATGTCATGGTGACAAGCTCCCTTCTAAGAATCTATGTTTATATTCATAGAGAAATGCCACACCAGTGCTCAATCAGAAAATATGATTTTTCAATAAACAACAGTGCTGAATGAAGATATGCATAACTGCTCAAAGTGCTTGATAAGTGATGGTTGAATGGAATTAATGTCTTATTTATGGCTGAGCATGCATGGATCATAACAGAGAGAGGAGCAAAAGGAATGTAAAAGATGGAAGATAAGAAGGGTTATGAAAACTGTCTTCTCAGCACAGTACAGCCAATGCAGATGTGACCTCAATAGTAGTAAATATATACAATAAGTCAATGCATGACTAATCTTCTCAATAGTCAACCATGCCCTCCCTTAATGAAATTGCTACTGGTGGATTCTGAGGGATGCACAGTCATTATCTTCAGTTGTAAATCCATTGAGCCTTGGCTACCCCTACCTCCCACTCCCGACTTCAATCAGGTGGGTAGTTTCAAACCCATGATCACACAAGTGATTCGGGTTAATCTTGGGTTCTCCATAAAAAAATCATTGTGTGAAAGCGAACTAGATGGAGTAGAGGTTTGGTAGAAGTAGGAGGGAGACTATAAAGGATAGCTGGTTTACAGCAATCTGGATATATTTTATGAATGCACAAATTGTCAAAGAAAAACTTCTATAATAATTTTTAATAGAGAGAAAATTCTACCCATAAGTTTGACATCAACTTGGAAGGGAGGAAGGAAGGAAGGAAGAAAGAAAGCAAGAATGAAAGAAAGAAAGAAAATAAAAGAAAAAATAAACAGGGACCCACAGGTTCTCACACTCAGAAAACCTATAAAAATAAAAAAATGGAAATAATAATACATATGTAGAGGACCTGGAGCAGGCCTATGGCCCCGTGCTTGCTGATTCAATTTCTGTACATTCTTATGAGCTTTGATCAAGTTGGTTTAGTGTGCCTTGTTTCTTGATATTCTGCATCCCTTCGGGCTCTTATATTCTCTCTGTCACCTCTTTCCCAAGGTTCCCTGAGACATAAGGAAGGGATTTTATGAAGTCAACCCAGTTAGAGCTGGGTGTTCCAAGGACTTTCAATCTCTGACAAATGTCTGGCTGTGAGTCTATGTATATGTTCCCATCTACTGTAGGAAGAGTGAGTGTCTGTATTTATTCCCATCTGCTGTAGGAGGAAGCATCTCTGATGATGACTTTACAAGGCACTGATCTATGAGTATTGCAGAATTTCATTAGGAGTTAATTTATTGCTAAGGTTTTCCCATCCCCACTTTGGAAAAGTAGCTAATGTTTGGTTTTATACTAGGTCCCTGGTCTATATAATCAGAGTTCTTGGTCATCCATCAGTATCAGGTATGGATTCCATCTTGTTGAGGAGCCTTAAGTCCAATTAGGTATTGGTTGGTTATTACCACAATTTTGTACCACAATTGCCCGATTATATCTTGCAGGCAGGACACCATTCAAGAATTGTGGCTGTCCTGGTGTTTATATCTCTTTTTTTGGTAGCATACAGCGTACCAAAAAACACTAGAACATAAGGGAAAAGGATGTATGTAGGCGTCAGCTCAACTTCTCTATTTTTAAAAGTTGCATAGGTGCCATCTTCAGCAAAGGGACCGCACTGTCAGTTTGTGGAGAGCAACCTAAAGTCTTGGCAGCAGCCTCTATTGCTCGGGGACTGTTGCGGATCCCTCTGGCCAATAATTCAATTTGATGAAACCCAACCTCAATACTTGGAACTTCACTTGTTGAGGAGATGAGCAATTGGGGCTCTGTCTCCCCCATCATTTGGTGACTTCATTTAGATAGCCTGCATATATGTACATATCAATTGAGAAGATACTGTTTTAGGTGTCCATACTACCCCTCAAATGGCCCTAGATTTTTAGCTGTTTCTCCAAATCTTCCTTGTCTCCTTCACCTCTCCACATCCCTACTTGATGCTCTGTTTCCAGGCCCTACCCCACCCTATTTGCATCGCCTACTCACTTACTCTATACGTAATTTCACTGGTTCTATTAATTGTAGCACTTTTATCATTGACTTCATTGCTAATACGCACAAGTAATTGAATATATCCCACATATGCCTTTCAGGGTCTGGGATATCTCACTCACAATGATAGTTTTTTTGTTTTGTTTTGTTTTGTTTTGTTTTTAGTAGTTCCATCCATTTACGGGGAAGATATAGGTGTCAGTTTTAAAAAGGGTTGACTACTGCTCTATGGTATAAATGTACCACATTTTCTTTATCAATTCTTCTGTTGAGGGCTTCCTAGGTTGCTTCCAATTTCTTCTTAATATGAATAGAACAGCAATGAACACGGTAGGATGAAGCATCATTTTGGTGTGTGCCAAATTGGGGGTAGGTAGATTTCCATCTTGCTTAGGAATCACCAAGCAGATTTTCATAGTAGCTATACAAGTTTGTCCTCCCGCCAGCAATGTGTGAGTGTTTCCCTTACTTCACAGCATCTCCAACATGAGCTGTCATTTGTGTTGTTGATCTTAGCCATTCTAACAGTTGTAAGATGGAATAGCTGTGTAATTTTGATTTGCACTTCCCTGATGGCTAAGGATGTTGAATATTTCTTTAAGGGGTTCTCAGATATGTGAGTTTCCTCTATTGAGAAATTTCTATTTAAATCTATATCCTATATTAATTGGGTTATTTGTTTTGCTTGACTTTGAGTTTCCCAGGTCCTTTATATATTTTGGATATTAGTCCTCTCTCAGATGTAGAGTTGGCAAAAATCTTTTCCCACACTGTAGGCTTCCTCTTTTTCTGAATGACAAGAGTCCTTTGCCTTACAGAATTTTCTCTGGTTAATGAGGTTCCATTTACTGACTGTTGATCTTAGTGCCTGTGCTACAGATGTTCTGTTCAGAAGGTCTTTTCCTGTGCCAACTTCTTTATGTTCAGGAATGTTTTACCTATCCTGTTTCTTTTACACACTTTTGTATGAGGCAAAGAAGTGTCCTTTCAAGGTCTGTGAAGAACTTGCTTGGAATTTTGATGTGGATTGCATTGAAACTGTAAATTGCTTTTTAGGATAGCCATTTTTGCTCTGCTGATCCTACTGATCCATAAGCATTGGGGAACTCTCCAGCTTAGGAAAACTTCTTAAATTACTCTTTTTAGTGTCTTGAAATTTTTGTCAATCCAAGTCATTTATTTGCATGGTTAGAGTAGCCACCAAATCTTTTATGTTATCTGAGGATATTTTGAAAGGTGTTGTTTCCCTAATTTTTTCTCAGCTTGTTTGTCATTTGTAATTTTTGTGAGTTAATTTTGAATCCAGATACCTTGCCAAAAATGTGTGTCACCTGTAAGAATTGCTTAGTGGAATTCTTGGGGCCATGTATGCATTCTATAATACCATCTGCAAATAAAGATATTTTGACTTCTTTCGTATCAGTTTATATCCCCTTAATCTCCTTGAGTTGTCTCATTTTTCTAAGACCTCAAATGCTATCTAGAGTATAAAACTTACCTTGTTCCTGATTTTAGTGTAATTGCTTTGTGGTGTTGGCTATGAGTTTGTTGTAAATTGTCTTTATTCCGTTGACATGTGTCCCTTTTATCCTTAATTACTTGAGGAAATTCATCATGAAGGGTAGTTGAATTTAGTCAAACGCCTTTTCTGCATGTAATGATAATATCTCATAGGTTTCATTTTAGTTTATTTACATGATGGATTACATTTATTGATGTACAGATGTTGGAACATCCCTTGGTCTCTAGGGTGAAACTTATTTCATTGTGATGGGTTATTTTATGATGTGTTCTTGGGTTTGGTTATGGGCATTATATTGAAACCTGTATTCCTAAGAGAAATCAGTTTGTAATTCTCTTTTTTGTGTCTTTATGCAGTCTTGGTATCAGGATAATGAACTGTGACCTCTTTAAATGATTAGACAGTGTATCTTATGTTTTTATTCTGGGAATATTTGGAGAAAATTGGCATAAAATCTTGTTTGAAATCTCACACAATTCTGGCTTGTTTTTTCTGGTATAATGCATTTTTGTTTATTTGGAAGAATTTGACTGCTTCTGTTGCACTGGGTAACATAGGTTTATATAAATTGTTTTCTGATCTTGACTTATCTTTAGTAAGACGTATCTACTGAGAAATTTTAACACTTCTTTGGGTGAAGTACAGGTTTTAAAAGAGTGTCCTTAGGAGTCTCTAGATTCCCTGGGTGTCTGCAGTTTTGTCTCCTTTTCGAATTCTAATTTTGTTAATTGGCATCTTCTCTCTCTGCCTTTTAATTAGTTTGGTTAAGGTTTGTTGTTCTTTTTGATATTCTCAAAGAATGATATCTTTGTTTCATTGAGTCTTTGTTTCTATTTGACTGATTGTAGCCCTGAGTTTGATAGATTCTTGTCTTCTAATTTTTTTTCTGCAATGACTTCTCCATTTTTTCCTATGGCTTTCAGGCATATTATGCAGTTGTTAGTATGGGATCTCCTCAGTATTTTTTATTGAATTTTGTTTATTTATTTTATTTATCTTTTTTATTTATCTTTTTTTTACATTTATATTATTTATTTTTTTATTTTATTTTCCAGTTTAAATTTAGATAAGAATCAAGGTTGCTTCACAAGTCAGTTCCAGGTCCCTCTCCCAATCCCTCCCTTCCTTCCGTGCCCTCCCCTCCCCCCCCCCCCGTTATCCTCTCATTTCTCCAGGGAGGGTGAGGCCCTCCATGGGGGTGTCCATAGTGTGTCATTTCATATAGGGCAGGGCCTAGACCCTTTCCCAAGAGTTCTGGGTGAGAGTGCACCTCACATTGTTCTATTGGAGTCCAAAGTCCGTGTGTATACTTGGGATGGGTACTGATCTGCTGCCCAAGGCTCAATAGATTCCCTAGGCCTCTTCACTGACACCCAGATTCAGGGGGTCTTGATCAGTCCCATGCTGGCTTCCCAGGCTAATGCCTGGGATTCAAGAGTTAACCTTTGTCTGGTCAGCTGTTTCTGGGGGTTAAACCAGCCCAGTCTTAATCCCTTTGATCATCAGTCCTCCCTCTCTGTTACTGGCTTTCTTGAGTTCAGCTCAGTACTTAACCAAGGGAGTCTGCCTCTTCTTCGATCAGCCACTAAATAAAGTTTCTGTTTCCCAGACTCTCTGGCCATAGGATTGTAGGCTGGCACTCCCCAGATCTATGTCTAAAATCTTTTATGTAGGCACTCAGTGCTATGTATTTGTCTCTTACAACTTTTTTCATTGTTTCTCATAAGCGTGGCTATATTATGTAATCATTTTCATTCAATTCTAGAAAGTTTCACATTTCCTTCTTATTTATGTCTTCACCCATTTCTCATTCAGTAGAGAGTTGTACAGTTTCCATGGATTTGAATGTTTTCTGTTGTTTATTTTGTCAATGATATCTATCTTTAATATGAGGTGATCTGATAGAATCCAGATAGTTATTTCGATATTCTTGTACCTGTTTATACTTATTTTTGAGTTTCAGTATGTGATCAATTTTGGAGTTGTTTGGAAGCTGCCTTTGTGGGGCTGCAGTCTGAGCCAGCCCAACAGCCTGAGGTTCCTAGCTGAAAGGGGTAGTGTGGATGCGAGAAAGGCTCGCTAAAGAGGTTAAGAATTCAAGACAGAGTCACAGGGAAGCTGTCAGGAAGGCCATTCAATCCATACTGAATGGGCCGTTAGCTTATTCTTTAACGATCTTATGTATTCAACCAACAGTGAGGAAAAATGGCAGAAGACTTCCATTATCAGGCATAAAGTGCAAAGAGATTTATTCCCTTAATCCTCCAGATATTTGGTAGCCATGCCTGCCATCCTACGTTCATGGTCGAAAGTAAACACACCTGGGCTCAATTCTGTTGTTATTAGATGATTTATGGATAATAAGATAGATTTGAACACTCTGAACTTGAAGCCAGACATAATGGACTCCTTTTCATGGGTCTTGACATGTCTGCTGCCAGAGGAAGCCCCTCTGATGATGACTGTATGAGGCACTGAAATATGATTATAGTAGGATATCAATATGTAATGATTTTTCAGATCAGTATTATTTGTAATTACCCTAGGACTCTGGGCAATCTAGTCTCTGGTACTTGGTTATCCACGTAGGTCATGTGTGGTTTTCTTCTTGTGTAGTGGCCCTTAAGTCAAATTAGACATTGTTTGGCTACTTTGACATTTTCTGTGTCACCATTTCCCTGGTATATTTTGGAGGCAGGGCAGATGGTAAGTCATAAGTTTTGGAGCTGCATTGGTGTTCTCGTTTTCCTTTTGTTAGCCTTTCCTCTGTTGTCCAGAGTACCTTCCCCCACAAAAGAGACTAGAACATAGGGGTGAAAGTTCCTTATAGGCAGCAGTTTGACTTCTCCATGTTCAATGTGCTGTGTGGGTGTTGTCCTCAGCAATGAAGGACACACTGTCAGTTTTCAGAGTGTGACTACTTCTTTGCCTTAGAAACAGCCTGGGTTGAGGATATCCATGGGATACCATGGGTCAAAAACTCAACTAAATATTCTAGAAATTAGCATCCTGTCAGATGTCGAGTTGGTAAAAACAAAACAAAACTGCTTTTCCCATTTTTACACTGCTGTTTTGTGCAACTGATTGTGTTCTCTGCTGATAGGACATGTGTCCGTCTGTATGCTGCAAATATGTGTTGCTTTTATGGGTTAATAAATAAAGTTCTTTTGACAAATGGCGAGGAAAAATATGGCTAGGTGGGAACTCAAAACAGAGTTGCAGAGAGAAAGAGGGCAGAGTCTGGAGTTACCATGGAGCTGCCAAAGGAGTAATATGCTGGAGAAAAGTCATTAAGCCACAGCCTCATTGCAATAAATACATATAGAAATGGGTTACTTTGTAAGAGAGAGCTAGCCAGTAATATACATGAGCCATTGGTCAAACAATTGTAATTTAATAATAGCCTCTGAATGATTATTTCAAAGCAGCTTTGGGAATCCAGTGGGTGGGGAGAGAAAGTCATGCAGTGAGACCAGATGAGACAGAGAAAAGCTTCCAAGTATGCTCTGTGTCACAGAGATGTTTCAGTTTCATATATCAAACACACTCATGAGAGCCAATGTCTCATCCAGTGATGGACATGTAAAGCCTGCCTGTGACAGTATCACTCACAATCTAATATTTTCAAACCCCTTAGGACCTGACGACTACAAGTGTGGAGGTATACAGAAAAATATTATGGATTGGCCCAGATGCATTATTTACAGTGATGGTATTTTCCATGGTTACAGGTAATCCAGATACCCATGCCTATGCCAGCCTCTTTCTCGAACTTGGAGTTTTCTGTCTGTTCCAGGGCCTGGGTGTATAACAGGTACCTAAAAGCTGTTTTGGATTCTAAAGAAAAGAAAAAGCATCAAATCCTCATTTGGGTCCATTAGGTAACTAAAAGGAAGGATGAAAGCCTGACATCTCAGCTTTGCTCTTGTGTCTGTTTCCTGTTCTTCCTTTCAGACCCCTGACTCCCTCTGCAAACCTATGAGCATTATCAAGGAGTTACTTTCCATATAAAAGAGCAGCCCCTGTTAAACCACAAGCCATGACAGCCAGAAAATGATGTAGCAGGAAGGCTTCTGCAGACCATCTTCTCTCTCTGTTCCTGCAGACCCAATGTCCACCCTCATCCCCAGCTCTACAGTAGAACAGCCATCACTACCTTTCTGCTCCTGCCTCCATCTATTGTGTTTTCCCTAGATCTTCCCTTTCTAACCTCACTCCCCACATCTGTTGCTTTGGTCCAGAACCCAACTGAAGGAGTCACCCCTGCTAACCCAAGAGCAGCTCTTGCCAAGGCAATGGGTAGACTGAAGGAAGACACACACCTCTCCTACTGCTCCTGAGACCCAGTCCCACCAGTTTCATCCCTGGTTCTGGTGCAGGAATAATTCTGTGGCCTCCCTTTCCTCTCTGACCCCATCCACATGGATCATAAAGAAATCCTCCTCCAACCATCCTCCTCCAACTCATGCCAGTATCCCAGCATCCAACACCAGTGGACAATCCCTGTGAACATGACAGCTGAACCGGTCAGAAAATCATGAAACACATGGCCATCACACTCTCTGAAAATGGAGAGGAAAGAGACACCAAGGATCAAAACACCCACAAATGCAGAGAAGATCTGACATCAGCACTGAGATTGCAAGAGTCCCATACCCTGATGCCTATATGCCAGTATAAAAACACAATCATTATCAGCCAGGGCAAGATGTCTCCACTAGACCTCATTTATCCTTGCTCAACATGCCCTGAATATTCAACACAGCTGAAGCACAAGAAAAAGACCTTAAGGTAGCCCGCATGAAGATGACAGAGACCCTTGTAGATTAAATAAATACCTTGAAGAAATATAGGAAAACAGAAACAGACAGTGGAATTAAATGAACAAAACTGTTCAAGACCTGAAATTGGAAAGAGAATTGATAAAGAAAACCAAAACTGAAGCAATTATTGAAATGAAAAATTTGGGAAATCTAACAGATACAAACTTCCCCAGCAGAAGAAAAGACATGGAAAAGATAATCTCAGGAACTGAAGATACTCTAGAAGAAATGAATGCATTGCTCAAAAAAATAACATCTCAAATGGAAATAAACAAGCATACAAAAAATCCTGCCACAAGACATCCAGGAAATCTTGTACACTAACAAAATATCAACCTGAAGAACAAAAGGTATATTAGAGTGGCTGTTCTCACCTTTCCTAATACTGTGCCACTTAAATACAGTTCCTCAGGTTGTGATGAACCCCAACAAAAATTTGTTGTTCCTTCATATGTATAATTTTACAGCTCATATGTGACCCCTGTGAAAGGATCCTTTGATGAACCCACCAAATGGCTTAGGACCAACAGGTTGTGAATTCCTGGTAGCAAAGAAGTAGAAGAAATGCAGATCAAAGGCCCAGGATTGTTTTCACCAAAATCATAAAAGAACTTCCTAACATGAAGAACAAAATGCCTGTAAAGGTAAAAGAAACAGATCTAAAGATATAACACCAATTGGCAAGCTAAGCAATAGTGGAGAGACCACCTCGAATGCCCATTCCTGATAATGAACTTGATGTCTATAACCATCCGGGAGCCTTCATCCTGTGACTGATGGAAGCAGAGGCAAACACACAGTTAAACATTGAACTGAACCCAAGGAACCCAGTGACAGAGAGAGAGGAGTGATGAGCAAATTGGCAAAGATTGGGCTGGTAAAACCAGCAGAGACTGCTGATCTGAACAGGGAGAGCTCTTGGACCCCAGGCCGACAGTGGGGAGGCCAGCATGGGTCTGATCTGGACCCCCGAAATGGGAGTGTCAGCGAGAAGGCCTGGGCAACCTATGGGGCCCTGAGCAGTGGATCAGTGTCTATCCCTGGAATACAAACAGTCATCGTGTGCCTATAGCACAAAGAGGGATGATCTCTCAGCCTGGACTCTTAGGGGAGTGCCTGGACCCTACCCAGAGTGAAATGACAGACTCTAGATATCCCCTATGTGGAAGGATTTGGCAATAGGGTGGGAGGGTGGGGGGAAGGGAAGTGCGGAAGGAGGGGAGGGAGAGGGAACTGGGAATGACATGTAAAACAAGCTATTTAAAATTAAAATAAAAATGATAAAAAAGAAACATACAGAACAACAAACATGCTGGAGTGGAAAAGAAACCAATAAATGTACAGAACCAAAAAAAAAAAAAAAAGAATGTTAAAAACTGCCAGAAAAAATGACCACATAGCACAGGAAATGAGTGATCACAGAGAAACAAAATGAAAACAAGGGACAACAGGGATACACAAACACATACATACACACGTACACCACACCCCCCCCACACACACACACTGCACCACCTGGAAAAACAAAATATCAGGAAACAACAACCATTTGTCACTCATCTCTCTCAATATAAGTTGCCTCAATTCCCTAATAAAAAGATGCAGACTAACATATCTGATGGGAAAACTATATTTTTAGTTCTGTTGCATTCAAGAAACAAACCTCCACAGCCAGGACAGACATTACCTCAGAGTAAAGTGTTGGGAAATGATGCTCTGTGCAAATGGACCCAGGAAGAAAACTGGTATAGCCATTTTAATATCTAACAAAATAGGTATCAAACTGAAACCAATTATAATAAAAAGGGAAGGACACTACATCCTCAGAGTAAACATCCACATAGAGGACATTCCAATTCTTATGATCTATGCAAATCAAACACAATAGCAAACAAGTTTGTAAAACAAACACTACTAGAGCTTAAGTCACTCATTGTACCTCACACATTGGTAGTGGGAGACTTCAGTATCACACTCTCACCAATAGATAACCCACACAGACAAAATATTAAACAGAGAAATGCTTGAGCTCACAGACATGGTAAACCAAAGTCTTAACAGATATTTACAGACCATTTTAACAAAACACAAAGGATATAACTATATCTCTGTTCCTGATGGAACTTTCTCCAAAATTGATCCCATCCTTGAACACAAAGCAAGACTCAGCAGAAACAAGCAAATTGAAATGACTCCCTGCACCCTATCTGACCACCACAGATTAAATCTGAATATCAAAAACAAAACAACAAAATCAAGAGAAATCAAATGAACTCATTGAAACTGAACAACGCTGACGAATTTAAAAATGCAATATGCCCAAACTTATGAGACAAAATGAAAGTGATGCTAAGAGGAATGCTTTAGTATCTAAGGGCCTACATATAAAACTTGGTGTGATTTCCTACTAGCCACTACACAGCACATCAGAAAGATCTAATACAAAAAGAAGTAAGCACACCCAACGGTAGCAGTTACCAAGAAAAAATCTAACTCAAAAACAAAACAAATAGAACCAAAGAGAATAATTCAATAATTAAATGAAACAGAGTTAACTCTATAAAAACTCCACAAGAGACAAAACTTCATGCAAACTAACAAAAGGTATAAACAGTACATCCAAATAAACAAGATCAGAAACTAAAAGGGACAAAGAACAGCAGACAGTGAGCAAATCCAGAGAATAATGAGTATATCGGCTGTCTTTTCTAAGTGGAACATACTGGAACTGCAATTTGTGTCTTACATGAGACAACAAGCAGATCAAGCAGCAGCTTGCTGCTCAAGGAATAGTGTGTGTCAATGTGAACACATATGTATTTATTGAAATGTGTGGAATTTGTATATTTACCAGGGCTTGGGTGTTGGGTTCTCATGTAGGTCAGGCTGGCTGCAAATCCCCTTTCTAACCAGGATGATCTTGGTTCTGATCCTGCAGCCTCCCCATGCAAAGGACACTTTTAGAGGCCCATGACAGCACATCTATTTTTTCTTCAATGTATGTTTGATTTAAATTAGAAACATGCATGCTTCACACATCAATCTCAACTCCCTCTCCCACACCTCCTCCCTTGTCCCTCTACCAGCATCCCCAGCTTCCCACCGAATCCCCACACCATTCTGCAGGGAGGGTGAGGCCCTCCATGTGAGGATCTTCAGAGTCTGTCATTCCATTCAGGGAAGGAGCTAGGCACTTCTCCATGTGTCCAGGCTGAGAGAGCAAACCTCCATGTGGTATGGGCTCCCAAAGTTCATTTGTATGCCATGGTAAACACTGATGTACTACCCAAGGCCCCAGAGATTTCTGAGGCCTCCTCACTGAAACTGCATTCATGGAGTCTTGATCAGTCCCCTGTTGGGCTCTCCACCATCAGACTGGGGTTCAAGATCCCTCCCTTGTCTGGTCAGCAGTCCTTGTAGGTTTCAGTAGCATGGTCTTGACCCCTTTGCTCATCACTCCTCCATCTCTGTCACTGGGTTCCAGGAGTTAAGTTCAGTGTTTAGCTGTGGGTATCTTCCTCTGCTTCCAACAGTCACTGGATGAAGGTTCTCCAATTGCATACAAGGAAGTCATCAATCTTATCATCAAGGAGGGGCTACTAAGGCAGTCTCTCCCATACTGCTTAGTTTACCAGTTGCTGTTATCCTTGTAGATCTCTGCAAATCTCACTGTTGTCACCTCTCTCCTCAAACCTATAATGACTCCATCTATTAAGGTATCTCTCATCCTGCTCTCCTCTGTTTTTACCCCGAGTCAATCTTCCTGCTCCCCCATGTCTTCTCCCCTCCACTTTACCCCTCTCTTTTCCTTATTCCCTCTCCCCTCCCCCATGTTCCCAATCTGCTTAGGAGATCTTGCCTCATCCCATCTCTTTGGAGTATCATGCATATATCTGTTGGGAACCTCCCTTTTTCCCAGATTCACTGGCACTGGGTTTGTAAACTAGCACTCCCCTGATTCATATCTAAAATCTGTATATGAGTGAGTGCATACAAAGTTTGTCTTTTTGTGACTGGTTTACCTCACTCAGGATGGTTTCTTCTAGTGCCATCCATTTGCCTGAAAATTTAAAGAAATATGAGTAGTACTCCATTGTGTAAATGTACCACATTTTCTCTATCCACTCTTCAGCTTTGGACCTTCTAGGTTGCTTCCAGTATCTGGCTGTTACAAATAACGCTGCTATGAACATAGTGGAACAGATAACCTTGTTTTATGAATGGGCATCTTTTGGGTATATGCCTAAGAGTGGAATTGCTGGGTCTTGTGGTAGACTGAGTCTCATTTTCCTGAGGAATCTCCATACTGATTTTCATAGTGGCTGTAAAAGTTTGCACTCCCACCAGCAATGGACAAGTGTTCCACTTTCTCCACATCATCTCCAGCATAAACTGTCATTGGTGTTTTTGATTTTAGCCATTCTGACAGGAGTAAGATGCAATCTCAGAGTTGTTTTGATTTGCATTTCCCTAATGGATA
Organism: Mesocricetus auratus; assembly: GCF_017639785.1. NCBI lineage: Eukaryota > Metazoa > Chordata > Mammalia > Rodentia > Cricetidae > Mesocricetus > Mesocricetus auratus. Next base: position 5,246,189 of record NW_024429188.1, read on the forward strand.
AGGATGTTGAGCACTTTCTCAAGTGTCTCTCAGCCATTTTAGTCTCTGCTATTGATAATTCTCTATTTAGTTCAGTCCCCCACTTATTAATTGGATCCTTTGGTCTTTTGGAGATTGGTTCTTGAGTTCTTTGTAAATTTTGGAAATCAGCCCTCTGTGAGATGTGGAGTTAGTGAATACCTTTTCCCAATCTGTGGGCTGCCTTTTTGTCTTGCTGACAGTGTCCTTTGCCTTAAAGGAGCTTCTCAGTTTCCGGAGGTCCCATGTATCAATTGTCCATCTCAGTGTTTGTGCTACTGGTGTTATGTTCAGGAAGTGGTCTCCTGGACCAATTCGTTCAAGGGTATCTTCCACTTTCTTTTCTAACAGGTTCTGTGTGGCTAGATTTATGTTGAGGTCTTTGATCCATTTGGACTTAAATTTTGTGCATGGTGATAAACATGGATCTCTCTGCAGTCTTCTACATGCCAATGTTCAGTTATGCCAGCACCATTTTCAAAGATTCTACCTTTATCCATTGTATAATTTTAGCTTCTTTATTGAAAATCAGGTGTTTGTAGGCTTGTGGATTAATCTCAGGGTGTTCACTTTGATTCATTGATCTATATGTCTATTTTTGCAGCACACCTATTTTATATGAGGCTTGGGACTACACCAAAGCCTTCCTGCATCATAGGCAATTCTATCAAATGACATGAAGTACCCATACCAAAAGAGGTTTATAAGAACACAAATATCTATTTTTCCCACAGTAGTGTACACATGAATACCATTGAAGTTAGCCTGTACTCATCTGCTCCACAGTCCTCACTTAGCCACTACCCGCCCATCCTTCTGCTTAGCCACTTTCTCTCTCTGAAAATGGCAACATAATTGTTCATTAAGTGATGGCAGAGGCATTACTGTATTCCGTCATCATTTTGTCCCCATCTCTCCCTTTGATATTGTGAAACAGAGATGGTACAGAGGTCATTGACCCACTGTACCCAGTGAAGGATTTAAGAGGTCCTGGAACCTCCATGCCAAACTAGGCACTTTTGGTCTTAAGTGCTGTGCTATGTGGTCATCTACTGATGACTCTTAGCTCCACACTTGCACCTCCATCTTGACAATAGTCCTCAGTTTGTAGTCTCCTCATAGACACTCTTCCCCACAGTCCCAGGCATCCTGGACATTCTGTGCACCAACTTAAACTCATGCTCCCCAAACATTTGTGATCTTATGTCTGGTCTAGTCTAGACAGTCTTTCAAAGCCTCCACTGTCTTCCGTGTTGACCACAGCCTCATAATTCTACAGTCTTCCCACTGACCCTAAGCACTGACACTATGTAGATGACCTGCCAATTCCTCTTTCACCAGGTTTTATCCTCTTCCCCTGCTTCACTCATAGTCAAGTAGGGAGTGAAGCAGCGACACGCAAAGGGTGCCTGAGATACGCAGAACTCTTCTCAGGTTGTCATGACATTGCTACTTGTACACAGTATGTAAGCATGCATGGTCAGCATGGAGCGTGCGATTACTGTGCACGTGTGAAAGGGTATATATACATATGATGGTATTATTTTCTGATATTCTGTGGCCAGCATGTGCACAGCAGCCTTTAATCCCCAGCAAGGTGCATTGTGTGGAGACAGAAAACAAATTCAGTTTCACACCTTACACAAAGTTATCAAACCTGGAGGGAGGACAAAGGGGAAAGATCAGAAACCTTTACAGAGTGTACTGCTAGGGAGACTCTGCCTTCCTTCCACTGGACTTAAGAGAGAACTCTGTCTCAGATGCAGCTCTGTGCAAGCTGAACCCTCTGGTTGATGGGATTGCATCCCTTGCACTCAGTGTGAAATGTACAGTGAAGAATCGGCTCCACTTCAGCCACATCAAGTTTCCAACTTCCCGTTACTCTTCATGAATGAGGTGACATGGGAATATGTGAAGAGGGAAGAGCAGCACCAAATGAGATTCCAAAGATCAAGAAACACTCTGTTCATGGGTACCACTTCATCTGCTGTTGCCCATCTATATGGTATCTTCTGGCAAATGAAACTACACCTATGAGAATTCTCATTCTGCTGGTGTGGTTTGGTACCTCTTCAACATGAGATTTTGGGAAGGAGATAACCATCTGCCTGATTTCTCTGGAGTGCTATTTAGTAGCACGAAGATGTTTCTGCCAATTCTCTGGTGTTCTCACAATAAATCACACATTCATGACAGCCAATGTCTCATCCTGTGATGGACATGTGACAGCATCGCTTCCACTCTACCATTTTCTATTCTCTTATTACTTGAAGATTACAAGTGCAGAGATAAATAGGAAAATATTAATGACTGGTACAGATGCAGTATTTACAGTGATGACCTTTTTGCTCGTCATAGGTAATCTAGAACTCTGTGCCTGAGCCTGCATCCTTCTGGGCCTTGGAATCTTCTGTCTTTTCAGGGCCTGGGTGTATAACGGGCACTTAGAAGCTGCTTTCAACTCTGAAGAAAAGAAAACGCATGAAATCCTCACTTGGGCCCATGAAGTAACTACAAGGAAGAATGAAAGCCTAGCATCTCATCATTTCTCTTGTGTCTGTGTCCTGTTCTTTTTTTCAGGGCCCTGACTCCCTCTGCAAACCTATGAGAATCCCTCAAGGACTGACTGACTGGCTGACTGACTGACAGACTGAATGACTGACTGACTGACTGACTGACTGACTGACTAAAAGAGCAAACCTCGTTAAACCCCAGGCCATAACTACTAGACAATGAAGTATCAGGAAGACTGTCTGCAGACTTCACAATCTCAACAATAGATAAGCCACCAACAAAAATTAATAGAGAAATGCATGAGCTAACAGTCATGATGAACCAAAGCAGACTGAACAGAATTTTACAGACCATTTCACCAAAACACAAAATAATGTTCCTACATCTATGCAACTGATGGACTTCCTCCAAAATTGCTCATATCATGAACACAAAATAAGTCTCCACAGATATGAGAAAAATGAAATGACTTCCTGCAACCTATCTGACCACCACAGATTAAATCTGGATATCAACACCAACAAAACCAGAGAAGCATACAAACTCATGGAAACAGAACAACAATATTAATGAATGAAAATTGCATCATGACAGGTGGTGATGGTTCATGCCTTTAATCCCAGCGCTCTTGAGGGAGGCAGAGGCAGGGGGATGGAGTTTCAGTCGAGACTGGTCCACAAAGAAAGTTCTAGAACAGCAAGGTCCAGGACTCTTACACAAAGAAATCCTGTCTTGGAAAAGCAAAAAAGTGAAAAAATAAAATGTATCATGAAGTAAATTCAGAAAGACATTAAATGCATTCTAAACTCAATGAAATGGAATACACAGCATTCCCAAATTTATGAGACACAATGAAAGCAGTGCTAAGAGAAAAGTTTCTATAGCTGCGGGCCTACATAGAAAACTTGGAGTGATCGCATACTAGCCATTACACAGCACACCAGAAAGATCTAGAACAAAAAGAAGTAAGCACACTCAATGGGAACAGTTGCCAAGAAGTAACCAAACTCAAGTTTGAAATCAATAAAATAGAAACAAAGAGAACAATACAAAAATAAATTAAACAAAGTTATGTCTTTACTTCCAGTAAATTGTATTTAAAATGCCAAAGAAGGCTTGTCTTTCTGTGACAGATCACAAGGACCTGCCTCTCACTCCATCCCATTAATCATTGTGAAATAATGTTAAGTAGTGTTGGATGCTGGAACTCTTAGTGCTATCTGAAGTTATTGACTCTACTGTAAATCTCTTGAATGTAGCCTGGGAGAAACGCAGACACTTAGGACTGGACTTTGTCACAGGCTGTCTTGTCTGCTTGTGCCTGTGTCCCTTAAACAATTCTGGTTTAGAAACCTACAGAAATGCCCTGGTTGTGGCCTGGTGGCCTTGTATCAGTGCCCATATTCCTTGAGCACACTGAAGTGCAAAGACACATGCATGTCAGCTCCAGCTCCAGAAGGAGCTCTACATACCATGGTGATTTCAAATAGATTTCAGAGGTTTTTGTTTGGGTTTGCATTTTGGCATCACAGCTCTGGGTATATACCTCAGAAGGCTCTGCAGCCATTTCACCCAGGCCACAGGGTGACCCATTCTCCAGTAAACATTCTTAAACCCATGCATGTACATGCACCATTATGTGGTCTCAGAAGTATGTGAAAAGATACATGAAGATGGGAAGGGAAGGTGGCAGGAGGGACAGAAGGGAAATTTTATGGTAGGCGCGATGGGAGCAACTTATATGCACATATGAAGCAATAGAATGATAAAAATGGCTAGAGGCCCTGACAACAAGTCTGATGATCTGTTTTCAATCATATTCAATGTGGAATTAGGGAAGATCCAGCTACAACAAGTTGTCACCTATCCACTACACATAGGACATAACATGTACCTGCACAGAGACACACTCAGAGAAAAAGTTACATAAACCTCAGTTTTAAATCACATAGCGTCTCTCCATGATTATATTCTTTGATTTAGACTTGTGCTATTTCATATTTTCTCTATATGAAATGTTTCTCTTTTAAGGAAATCTTTATAATAAAAAGCAACTGTAAGGAGTTTATGTTTTGTTACTCATTCAGATAATTTTCCAATTTAATTTAGTTCATTATAGAGGCATAAGTAAGAAAAAAATCAACTGTAACCAGCAATAAGGTCAGACAATAATGTGTATAAACTCTTCTTAGTCTAGGCATAAATTATTCTTTTTCAGTTCAGCTTAATTTTTAAATATGGTTTAACTGAAATGTCATTAATCTAAGTGAGATATTTGACCATGAAGTATTCTTTCTGACACTAAAGCAAGATTAACACTATGGAAGAATAGTGAACTCAGACAAATATATGGCTACAAAACCAACTAGCAATTATCTTTAATTAAATAGTTGATACAAAAATATCCCTCTAATAACATATGAAGAATATTCAAGGATACTAATATCAATTATCACAAACTATTTGTGGAAAAAGGGCATTGAGCAACAGTGTAGTAGAGTAGTGGTCCCCAGCTGCACTGGGTTGCCTAGACCCACCTCCTGCTGGCCACCTGGGGGAACCCTGCTGGGTGGCTGAGGAGTGGCCTGTGGGCCAGACAAAGCTGCCTGGGAGCAGCTGGTAGGCTCTGGAGCCCAGAGGAATTAGGAATCCCAAGCTGCTGGTGGTCTAAGCTGCCACTGCCCCTCCCTCCTCTCTACAGGTGGCAGAAGTTGTGACTTCAGAAGCCTAGGGAAGGAGGACAAGGGACTTTGTTAAAGGTTTTTTATGTGAACTAAAATAGTAATAATAATAATAACAATAATAAATAAATAAATAAAAGCTGTTTGAAGTTTTCCTGTCAGGGGCAGGGAATGCAGTACCAACACTGTGTTTCTTGCTGAGGACTGAGGTAGACAAATGAGGCTAAAAAACAGATGATACATAGATATGATGGAGCATTGGCCAGACCCAGGAGAATTATAAAAAAACAAACAGTTGAGAGCCTCAGGGGAAGGCACTATACTAAGAAGATACACTCAGGATTTAGAGAAAAATGAAAAGATAAGGCATTCACTTTAGCCATGCACCCCCTGAGTGAGATTCACTGATAAGAGGGGAAAAAAAGACAAAGAGAAAAAGGGATATCTTTCTAAGATAGAGATATCTGAGGTAATGCAAAAAAAAAATCAGAGATGGCCAAAGAAGAGTCGTAAAAGAGTCTGAGGAGGATCTAAACTGTTTGCAATGGGCTCTCATATCTGCAAATATGAAATACTAAAAAACTAGTAATATGGGTTAAAAATTGTGATCATACCAGGTTAAGTCTGTTTATAAGCTTTGTTAGTTTCTCAAAAGAAAATTATGTGAACTTGTTAAAAATTTCTCTCTGTGTTTTCTGGTATAAATGTAAGTTTTGTTACAAGCATAGTTCAAAAACATAAATGATTTAAATATTTTTGCCATCTAATGCTAACAGCAGCCAGTCATTCAAGGATATAGTTTATCTCTGAGCTTGTAGTAACCAGCTTCCCCGTTTTAGCAGCCATGACACGCTAACATGTGCTTGCATGACCTTACTCCTCCTGTCGGGTCACTAGGAGGTCAAATGCCCTCCTTGTGGCAAGGAGCCAATGAAATGTTAGCTGGCAGGGGTGTTCTTTATGGGTCTGGGTGTGCTTTAGAGACAGTGTACAACAGTGACATGCAGAATATTGCAACTGTCCTGGAAGGGCCTATGGGCCATAACAACCAGTTAACCAGGGCAGGTCGTCCAAACTTAGAAGTGCACCAATCTTGAGACTGTTTCATACCCCTAGACACTCCCCTTTTGCTGCCCTTTAATATTTCTGCCTCAAGGTTGCTTGGGGTCTTTTCCCCAGCCATACGCCATGGTGGCAGTGTGAAGGACCTGAGCTAATGGGTTTAGCTTGTTAAATAACTTTAATAAAAGACTCTTTGCTTTTACATCAAAATGAGCCTCTTGGTAATTTTGGGGTTCAGAATTTGGGCACAACATGCTCTGGTTACTAAAATTTAAGTTATCAGGAATTCAGATGTCTTTTTGATATAGATGGCATTAAAACATTTTTATGGTTAAATCTGATAAAATTAAAACTAGTTAAAAGGTTAAAACTAGTAACATTGGAAATTGAAAACATAAATTTAATAATCACATAGGTGATAATGGTTTTAAAGACATAAAGGTTGCTTTATTTTTGATATTGCCAAAAGACATTAAAAGATTTGAAATTATTTGTGTGTGTGTGTGTGTGTGTGTGTGTGTGTGTGTTCATGGTCCTGTGCTTGCCAGATGTCCCTCTGTGATATAAATAAAAATAACTGCAAGCATCTTATGCTATGGCATAGAAGTCTAGGAATCATCTTGCTGCCTCCGCCATTCTCTTGCTACCTCTGCTCTCACCACTTTTTTTTCCAGTTTAAATTTAGATAAGAAACAAGGTTGCTTCACAAGTCAGTTCCAGGTCCCTCTCCCTTTCCCTCCCCTCCTCCCGTGCCCTCCCCCACCCCACCCCCATTACCCCTCATTCCCCCAGGGAGGGTGAGGCCCTCCATGGGGGTGTCCATAGTCTGTCATTTAATTGTTTAAATTTATAAGGTTATAAGATATTTGTACTTATGTTTTATTGTTAATGGTTGTAATTAAATCAAAGAGATAAAATTAAGATCATAGTCATAAGTTCAATATGCTTACCATAAGTTAAGATATTTATTTCTTATCATACAGTAAGAAAATGACCTAAGTTTACCAAAAGGTTTAAAATAACTTCTAACCCCATGGGTCTCAATTTTTTGAGGGATAAACCATACTCAGTCCCCTGTATATGCTTTCAAAGATTAAGCTTAAAACAAGTAACTAAAAACAAAGTTGTCTATTCAGTTTTACCTAGGCAGACCTCTAATACTGCAGAGATCTGCAGAATATGGCATTTAAAATGTTGACTAAAAAAGCTTGTAATATCAGACAGAGAATCCCAGATCCTAACAGTGACCCAAGGTCTCTAAAGAAGATTATAGGGTACCACGGATTGTGACAACACTGAGCATTGAGCAAGATGATCAAATGCTATGCCTGCTGCCAGGCAGGACCGGGCCCAGACTGTGGACAGGCTACAGCACACTGGAAAATTGTTTGTACCACCTTTGCCTAGACAAAATAATGTCAGTCTTTTCCATGTCCCTCTTCCACAAAGTAAAAGAAGATTCTCGCCCCATGAACCTGATGAGATTTACTCCTGCCCCCAACACTATGGAGACTTGGGTATGGCTAACTGTATATGGACTGGACCCTGTAATTTTTTAATAGATTTGAAATTTACATAAAATTTATCATTTTCAGATCTCTGATAGTATTGATGGTTGGACTATCTATAACTTTGTCAGCTTGGCAGCATCAGGCAGCCTTGATACAGCTTTTTAATAAGGATCTGAGGATATAAAGACATGTAAGTCTTTAAGGTATAAAAGTAATTTAAAATATAAAAGTTCAGAGGTTAATGTTTAATAAAGTTCTCATAAACTGGTACAATGTTGCTACCTATTGTTCAGTCACAAGCTCAAGGTTTTAAGATGTATTTTGGTTGTCATCTATGTATAAACATAAAGAGTTTTTCATCAGGCCTAAGGCACCTCTGTCCAATCTCTACCTGGATCTCTCTGGACAGAAGAAAAATCTACAAGCTTCTAATGCAAATCTGTAATTTTTGCTAGGACTCAAAGTTAAAAGTATACTCCTACTGTTTTACAGATACCTGATATCTGCTTTTTCTACAATGTGGCTTTTAACACAGATTGGTAATGATGATATGTCTAAAGCCTATATGTCCTTTTATGTAATAAAGTTTGTATAGGCTTCAGAGGATAAAAAGTCATGAAGCTTGGATCCACTTCTCACAGGTCCTTTCAGACTCCAGATAATTACAATTATTGTTATCTCACCTGTCTGTTCCTGAGAATGGGATTTTCTTCCTGGTCTTGGGACTCCTATCCTTCTTGACCACTAAAACTACGGGCCTAAGAGTTCCAATTAAATGTATAAGTTTAAAATTATTTTCCCAGTTTAAACATATCTCAACCGATTTCTGCTTCTGGCAGATGAGCATCAATTACTGACTACAGCCTGCTCCTATGACTGCTAGCCCTGGGCATGCTGCGGATGGGAACCAGCCCAGCAGATGTGAACACTCACCATATCTTTAATAGAGTCTGTGAACTAGATGTCTGTGATAGATTCACCATTTCCTGAATCCCCTTTTTGCTTTTAACTAGCATTTCTGCCTTCTCAGACCCCAGACAACAGCACCACAAAAATCAGCAGGAAGTAGAACAGGAAAGGATACATTGCCCCCTTTCCCTGGGCGAGATGCTAAATCAAAAGGAAACTCCCATACATAGGGGACAAGATGACAACAGATACAAATTTACAAACCTGTTGTACTCCAAACTTCCCCAGAGTTTTTAAATTATTCACTGGTAAACCAAGAATGGGTTACCTATAAGAAAAAGGGGATTGTAATAAAAACTTAATAACTAAAGACATAAATGTTTAGGCTATGACAAAGAAAGAGAGAGCTCTCTGACCACGGAGTATATCTCCAGAAGTTTGAACCCATGAGGAGCTGTGCCACAACTGCCCATATCCCTTGCCTAGAGTAGACTGGGAACCAGATAGTCTCTTGACTTACCAGTCATAAAATTTCTAGATCACTGGATGTGCTTCGGGTATAAGCTCCTATTGCACAAAGGTCACAATTAATTTTACCTAACCAAGTGGCAGTTACAGCCTTCTTAAAGGCCCTTTGTTTCATGATAACATTGTTTGGAAATTTTGTGTGCTAAGTAATCTCTGTAACCATGAGAACCTTGCAAACTGAGACTTGCAGTTTCAGGACTCCCCCTCCCCCTCCCCATTTTCCCTTTAAAAGCTTTTCTTTTTGGCTGGTTGGCATCTCATTTCCTCTGCCATGGAAAGAGATCCAAGCTGGCCAGCTTGTACAATTAAAAGAAACCTTTTGCTCTTGTATCAGAAGTGTCGACTCCTTGGGTTAGTCCCTGGGATTCCACAAACCTGGCACAACACACCTATTTAGGTTAGATGAATGTGCATCCTTGATTTTTCCCCACCTGTTGGGAGTATAGCTCTTTTTGACAGCACTGTTTTAAGCAGGGTAAGTTAAGCTGTCTGCTGGAATGTTAGGTAGCCTGTTATATTTCTTTTGGTGTTTGCATTTTGTGGTCTGTGCTGGTTAGTTTAGCGGTCACCCTGACAGGACATGGAACCACCTGAGATGAGAATCTCTCTTTTTTTTCAAGACAGGGTTTCTCTATATTATTTTGGAGGCTGTCCTGGAACTCACTCTGTAGACCAGGCTGGCCTAGAACTCACAGAGATCTGCCTGCCTCTGCCTCCTGAGTGCTGGGATTAAAGGCATGCGCCTTCGATGCACGGCGAGAATCTCTTTTTAATAATTTTTGTATTCTTTGAAAATTCATGCATGGATACACTATGTCTTGATCATCTCCACCTGCAATCTCTCACTGCAACAATACCCTGGACTCCCCCAACAAATATCTGTGCAGACTTCATATCCTCCTTTTCTTTGCGTAAGTATGTGCCTACTTAACCCACTGTGTCCAGCTAGTTATTCTGAAGTACACTGAGCCTTGGGGTCATCCGCTGATGGCCAGGGTTCATCTCTCCAGAGAGAAGTGACTCTTCCTTCTCCAGGAGCCATCAACTGCCAATAGCTCCGACGCTAGATCTTCAGCCACAACAGCAGCTCCCAGGAGATTATCCTGACTTTTGTGTGTTCAGGTCTCCTGAAAGTAACCACAACTACCGTGGGTTCACATGTGCAACATCCATACCATAACTAAGGGACAGTATGTCACAGCGCTCCTCCATGTAATCTGGCTCTTGTGTCTTTCTGCCACCTCATCTACAATACTGCCTGAGCCTAATGACAGGGGCAGGTGGATGTAGATGTCCCATCTGTGGCTGAGCACCCACAGTTGCTTAGTGTCAGCACTTGGAATAGTTACGTGTTTCTACATTGAACACTACTCACTGCAAATACAAGTTCCTCAAACCAGTGTGGATACCAAAACAGCCCTGTGCATGCAAACATATGGAATGAAGTTAAATATGAACATTTAGCAGAACTGGAATAAGGCCTCCCTCTGCATTTCCGAGGAATGTTGACCTCACTAATAATAGGCTTTGAATATGTTTACAGTACCAGGCATACACTCACTCATGTGGAGTAGGCCTCAGATCCAATGAGGAGAACAAATGGTTAGCCCTGGAGAGAGAACTACAAGTATTAGAGCAGTGGGCTCACCATGCCTCACAGGCCGATATTTTTCCATGCAGGGTCCAGCCATGGGTAAGATCATTGCTTATGATGTTTGTCTCGCAACAGCCAGTATAAAACCTTGTGGGTGCCATGAACATTATCCAGCTGAGAGTGGTTCCTGGTGAGTTCAAGACTGATTTTCCTATGACCTGTAACAACAGTATATAGTGTCTCTGCTACAGGGTCCTACCAGCTTGTTGTGTTGGGCAATCAAGAGTACTGGCAATCCCAGTCTTGACCCCTGAAATAGCTGACCTGAAAAAGGGGGAGCTCTTGAACCCCAGGCTAATGGGTGGGAATCCAGCATGGGACTGAACAAGACCCCCTGAATGTGGGTGTCAGTGCGGAGACCTGGGAAATCTATGGGGCCTTGGGTAGTAGATCAGTATTTATCCCTGGCATACAAATGGACTTTGGATGCCCATCCCACAATGAGAAATGTTCTCTCATCCTGGACTCTTTGGGGAGGGCCTAGGCCCTGCCATGCATGAAATGACAGACTATAGCTACCACACATGGAGGGCCTCACCCTCCCCAGGGAAAGGAGTCAGGACTGGGGGAGGGGCTTGGGGTGGAGATGGTGGAAGGGCCTTGGAGGAGGGAAGAGAGAGGGACAAGGACCTGGGATTGATATGTGAAGCAACCTTGTTTCTAATTTAAATTTAAAAATTAAAAAAAAACAAAAGTGATAATCAGGCCATATGCCACCAAAGATATAGAGAAAACACAGTAGAGATTATGTTAACGTATTATGGTATGTTATTTTAAGTATGGCATTTTCTGCATTTTTCCATATTTGTCAAATTTAAAAGTTTATAATTCAATATACTTATTGCTAATGTAAATAATGATTCATGATAAAATGTTGAAAATTAATAAAAAAGAGTACTGGAAAATCAGATTTATAATTTGGTCATCTCTGGAGCTGTTAGATCAACAGGAAGATAATCTGTGTACAATGCTGAGATTTTTACTTAATGATCTATGGTTTGGGAATAGCATTTAGCAGTATCTTCATTTAAAATAGCATGTATTGCATCTGGAGAGGTGGCTGAGTCGTTAAGAATACTATCTACTCTTTTAGGAGTCCTAGGTTCAAGTCCCAGCACCACATGGCAGCTCACACATGTCTGTAATTCAAGTTTCAGGACATCTGACACTGTCACACAGACATACATACAGGCAAAACACTAGTTTCCATAGGACAAACGAATCATTAAAGAATAGCACTATGACCTTGTTTTCCATCTTGTGCATTTTCATAAAGCTTCTTCACACATCCTTAGTTTTCCTTCATTTGACCATACCCACCCTTCTTGTGTCCTCTCCCCTATTCTCATTTAAACATTTCTCCTCAAGAATGCCCCTCACGTTCTGTCCTATCTCATGTCTTCTACCACCTCCTCTTATATATTTCACTTGGGGTCTAAGGTCGTGGGTTCTCATGTGGCTTCTTTTGGCCCACTTCAATTTACTTGACCCTTCCCACAAGGCCTCTTTTTCCCATTCCCATCACTCCACAAACTGCTTGAACCTTTCTGACATCAGTATTTCTGGAGTGGTACCAGAAGGAAGGGGAGTTAGGGAGGGGCTTGTAGGAGAAGAAGGAGGGAAATCCATAACCAAGTGGTATTATGTAATAATATATGATGTGAGAAAAAATATCTTTTCAATAAAGGGAAAAAGAAGAACTGTGGGTTTTTGACTGCAAAAAGAAAATGCTATATAAGAAACAAGTAAACCAAGGAAATAGGATTAAGTGATTTATGTCATTGGTCAAATCGTCCTTTATTATAATCTGACACACATGATTCAAGAAAAAGAAACCTCTAGGTTCAAATTTAAAACCACATTAACTGTTTAGTAGTGGAAGCACCACATATGAAGCCATGGGGAACCACTGGAAACATACATGATCTTTCTCTGTGGCCCAAGTTGATGTCCAACTTACGGGTAGATTTTTTTCTTTATTCTTAAAAATTATCAATGAATTTATCTTTGACAATTTGTGCATGCATAAATTATATCCAGATTGCTGTAAACCAGCTATCCGTTATAGTCTCCCTCCTACTTCTACCAAACTTCTCCTCCATCTAGTTCTCTTTCACACAAAGATTTTTTTTATGGAGAACCCAATAGTAACCCGAATACCTTGTATGATCATGGGTTTGAAACTACCCATTGGGATTGAAGTCGGGAGTGGGAAGTAGGGGTAGGCAAGGCTCAATGGATTTACAACTGAAGATAATGACTGTACATCCCTCAGAATCCACCAGTAGCTATTTCAGTTAGGGAGGGCATGGTTGACTATAGAGAGGCTTAGTCATGCATTGACTTTTTGCATATATTCACTACTATTGAAGTCATGTCTGCATTGGCTGTACTGTTCCAAAAGACAGTCTTTCATAACCCTTCTTATCTTCCATCTTAAACATTCTTTTTGCTCCTCTCTCTGTTATGATCCTTGCACTTTCAGCCCTAAATAAGACATTAATTCCATTCAACCATCACTTATCAAGCACTTTGAGCAGTTATGCATATATTCATTCAGCATTGTTGTATATTGTAAAAACACATTTTCTAATTGAGCATTGGGGTGGCATTTTTCTATGAATATAAACCTAGATACTTAGAAGGGAGCTTGTCACCATGACAGTTTACATAGCCAGCAGTAGTCTGTTTTGCCCTTGGTCTGAACACCTACTCAGTCATGGTTTGTGACCAGATTGAGAGTACCAGGTATGGATTCCCTCTTGTGGAATGGGCCTCAAATCCAATCATAGATACATTACCATCTATAAACAGCCATGCCACTAACTGTGCAAGCGGTCACATTTTGCCTGGTGGGTTGGTATTTTAACTCATAGATTTCATGTCTGGGTAAAGATGTTGATGCTATTAGTCTGCCAGCATCCTGGATTGCATATTCCACTCCTATGAGAGCTAACTGGCATGAAGGAAGTTTCTAGCACCATTTCAGCTTAATTTTGCCACCTAGGTATGTTTTGTCTTCAGAAACAAGGTCTTATCAACTAGGTATGGTGGGCCAGCAAGCATAGTGTAAGAAACTGCATTGTTTTGGGGACATTCTGACCTGAAAACCATGTGGCAGTATCTCCCACCTGGCACTGAGATATGTTGAGATTTTTGTTTTGTTTTTTGCTTGACTTTCAGAAGAAGCACTATGCAGACATACAGAACATATACCCTCTAAATCTCTGTTGTAACTTACATGCTTTGAATTTTATTATAAAGCAGTAAGTTTCCATATGTCTTTGTAATTTTTCCTTAGCTTCAGGGAACACTTTGGTTAACCTTATGTCACTCATTATTCTACACATCTCTGCTTAAATTTCCCCCTCATGGGTGGAAGTTTTATATTAGAGATTGTGTAAAGTAACAAGCCCGTTTCTTGGAAAACATTACAGAAGAAAGACCCAACACAAAAGCCAATAACTAAAGAATAAAACAAGAGGTGAGAGGTGACACTTGGATTGGATGGGTTAAAAGGCACATGGTGCCAGTATAATCCAAAACTGGTAGTGACACTGTTGTGATCAAAGATCCTAATAACATCTAGTGTAGTGTTATCTTCACTCTTCTTATAGATTATTCCTATAAACTGACATTGGAAATAAAATGAAAGTCCTGCTGGGCATTGGTGGTGCACGCCTTTAATCACAGCACTCGGGAGGCAGAGTCAGGTAGATCTCTATGAGTTCGAGGCGAGCCTGGTCTACAAAAGTGAGTTCCAGTACAGCCTCCAAAACAATACAGAGAAACCCTGTCTCAAAAAACCAAAAAAAAAAAAAAAGAAAGTCCCTAAACCTATGTAGATGCAACCAAAATCAGATTTATAAGAATCAGAGATGAGGAAGAGCAGGCAAGACAGTAAATGAAGTTTCTTATTACCTCTGCAAACTATCATATATAGAGAGAATTAACAAGTATAGATTGGCAAGTTACAGGGCAACATGTCCTAGAGGAAAGGAAATGTTCAAATAAATTTTGAAAATGGATACAGACTGAAAGAATGCTAAGCTTTTCCTGCTTTTTAGACTATGAAGCCATTATTCTTAACTGCTTCTGGGAAGCAGGGTCTAAAACTATGCTTGCATTTCTGCAAGGAAGCATCATTAAATACACTGTAATTTTTAAAGACAACTGACAGTATATTTTTAGTATGTTATCATCAAAAATGTGAGGATGATGGATTAGTTAACTGACTTCATTTAATCATTACACATTGTATCAAAAATCACATTTTTATCAATACAGCAGCACAATTTGTAGTCATATATTAATTATGATTTATAATGGCTTGCCTGAGAATTCAGGAAGGAAAGTCAGCCACATTCCATAGAAGCCAGGCACACACCTTTAATCACAGCAGTCTGATGCTAGGAGCTGGTTGTACAGTACACAACTATTCCTAGGACTCAGCTTACAACAATTTTGAGTTGGCAATTGTTAAGAATACTAAAAACAGGGAAAGATCATTAAAAGGTATCCAAACTAATATTTGAAATTGGGGCTGAAATACGAGTAATTGATTTCACAAATAATGAACGTCTGACAAGCACTGCATCATTTGCTGTTTTTTCAGCATCGAATGAACTGACAAAAGCTTTCTGTAAAAATAACCTTGGGTATTTACTTTTCATTGTCCGTGCATATCACCACGAAACTGCAGTGCTTTGGGAAGACACAATGGACCTTGCACTAGATAATGAAGCCTAACTCATACAATCTGAAGGTAAAAAGGATGAAAAACATGATGAGGTCTGTCCTGTCAGGATTTCGGCCTGACACGGCTCACCATGCCAATATTCAAAGACAATCTATTCGTTTTTTTGTTTTTGATTTTTTTTGGTTTTATGAGACAGGGTTTCTCTGTATTGTTTTGGAGGCTATCGATCCAGCCCAGCCTCGAACTCACAGAGATCATCCTGCCTCTGCCTCCCGAGTGCTGGGATTAAAGTCGTGCGCCACCACCGCCCTGCTCAAAGACAATCTATTGTAAATCTTGTTGTATTCCATTCCGTATTTACTCCATGTGTACATGAATGTAGATGAATTCTTTTCTGTTTCAGAAAAAATAAACTGGCTTATCATGAGTATACTCTAGTGGAAATTGCCATGTCATTTTTAAATATGAGAATCTACAATGGCATATAATGTTATTGTTTAGATTCAGAAAAGCTGTTCAATATTGCTATTAGAGTTCAGGAAGGAAATATTGAAAGATAGTTATCTTATTGCAGAGCAGACATGAGGGGGTTTTAGTCAGAGACATGAAAGCAAATTATTAAAAATATGTCTGTCTTTTAAAGAATTACAATTTATTTTGAGTAAATAAATAAGATTCCAATAGAATCTTAATAGGTAAATGCAAATCAATAACCCGCATCCTGGGTGGGGGTAGGACGCTGGGAACTATTCTCCGGTAAGAAACATACTTAGATTAACAATTATGGGGTAATTACTTAAGGCAGAGCTAGCCAGTAAGAGACAAACAAGGCCAACAGCTTCATAATTAATATAGCCTCCTGTGTGTTTATTTGAGACTCATGCGGATCTAGAACCAGGCTGGCGCGGCAGAGCCCAGGCGACTGGCGGGGGATAAACCAAGGCGGCTAGCAAAAGAAAAAGCTTCTCTTAACATAATGGTGATCAGGAGTGGGATTGAATTTCCACGTAGAATAACAAAAGCTTTAAAGAAATTTTAGAAATAGAAGAACGGAGAGAAGCACAGATTTTGGTAGCAGCATTTTTCTTAGGTGTGCTCTGTTTTGCTAGCGACAAGCCGAGATTCACGTGGCTCGTTTACCGGAGTCTTCCTGACTCAGCATTAAAAAAAAAAAACAGCAAGGTTGTTTTAAGAGACTCTACTAACTATTGAAAAGAGTGTACGTACAGCTGGAAGTGGCAGCTTTTGCTGGATGTCAGCATGGACTGAGGCAGTAAGCTGGAATCAAGCTTACGCCCGCCATCTTGAAAAAAAAAACGGCAGTTTAAAACAGCCACGGTTTTACAGATAAGACACGTGGCCAGAAAAACGTAAAGATTTACAGTAAAGTCAGACTTGGATGAACAAAACCTCTAAAGGTTTACAGTGTGTTTAAAAATATACGTGAGATTGAGAGAGAAAATGAAACGGCAAAGTGGTAAATAAATACAAAAGCCGGGTGTGGTGGCACACGCCGGTAGGATTGCTCCAGAGGCAGAGGCAGGCAGGTTTCCACAGAGAAACCCTGTCTCAGAGAAAAATAAATAAAAGTGAAAGAAATAAAGTAATATTAGATAAATAAATAAGCCACATAAAGATGGAAAATACACAGAGAGTCTGGATACTGTAGGCTATTGTGTTTTTCAGTTTTTTGATTGCTAAGGAAGGAACAAATGCTAAAGTACACTTGATTATAAATGCTGCTGAATTAATCCAACTTCTATCTTTTGAAAATGCCTTGACCTCAAAATTAAAGGATATGTTACTCGGAAAAGGAGTTTTAATTTATGTTTCCACAGAACATAAAAAGCTGAGGATTTCTTCCAGACTTCTGTGGTTTGACGAACCAAGACCCCCGGAAGCAGTGGACCAGGTGTTCCAACTATTGAGACAGCTAAGATGATGCAGCTTTACAGACCCCGAAAATACGGACTTATACAGGTTTCTGAGTTTTGTCATGATCCCCATGGTAATAACGGCGCCCCCTTCCAGCAGGAAGCAGTTTGGAATGAGCGACGTCCCAATTCCCATCTTGTTTATAAATCTTTGTTTTCATTTAAATGGGATTGTTTATAATTGGCTAGTGATCACAGCCAATCTTTTTTAATGGTAAAAAGGGGAATTATGGTATGGGTATTGTTTTTCATTTATTGAGACAAAATCAAGGTCAATTTTGTGATGTGTATATTTCTCCTCTTGATTAAGTATTGTGCTTATACTGATCTTTTAAAATGTAATGCATAATTGAATACAGACTATAGATAGTTACTTATAATAGAATTTATAGTTAGGTAAGTTAGGTGTTCTAGATATACAGAAATATATTTGAGATAGATAGACAGTCTTCAAACCTCTCAAAGACCTTCAGAACATGGCATTTAAAATGGTTTAGGGTTTTTCTTGACAATGAGAAATGTCTGCTCCTGGCAGCACCAATTACGTTTGAGAGGAAGATGGGCATCGAAGAAACTTGTTATGGAGTTTGCTTTCAACATGGCAAGATTAGCCATTTGGGCAAGAAACTGCTCTTTCCTAGATTGTTTGACTGTTGTTGTATCATCTGGACATGCAGGACCCACAGGAAAGTGACTACTGAACTCAGTCTTACAGGGTTCCTGCTTGATGAAGAGTCTACGAGACTTTCTGCAGGACAAAGAAAAATGACTGACAGACTGCCAACGCAGATGGACAGTTTGAAATTTCCTGCTTTGCTGAGAAGTGTTCCAGATACATTGTGGCCTATGGGCTGAAGATGGATGCCCCAAAGTTACAGAGGAACTTCGGGTGACTGTCCAGGCAGTAAGATATCTCTGTCAATCCTAGTGTTTATATATTATCCTTCTGTGGTCTTTGATAGAGTTGAAGACAGATAGCTATAATTATAGTTTTCCTTAGTTATGATAAGAGATAAGCTACATATAGAACTTTAGACTCACAAGGATGGGATGGATGATATTTTCTTTAGATCTTGCTAAATGTTAATAGACAAAATGTTGTAACTGTGTTCTTACTTGATAACTGTTCTGTCATATACAATTTGACTATGTTAAAGTTAAGACCTTTCTTTTTGTTTAAACAGAAAAGAGGAGATGTTGGGGAAGTCTTATGCTAATAAAGCACTGTCTGGCCAATAGGAATCTAGATAGGTGGGGCTAGGAATCCAGGAGGATTCTGGGTAGGAGAAACACAGGAGAGTCAACATGTGACGCCATGGGGGTAGGACGCTGGGAACTATTCTCCGGTAAGAAACATACTTAGATTAACAATTATGGGGTAATTACTTAAGGCAGAGCTAGCCAGTAAGAGACAAACAAGGCCAACAGCTTCATAATTTAAAAAAAAAGCAACTTATAGATTCAATGCAATCCACATCAAAATTCCATCCCAGTTCTTCAAAGAACTTGAAATGACACTTCTTAGCCTCATATAAAATTACCAAAAAGAAACAGGATAGCTAACACTTTCCTGAACATAAAAAAGTTGGTGGAGGTATCACTCTCACTGAGTTTCAGTTGTACTGCAGATGGATCCTGTTTTTGAATCTAGAGTAACGAAAAAAGCATTTTTTGTTTGTGGCAATTGTAAAGGGTGATGTTTCGCTGATTTCTCTTTCAGCCCTTTTATCATCTGTATATAGTAGGGCTACTGATTTTCTTGAGTTGATCTTGTAGTCTGCCACTTTGCTTAAGGTGTTAATCAGCTGTAAGAGTTCCCTGGTAGATTTCTTTGGTTCATTGATGTAAACTATCATATCATCTGCAAACAGTGAAAGTTTGACCTCTTCCTTCCCAATTTGTATCCCCTTGATCCCCCTTTGTTGTCATATGGCAATAGCTAGAACTTCAAGTACCATGTTGAAAAGGTATGGAGAGAGTGGACAGCCTTGTTTTGTTCCTGATTTTAGAGGAATTGCGTTGAGTTTCTGTCCATTTAGTTTGATGTTGGCTGTTGGTTTACTGTATATAGCTTTTATTATGTTTAAGTATGTCCCTGTTATCCCAGATCTCTCCAAGACCTTTATCATGAAGGGGTGTTAGATTTTGTCAAAGGCTTTTTCAGCATCTAGTGAGATGATCATGTGATTTTTGTTTTTCAGCTTGTTTATATGGTGGATTACATTGATGGATTTTCGTATGTTGAACCATCCCTGCATCCCTGGGATGAAACCTACTTGATCGTGGTGAATGATTGTTTTGATGTGTTCTTGGATCCGATTTGCCAGTATTTTATTGAATATTTTTGCATCAATGTTCATGAGGGATATTGGTCTGAAGTTCTCTTTCTTAGTTGTATCTTTGTGTGGCTTGGGGATCAAGGTTATTTAAGCCTCATAGAAAGAGTTTGGCAAAGACCCTTCTGCTTCTATTGTGTGGAACACTTTGAGAAGAATTGGTATAAGCTGCTCTTTGAATTTGTGGTAGAATTCTGCACTGAGGCCATCTGGACCTGGACTTTTTTTGGTTGGGAGACTTTTGATGACAGCTTCTATTTCCATAGGGGTTATAGGTCTATTTAAATTGCTTATCTGTTCTTGATTTAGTTTTGGCAAATGATAGCTGTCCAGGAAGTCATCCATTTCCTTTAAATTTTCGAATTTTGTGGAGTACAGGTTTTCAAAGTATGACCTAATGATGCTCTGGATTTCCTCAGAGTCTGTTGTTATGTCCCCCTTTTCATTTCTGATTTTGTTAATTTGCGTGTTCACTCTCTGCTGTTTGGTAAGTTTGGACAAAGGTTTGTCTATCTTGTTGATTTTCTCAAAGAACCAACTCTTCGTTGCATTGATTCTTTGTATTGTTTTCCTGGTTTCTACTTTATTGATTTCAGCCCTCAATTTGATTATTTCCTGGCGTCTACTCCTCCTGGGGAGTTTGCTTCTTTGTGTTCTAGAGCTTTTAGCTGTGATGTTAATTCTCTGGTATAACTGTTCTCCTGTTTCTTCATGTGAGCACTTAGCGCTATGAACTTCCCGTAGCACTGCTTTCAAAGTGTCCCATAGGTTTGGGTATGTTGTGTCTTCATTCTCATTGAATTCGAGGAAGTCTTTAATTTCTTTTTTATTTCTTCTTTGACCCAGGAATGGTGCAGTTGAGCATTATTCAATTTCCATGAGTTTGTAGGTTTTCTGCAATTTGTGTTGTTGTTGAATTCTAATTTTAAGGCATGGTGGTCTGATAAGATGCATGGAGTTATTCCAATTTTTTTGTAGCTGCTGAGGTTTGATATGTTCCCAAGTATGTGGTCGATTTTTGAGAAGGTTCCATGTGGTGGTGAGAAGAAGGTATATTCTTTTATATGTGGATGAAATGTTCTATAGATATCTGTTAATCCCAGTTGGGTCATTACTTCTATTAGACCCTTTGCTTCTTTGTTGAGTTTCTGTCTGGTATTCCTGTCTAGTGGTGAGAGTGGTGTGTTGAAATCTCCCACTATAACTGTGTGGGGCTTTAGATGAGATTTAAGTTCTAATAATGTTTCTTTAACGAATGTGGATGCCTTTGTATTGCGGGCATAGATGTTCAGGATAGACACTTCATCTTGGTGGGTTTCACCTGTGATGAGTATGTAATGACCTCCTTCATCTCTTTTGATTGATTTTATTTTAAAGTCTAGTTTGTTAGATATTAGGATTGCTACCCCTGCTTGTTTCTTGGGTCCATTTGATTGAAAAATTTTTTCCCAACCTTTAACTCTCAGGTAATGTCTGTCTTTGAGGGTGAGGTGTGTTTCTTGTATGTAGCAGAAGGAAGGGTTCTGTCTTCGAATCCATTCTGCTAGTCTGTGTCTTTTTATGGGTGAGTTAAGGCCGTTAATGTTGAGGGATATTAATGACCATTGATTGCTCATCCTTCTTCGATTTGCGATGGTTGTTGTTGGTGGAATTATGTGTGGAATTTCACGCCTTTGTTCTTTTGGCTGTTGGTTGAGAGGGATTCTCTAATGCTTATGTTTTTCTGGTTGTAGTTAGCTTCCTTGGGTTGGAGTTTTCCTTCCAAAATTTTCTGTAGGGCTGGGTTAGTGGACACATATTGCTTGAATCTAGTTTTGTCATGGAATATCTTGTTTTCTCTGTCTATATTGATTGAGAGCTTTGCCGGGTATAGTAGTCTGGGCTGGCATCCATGGTCTCTTAGTGTAGGTAGAATATCTATCCAGGACCTTCTGGCTTTCAGAGTTTCCATGGAGAAATCAGGTGTAATTCTGATAGTTCTGCCTTTATATGTTACTTGAACTTTTTCCTTAGCTGCTCTTAATATTCTTTCTTTATTCTGTATGATTGGGTTCTTGATTATTATGTGGCGAGGGGATTTTTTTGTAGTCCACTCTATTTGGTGTTCTGTAGGCTTCTTGTACCTTCATTGATATGTCTTTCTTAAGGTTGGGAAAGTTTTCTTCTATGATTTTGTTGAATATGCCTTCTGCCCCATTGAGGTGGATTTCTTCTCCTTCTTCTATACCTATTATTTTTAGGTTTGGTCTTTTCATGGTGTCCCATATTTCCTGGATGTTTTGTGTTAAGGATTTGTTGGATTTAAGGTTTTCTTTGGTTGATAAATCCATTTCTCCTAGTGTATCTTCAACACTTGAGATTCTCTCTTCCATCTCTTCTATTCTGTTGGTAATGCTTGTATTGGTAGTGCCTGACTGTTTGTCCAGCTTTTCTATTTTCTGCCTTTCTTCAGATTGTGTTTTTTTTTAATGTCTCTATTTCAGTTTTCAACCCTTGCAGTGTTTGCATTGCTTCTTGCAATTTTCTGTTTATCTGTTCGTCCGTTTGTTGCCATTTATGAATTTTTTGGTTTTTTCTTTCTTCCATTTCTTGCATTTTTTGGTTTTCTTTTTGTTCCATTTCTCGCATTTTGTGCTTTGTTTCTTCTTCCATTTCCTGCCTTTTTTGGTTTGTTTCTTCTTCCAATTCTTGCATTTTTTGCTTTGTTTTTTCTACCCTTTCTTGCATTTTTTGCTTTGTTTCTTCTTCCATTTCCTGCCTTTTTTGGTTTGTTTCTTCTTCCAATTCTTGCATTTTTTGGTTTGTTTTTTCTTCCATTTCTTGCATTTTTTGGTTTGTTTTTTCTTCCATTTCTTTGAGGGATTTTTCCAACATCCTCTTTTAGGGCCTCTATCATTTTCATGAAAGTGCTTTTAAGGTCGTTCACTTCTGCTTCGTTTGCATTGGAATGTTGGGGTTTGCTGGTGTGGAGTCTCTAGAATCTGGTGGTGTCATATTTGTTTTTCTGTTGCTGACTGTGTTTTCGTATTGTCTCTTTCCCATCTCTTCTTCTAGTGGGTGCAGAAAGAGCCCCTTACTGGTCTGGGGACCAGAGTTCCCTTTTGGTGGGTGCTAGCAAATCCAATAATCTGGTGGTTCTTCTATTCCTTGTCCAACTGCTGGTCCGTGGGTGGAGAAGAAGAACAGGAATCTGGGGCGCTATGCTGGGTCCTGTTGTACCTGATCCAGTACAGCTACTCCCCTGGTCTCCCTGGCTCCTCTGGTTTCCTGGTCTCGTTGGTGGGAGAGAAGATCTGGAGTCTGGCGTGCTTGGCTCCCGCCGGGATTGGGAGCTCTGTGCAGTTCCCAGGCGATCTGCAGGCACTGGAACACAGGCCGGGAAGCCGGCCTGTTTACCTGATGCTGCAGGAGGTATAGCTACTTCCCTGGACTCCCAGGCTCCTCTCTTTTCCTGGTCTCCTACTTTGACATTTTCTGTTTCACCATTTCCCTGGCATGTTTTAGAGGCAGGACAGATTGTAACTCTGAAGTTTTTTGACTGCATTGGTGTTCTCATTTTCCTTTTGTTACCTTTTCCTCTATTGTCCAGAGTATCTTCCCTCACCAAAGAGACTAGAACATAGGGGTGAAAGTTCCTTATAGGCAGAAGTTTGACTTCTCCATGTTCAATGTGCTGTGTGGGTGTTGTCCTCAGCAATGGGGGACACACTGTCAATTTTCAGAGTGCGAAGACTTCTTTTTCTTAGAAATAGCCTGGGTTGAGGATATCCATGGGATACCATGGGTCAAAAACTCAATTGAATATTCTAGAAATTAGCATCCTATCTGATGTGGAGTTGGAAAAAATAAAACAAAATGCTTTTCCCATTTTGTAGGCTGCTGTTTTGTGCAAATGGTTGTGTTCTCTGCTGATAGGAGGTGTCCTTCTGTATACTGCAAATATTTGTTGCTTTTATGGGTTAATAAATAAAGCTCTTTTGACAATGGCGAGGAAAAATATAGCTAGGTGGGAAATCAAAACAGAGTTGCAGAGAGAAAGAAGACAGAGTCAGGAGCCACCATGAAGCTGCCAAAGGAGTAATATACTGGAGCAATGTCATTAAGTCACAGACTCATCGCAATAAATGCATCTAGAAATGGGTTAATTTATGAGAGAGCTAGCCAGTAATATACATTAGCCATTGGTCAAACAATTGTAATTTAATATTAGCGTCTGAACGATTATTTAAAAGCAGCTATGGGAATCCAGTGCGTAGGGATAGAAAGTGATTCAGTGAGTCCAGATGGGACAGAGAAAATCTTCCAATTAAAAGGTGGGGTACAGAACTAAATAGAGAATTCTCAATAGAGGAGGCTAAAATGGCCAAGAGACACTTAAGTGCTCAACATCCTCATCCATCAGGGAAATGCAAATCAAAACAACTCTGAGATGCCATCTTACTCCTGTCAGAATGGCTAAAATCAAAAACACCAAAGACAATTTATGCTGGAGAGGATGTGGAGAGAGGGGAACACTCCTCCACTGCTGGTGGGAGTGCCAACTCATACAGCCACTTTGGAAATCAGTATGGCAGTTCCTCAGGAAAATGGAAATCAATCTACCACAAGACACAGCAATTCTACTCTTAGGCATATATCCAAATGAGGCAAATTCATACAACAAGGGCATCTGCTCCACTATGTCCATAGCAGCATTATTTGTAATAGCCAGAACCTGGAAGCAACCTAGATGCCCCTCAACTGTAGGGTGGATAGAGAAAATGGTACATTTACACAATGGAGTATTACTCAGCAGAAAAAAATGGAATCTTGAAATTCCCAGGTAAATGGATAGCACTGGAAGAAACCATCCTGAGTGAGGTAACCCAGTCACAAAAAGACAAACATTGTATGTAGTCACTCATATATGGATTTTAGACATGGATCAGGATAGTGCCAGTCTGCACTTCTACTGACAGAGAGTCTGGGAAACAGGAAAGGACCTAAAAGATATGTTCCTTGGTATTCTGGCCCTACCTCAGGTATCTGTCTCTCATTAGTAAGCATGACACCCTCCCCATATCCCCAGGCTCAGAGGAGAGTCATGGAGAGTGATCTGATAATTCAATCCCAGGTTCCTGAGAGCAGCAAGCACCTTGAAACATGAGTATGCCACAGATACAGAAGCAATGCGTTCCCCAAAATTCAGAGAGCTCTCAGCTGAGACAATTTTTGTTTCATTTAAAGGAGTATTATAGACTATTTGTTTGTGTTCTCAAAATATAAAATCAATGCCTCACTCATTGAGGAGATGCACTTAAAAGGCAGTCCTATATAGTGTGGTGTAGCCCACATCAAATCAAAGCACTCAAGAGGAAAAGATAACTGGATTTGTTAACTCAAGCCAGGTAGCCTGTTTTGAGCATGAGTTCCAGTGAGGCTTTGTAGTGAAATCCTGTCTACATAATAAAAACAAGTAAACAAAAAAGAAGGAAACAAACAAATAATTAAATAGGAGATCCTTCATCAGTCTTGAAAATCCTATAGGCTTATAAAATGGGGATCTTATGAATGCGATTTTTGTACTTAATTTTCTCTTTATTTGCTTATTCGGTCTAGATCCTGTACTCTTCCTTTGAGTCCTTATATTCTATGTCTGCTTGATTCAATATACTTGTAAAATATTTATTTGAATTTTCTATGTCACCTATTTTGCTTTTCCATTCCTTTTCATTTCAGCTTGAGTCTGTATGTTTGTACATACTTATTGAAGTCTGGCCTCAAGTCTTGGATTGTCTCTGTCATCCGTGACTGTGATATGTTTGTGTTTTCTTGGGCATCACTCAGGTGTTTATAAATTTAAATTACAAACAAGGTTGCTTCACATGTCAATCCCAGGTGCCTCCCTCTTTCCCTTCCCTCCTAACTTGCCCTCCCACCATCCCTCCAATATCCCCTCAATTCCTCAGGGAAGGTGAGGCCCTCCATGGGGGAGTCCATAGTTTGTCATTTCATCCAGGGCAGAGCCTAGACCATCCCCCAAGACTTCAGGGTGGGAGTGCATCTCTCATTGTTGGATAGGAGTCCAAAGTCCATTTGTGTATTCAGAATAACTACTAATCTACTACCCAAGGCCCAATAGATTACCTAGACCTCCTCACTGTCACCTACATTCAGGGGTCCTTGGTGAGTCCCATGCTGGATGCCCAGGCATCAATCTAGGATTCAAGAGCTAACCCTTGTCAGGTCACCTGTTTCTGGGGGTTAAACCAGCCCAGTCGTAACCCCTTTAGTCATCAGTCCTCCCCTTCTGTCACTGGATTTCTTGAGTTCAGCTCAGTGCTTAGCTATGGGAGTCTGCCTCTGCTTCTGTTAGCCACTGAATGAAGGTTCTGTTTCCCAGACTCTCTGGCCATGGAATTGTAGGCTGGCACTCCCCAGATATATGTCTAAAATCCATATACAAAGGAATACAAGCCATGTTACTCCTTTTGTGACTGGGTAAACTCACTCAGGATGTTTTTTTCTAGTGCCATCCATTTGTCTGCAAATATCAGGATTCCATTGGTTTTTTTCTGCTGAATAGTACTCCATTGTGTAAATGTACCACATTTTCTCTATCCACTCTTCAGTTGAGGGGCATCTAGGTTGCTTCCAAGTTTTGGCTATTACAAATAATGCTACTATAAACATAGTGGAACAGATATCCTTGTTGTATGAATGTGCATCTTGTGGATATATGCCTAAGAGTGGAGTTGCTGGGTCTTGTGGTAGGTTTATTCCCATTTTTTCTGGGGAATGTCCATACTGATTTTCAAAGTGACTGTACAAGTTGGCACTCCCACCAGCAGTGGAGGAATGTTCCCCTTTCACTACAACCTCCCCACCATAAGTTGTCTTTGGTGTTTTCGATTTTAGCGATTCTGAAAGGAGTGAGATGGTATCTCAGAGTTGTTTTGATTTGCATTTCCCAGATGCCTAAGGATGTTGAGAACTTTCTCAAGTGCCTCTCAGCCATTTTAGACTCCTCTATTGAAAATTTTCTACTTAGTTCTGTAGCCCCCTTTTTAATTGGACCCTTTGGTGTTATGGAATCTTGCTTCTTGAGTTCTTTGTAAATTTTGGAGATGAGCCCTCTGTCAGATGTGGATTTAGTGAATATTTTTTCCCATTCATTGGGCTGACTGTTTGTTTTGCTGACTATGTCCTTTGCCTTACAGAAGCTTCTCAGTTTCAGGAGGTCCCATTTATTAATTGTTGATCTCATTGTCTGTGCTACTGGTATTATGTTCAGGAAGATGTCTCCTGTACTAATTCATTCAAGGGTACCACGCAATCTCTCTTCTAAGAGGTTCAGTGTGGCTGGATTTATGTTGAGGTCTTTGATTCATTTGGACTTAAGTTTTGTGCATGGCGATAGACATGGATTGATCTGCAGTCTTCTACATGCAAACATCCAGTTATGCCAGCACCATTTATTAAAGATGCTTCCTTTTGTATATTTTTAACTTATTTGTCGAAGATCAGATGTTCATACATTTATGGGTTAGTATCGGGTGTTCAGTTCGATTCCATTGGTCTACCTGTCTATTTTTGTGCCAATACCAAACTGTTTTCAGGACTACAACTCTATAATAGAGCTTGAGGTCGGGGATGGTGATGCCTCCAGATGTTGCTTTGTTTATTAAGGTTGTTTTGCCTATGCTGGGTCTTTTGGTTTTCCATAAAAAAATGATTGTTTTTCTTTCAAGTTCTGTGAAGAATTGTGCTGTTATTTTAATGGGGATCGTATTGATCCGATCTATCCAAGAGTATGGAAGATTAACCAATTGAGATGTATTTTGGGAATAATCAAATAGCACATATGCCTAATGCTAAGGCAAATAAATTTAACTACTTGAGGTTCCTGGGGCAGCATCAGGTAAACAGGCCGGCTTCTGGGCCTGTGTTCCAGTGCCTGGGGATCGCCTGGGAACTGCACAGAACTTCCAATCCCAGCGGGAGCCAAGCACCCCAGACTCCAGGTCTTCTCTCCCACCAATGAGACCAGGAAACCAGAGGAGACCAGGGAGACCAGGGGAGCAGCTGTTCTGGCCTCAGGATCAGGTACAACAGGATCCAGCATAGGGTCCAGGGGACCAGGTAGGAGGCTAAGCATCCACAGATTCCTGTTCTTCTTCTCCACCCACGGGACCAGAACGTAGGACAAGGAATAGAAGAACTACCAGATTATTGGACTTGCTAGCACCCACCAAAAGGGAACTCTGGTCCCCTAACCACCAGACCAGTAAGGGGCTCTTTCTGCACACACTAGAAGAAGAGATGGGAAAGAGACAATACAAAAACACACTCAGCAACAGAAAAACAAATATGACACACACCAGATTCTAGAGACTCCACACCAGCAAGACTCCAACATTCCAATGCGAACGAAGCAGAAGAGAACGACCTTAAAACCACTTTCATGAAAATGATAGAGGCCCTAAAAGAGGATATAGGAAAATCCCTCAAAGAAATGGAAGAAAAAACAAACCAAAAAATGCAAGAAATGGAAGAAAAATCAAACCAAAAAGGCAGGAAATGGAAGAAGAAACGAAGCAAAAAATGCAAGAAATGGAAGAAGAAACAAAGCAAAAAATGTAATAATTGGAAGAAGAAACATACCAAAAAAGGCAGGAATTTGAAGAATAAACAAACGAAAAAATCATGAAATGGTAGAAAAAACAAAGCAAAAAATGAAAAACATTGAAGAAGAAACAAACCAAAAAAGGCAGGCAATGGAAGAAGAAACAAAGCAAAAAATGCAAGAAATGGAAAAAAGCAAACCAAAAAAATGCAAGAAATGGAAGAAAGAACAAACCAAAAAATTCATAAAAGGCAACAAATGGATGAAAAGATAAACCGAAAATTGCAAGAAGCAATGCAAACACTGCAAGGGTTGAAAACTGAAATAGAGACAATAAAAAAACACAATCTGAAAAAAGGCAGAAAATAGAAAAGCTGGGCAAACAGTCAGGTACTACCGATACAAGCATTACCAACAGAATAGAAGAGATGGAAGAGAGAATCTCAAGTGTTGAAGATACACTAGGAAAATGGATTCATCAACCAAAGAAAACCTTAAGTCCAACAAATCTTTAACACAAAACATCCAGGAAATATGGGACACCATGAAAAGACCAAACCTAAGAATAATAGGTATAGAAGAAGGAGAAGAAAACCACCTCAAAGGGGCAGAAGACATATTCAACAAAATCATAGAAGAAAACTTTCCCAACCTTAAGAAAGACATGCCAATGAAGGTACAAAAAGCTTACAGAACACCAAATAGAGTGGACCACAAAAAAATCTCCTTGCCACATAATAATCAAGACCCCAAATATACAGAATAAAGAAAGAATATTAAGAGCAGCTAAGGAAAAAGATCAAGTAACATATAAAGGCAGACCTATCAGAATTACACCTGACTTCTCCATGGAAACTCTGAAAGCCAGAAGGTCCTGGATAGATATTCTACCAACACTAAGAGACCATGGATGCCAGCCCAGACTACTATACCCGGCAAAGCTCTCAATCACTATAGACAGAGAAAACAAGATATTCCATGACAAAACTAGATTCAAGCAATACGTATCCACTAACCCAGCCCTACAGAAAATTTTGGAAGGAAAACTCCAACCCAAGGAAGCTAACTACAACCAGAAAAACATAGGCATTAGAGAATTCCTCTCTACCAACAGCCAAAAGAACAAAGGGGTGAAATTGCACACATAATTCCACCAACAACAACCATTGCAAATCGAAGAAGGATGAGCAATCAATGGTCATTAATATCCTTCAACATTAATGGCCTTAACTCACCCATAAAAAGACACAGACTAGCAGAATGGATTCAAAGACAGAACCCTTCCTTCTGCTGCATGCAAGAAACACACCTCAAACTCAAAGACAGACATTACCTGATAGTTAAAGGTTCAGAAAAAAATTTTTCAAACAAATGGACCCAAGAAACAAGCAGGGGTAGCAATCCTAATATCTAACAAATTAGATTTAAAATAAAATCAATCAAAAGAGATGAAGGAGCTCATTACATATTCATCACATGTGAAACCCATCAAGATGAAGTGTCTATCCTGAACATCTATGCCCCAAATACAAAGGCATTCACATTCGTAAAAGAAACATTATTAGAACTTAAATCACATCTAAAGCCCCACACAGTTATAGTGGGAGATTTCAACACACCACTCTCACCACTAGACAGGAATACCAGACAGAAACTCAACAAAGAAGCAAAGGGTCTAATAGAAGTAATGACCCAACTGGGATTAACAGACATCTATAGAACATTTCATCCACATAAAAAGAATATACGTTCTTCCCACCACCTCATGGAACCTTCTCAAAAATCGACCACATACTTGGCAACATATCAAACCTCAGCAGCTACAAAAAAATTGGAATAACTCCATGCATCTTATCAGACCACCATGCTTTAAAATTAGAATTCAACAACAACACAAATTGCAGAAAACCTACAAACTCATGGAAATTGAATAATGCTCAACTGCACCATCCCTGGGTCAAAGAAGAAATAAAAAAGAAATTAAAGACTTCCTCGAATTCAATGAGAATGAAGACACAACATACCCATTCCTATGGGACACTTTGAAAGCAGTGCTATGGGGCAAGTTCATAGCACCAAGTGCCCAAATGCAGAAACTGGACGAGAGTTATGCTAGAGAATTAACAGCATTGCTGAAAGCTCTAGAACACAAAGAAGCAAAGTCCCCCAGGAGGAGTAAACGCCAGGAAATAATCAAATTGAGACATAAAATCAATAAAGTAGGAACTAGGAAAACAATACAAGGAATCAATGCAACGAAGAGTTGGTTCTTTGAGAAAATCAACAAGATAGACAAACCTTTGTCCAAACTTACCAAACAGCAGAGAGTGAATATGCAAATTAACAAAATCAGAAATGAAAATGAGGACATATCAACGGACTCTGAAGAAATCCAGAGATTCATCAGGTCATACATTGAAAATCTGTGCTTCACAAAATTTGAAAATTGAAAGGAAATGGACGACTTCCTGGATAGGTATCACTTGCCAAACTATATCAAGAACAGATAAGGAATTTAAATAGACCTATAACCCCTGTGGAAAGAGAAGCATTCAACAAAATATCCCAACCAAAACAAGGCCACTTCCAGATGGTCTCAGTGCAGAATTCTACCACAAATTCAAAGAACAGCTTATACCAATTCTTCTTAAATTATTCCACAAAATAGAATCAGAAGGGTCTTTGCCATTCTCATTCTATGTGGCTTCAATAACCTTGAATCACCAAACCACACAAAGACACAACTAAGAAAGAGAACTTCAGACCAATATCCTTCAAGAACATTGATGTAAAAATACTCAATAAAATACTGGCAAATCGGATCCAAGAACACATCAAAACAATCATTCACCACGATCAAATAGGTTTCATCCCAGGGATGCAGGGATGGTTCAACATATGAAAATCCATCAACATAATTCACCATATAAACAAGCTGAAAAAAAATCACATGATCATCTCACTAGATGCTGAAAAAGCCTTTGACAAAATCCAACACCCCTTCATGATAAAGGTCTTGGAGAGATCTGGGATAACAGGGACATACTTAAACATAATAAAAGCTATATACAGTAAACCAACAGCCAACCTCAAACTAAATAGACAGAAACTCAACGCAATTCCTCTAAAATCAGGGAAAAACAAGGCTGTCCACTCTCTCCATACCTTTTCAACATGGTACTTGAAGTTCTAGCCATTGCCATATGACAACAAAGGGGGATCAAGGGGATACAAATTGGGAAGGAAGAGGTCAAACTTTCACTGTTTGCAGATGATATGATAGTTTACATCAATGACCCAAAGAACTCTACCAGGGAACACTTACAGCTGATTAACACCTTCAGCAAAGTGGCAGGCTACAAGATCAACTCAAGAAAATCAGTAGCCCTACTATATACAGATGATAAAAGGGCTGAAAAAGAAATCAGAGAAACATCACCCTTTACAATTGCCACAAACAACATAAAATACCTTGGGGTAACGCTAACCAAACAAGTGAAAGACCTGTATCGCAAGAACTTTGAATCTTTAAAGAAAGAAATTAAAGAAGCCCTCAGAAAATGGAAAGATCTCCCATGCTCTTGGATAGGTAGGATCAATGTAGTAAAAATGGCAATCCTGCCAAAAGCAATCTACAGATTCAATGCAATCCCCATTAAAATCCCAGCACAATTCTTCACAGACCTTGAAAGAACAATAATCAATTTTGTATGGAAAAACAAAAGACCCAGGATAGCCAAAACAACCCTGTTCAACAAGGCAACGTCCGGAGGCATCACCATCCCTGACCTCAAGCTCTATTATAGAGCTATAGTCCTGAAAACAGCTTGGTATTGGCACAAAAATAGACAGGTAGACCAATGGAATCGAATTGAAAACCCGGATATTAACCCACACATGTATGAACATCTGATCTTTGACAAAGAAGCTAAAAATATACAATGGAATAAAGAAAGCATCTTCAACAAATGGTGCTGGCATAACTGGAGACTGGCATGTAGAAGAATGCGGATCGATCCATGTTTATCGCCATGCACAAAACTTAAGTCCAAATGGATCAAAGACCTCAATATAAATCCAGCCACACTGAACCTCTTAGAAGAGAAAGTGGGTGGTACCCTTGAACGAATTGGTACAGGAGACAGCTTCCTGAACATAACACCACTAGCACAGACAGTGAGATCAAAAATTAATAAATGGGTCCCCCTGAAACCGAGAAGCTTCTGTAAGGCAAAGGACACAATCAGCAATACAAAAAGGCAGCCCACAGAATGGGAAAATATATTCACTAATCCCACATCTGACAAAGGACTGATCTCCAAAATTTACAAAGAACTCAAAAAGCAAGTCTCCAAAACATCAAAGGACCCAATTAAAAAGTGGGCTGCAGAACTAAATAGAGAATTTTCAATAGAGGAGTCTAAAATGGCTCAGAGTCACTTGAAAAAGTGTTCAACATCCTTAGCCATCCTGGAAATGCAAATCAAAACAACTCAGAGATACAATCTCACTCCTGTTGCTAAAATCAAAAACACCAATGACAATTTATGCTGGAGAGGATGTGGTGAAAGGGGGACACTCCTCCATTGCTGGTGGGAGTGCCAACTGGTTCAGCCACTTTGGAAATCAGTATGGAGATTCCTCAGAAAAATGGAATAAACCTACCATAAGACCCAGCAACTCCACTCTTAGGCATATATCCAAAAGATGCCCATTCATACAACAAAGATGTCTGTTCCACTATGTTCATAGCAGCATTATTTGTAATAGCCAGAACTTGGAAGCAACCTAGATGTCCCTCAACCGAAGAGTGGATAGAGAAAATGTGGTACATTTACACAATGGAGTACTATTCAGCAGAAAAAAACAATGGAATCCTGAGATTCACAGGCAAATGGATGACACTAGAAGAAACCATCCTGAGTGAGGTAACCCAGTCACAAAAAGAGAAACATGGCATGTACTCTCTCATATATGGATTTTAGACATAGATCTGGGGAGTGCCAGCCTACAATCCTATGGCCAGAGAGGCTGGGAAACAGAAACTTCACTCTGTGGCTGATCAAAGAAGAGGCAGACTCCCTCGGTTAAGTACTGAGCTGAACTCAAGAAAGCCAGTAACAGAGAAGGAGGACTGATGACCAAAGAGATTAAGACTGGGCTGGTTTAACCCACAGAACAGCTGAGCTGACAAAGGTTAACTCTTGAATCCCAGGCATCAGCCTGGGAATCCAGCATGGGACTTATCAAGACCCCCTGAATGTGGGTGTCAGTGAGGAGGCCTAGGTGATCTATTGAGCCTTGGGCAGCAGATCAGTACCCATCCCGAATATAAACATGGACTTTGGACTCCAATCCAACAATGTGATGTGCACTCTCACCCTGAACTCTTGGGGAAGGGTCTAGACCCTGCCCTATATGAAATGACAGGCTATGGACACCCCCATGGAGGGCCTCACCCTCCCTGCTGAAATGAGGGGATAATGTGGGGGTTGGGCGCAGGGCAAGGGAGGAGGGGAGGGAAAGAGAGAGGGACCTGGAACTGACTTGTGAAGCAACCTTGTTTCTTATCTAAATTTAAACTGAAAATTGAATAAAAAATTAAAAAATGTTACGTGTAGCATTTAGCATCACCTCCAACCTCCCACTTTGGAGTTTTTCTATTAACTATCAAGTCTTGGACCCTAGAATAAATATCTCAGAATAATTCAACTTTTCCTGTCTTGACCATGTGTGGAATGCCATTTGTATTAGTCCTCTAGGTCTCCCCATTTTAGTTGGTTACCCATCTGACCAGCCCAGAACATTAGTATAATTGGCATAGATATGCTCAGATAATGGAATGCACAATGGTTTTGAAGGGTAGATTGCGTGTTTTTGGTTGCACTGGCTTTGTTTCTACAGAATATAATCCCCAAACTGTGATTCACCAGAACCTTCATTGTAGTGATTAAAATGGAAATCATTTTTCTCTCTCTATTTGTCAAAATTTTTTCTGAAAGGACACCTTTTCATTTGTTAAGTGACACATTACACAGCACCAACTGATGGAACTGGAATGGGTTAGAGAAGAAGGGTTATTCATTTTATCCTTTACTGATCAAAGCAAAAAGATGCATTCCAGAGGCAATTCTCTTTTTAGTATGGTTGCTGAACATCTTAGCCTTGGATTGCTCTGAGCATATGTGGGCACTTACCATTATCTTTAATGATGTTGGGGATCTAACTTCTACGTGTCATGCTTATTCTACCTATAATTCTCATTTAATTTACAATTTGTCTGTCAGTGCCATGAGAAATACTGCATATCTACATTGCAAAATGAATATGTTGTTTATTTCTTTCTGGATACAAGTGTTTTAAAATGATTCTTGAAAATATTTATAGCACTTCTTTCTACCTTATTCATTGAGGCAGGGTCTCTCAATCAGACCCATCACTCAAGCTGGCCTTTGTGGCATATGAAAGAACTGTCCATTTCAAAAACTTGCATCCCAGACCCTGGAGAGACTTTTCTGAGACTTGAAAGAAATTAGTGACCTAGTCAGTCTTCAGAAGTTACTAATTTCAAAGAGGTAAAGAGACACTTGCAGCTGTTTCCTGATGAAAATACTCAGAGTGAGAAACAAAGTGGAGAACCCTTTCTCTCATTTTCAATAGGGAGAAGGAAGCCTC
This sequence comes from Mesocricetus auratus, assembly GCF_017639785.1. Classification (NCBI taxonomy): domain Eukaryota; kingdom Metazoa; phylum Chordata; class Mammalia; order Rodentia; family Cricetidae; genus Mesocricetus; species Mesocricetus auratus. The sequence continues at coordinate 5,281,315 of NW_024429188.1, forward strand.
GTATTTTAGCTTGTATCTGCTCTTACATGTTTAACTCTATAAAAACACCATCCTTTAGTTTCACAATTTCCTGCTAATAAAATCTGGTATGTAAAAAAAAATTTAACTACTTGAAAAGACCACATCCAGGCTCTCATGTGTGACTTACTTCTCATAGTTACCTCATAGTTACCTTCCTTTATTCCTTCCTTCCTCCCTCCCTTCCTTCCTTCTTATCCTTCTTCATTCTCTTTGTGCTGGTTTATTTTATTATTTTTGTGTCTGTGTGTACACATATGTGCATTTGTGTGTGGGTGCCTGCAGAAAACATAATATGGACCCTGATCCCGTGGAGCTGGAGTTACCAGTAGTTGTTATCTGTCTGATATGGATGTTGAAAACCAACTGTGGTCCTCTGGAAGAGTAACAAGCTCTCATAAATGATGAGCCATCACTTTACCCCATCTTTCTTTCATTTGTAATAAAATCCACTCTGTTTCATGCTAGCACATGCTGAGATTCTCTTGTGTGGTTTTATTTCCAGGAAAATTGATGCGGCCCCTTTGGGGTTCCTGGTCTCATTAGTAAAAAAATTTAGAAACATACAAAGAAGGAATTTAGAGAAGAATTTACACAAGTTTGAGGGGAAATTAAAACAGGAAAGCTCCATGACTCCAGAGAGGAAGGAGATACAGAAGAGGGAGGGAGAAAGTCGTGCCTTTTGAGTTATGGTCCAGAACTGCAGGCAAGTTCAGCAATGGAGCATAAGAAGCAGCCTCATGAAACACAAGTAGAAGCAAGTGAGGAGAGGGCTTCAGAGAGAGTCCAGGAATTCTCAGACCACCAGGGAAATTATTCCCCAGTTTTCCATGGTGTTTGAAAGAAAAAGAGACACAAAGAAGGGAAAGGATTTCTCTGAAAGTCATTGTTATGCCACATTTACCCTAAAGTGCCATAAAACCTCTCAGCTAACTTCTGATTGATTCCTTGCCACATGGGTATCTGACCTCCTAGTGACTAGGGAAGGCCTGACAAAGTGTGACATGTGCTGAGTCAGAGGCCTACTTGTCTTGTCTGTAGCGTGCCATGGCTGCCAAAGCAGGAAGCTGGTCCCTTCAACATCACTGTATTTACCAGGTCTTTCATACTTACTAGGCCTATTAAAAGCTGAATTAATGGTGAAAAGCAAAAAACAAAAATTTACTTATTATGACCACATTGAAAAGAAAGAGAGTCAATGGCTCCTAACACCCACGCTCTGGCGTTAGGTTTAAATCAAGGATCAGTTATCCATGCTAAACTGCCCCTTCAAGATGAGGTCAGACCTATTATTGACCCATAATTTTCTTGTCTCTAGTCTTTCTGTCTTGTGGTCTGACAAGTTGCAAATCTCTTCTTGGGAGACAAGTTTCCCTCTGGCTTGCCCCAGTCTTCAGCCCTTTACTTCACCAGGTATCTTTATAATATCATCATTACTGTCAGGCAGGCCAGTTACAAAAGATTACCCTACCAGAGGAAGTCATTTCTGACCCCTTTTCATATGTAGACCAGACTGGCACAGGAATAATTTTAAAGATATAGAGGGGGAAAAAGATAGCAAAGACAATTAAGTATGAGAACATAAACTCTTGGAGATTTTGCCTTTACTTTTAGGCCTTTCTATGGTATCTTTGGTTTTCTCAGTGACATACACATGGCCACAGAAACTGAGGTTCCCAGGGGGTAAAAAAAGCTATACACATTAAAGCTTCTACAACAGTGACTGCGGAATATATCATGTGATTATATTTGAATGTTGCAGATCCAGAGCCCAATTATCTTGGGTTGTCTTTAGCTGTCTTAATAACCATTTATTTTCGCCTTGCCTCTGACCTAGCATTCATAACAAATCCCTACCTTCTACCAACATGAAAAGTAAGAATGGGGGCAGGCAGTGGCTCTTAATGAGAGCAGAGATTCCCCACCCTGTTGCAACTCATCTGTATGCTTCCACCAATGTATATGACAATTGCATTGATTTACTACTTTCTTTTATTCTATAAATATAAAATGGCATTAAATACTTGCCATGTTGAAGAATGGTATTTGGTATAACCAGTGTCTGTACTCCTGGGTTACAAACACTACTTATATTTGGCTCCAGAACAAACTGTTTCTTATTTCTTTTGAAGTAAGAGCTGTTTTTGCACCAACACATGGGTTGTGCTAAATAATGTAGCTCAGATCCCTTTAGCTATAACTTACCATTTCAAGGCTCACTCAATGTATTGCAAATGGACTGTCAGGGATGAATATATTGTAAGGAGGTGATGGACTATGAGGCAACATCTGGCTGTGCAGTGTAGGTAAACAAAACGACCCCGAAGGGGAGCTGGAGAGGTGGCACAGTAGTTAAGAGCATATGTTCTGTAAGAACACACCCTGGTTGCTCTCAGAGAGGATCCAGATTAAATCCCCAGCACCCACATGTTGGCTGACAATCACCTGTAACTCTAGTCCCAGGGGATCCTGCCCCTTCTTCTGGCTACCACAGGCACCAGGGATGACAAAACATTTTGCACATAAAATAAATGCATATAACTTTTTTAAAGACCCTAAAGAAAATTGAGAAGCTTCTTTCTGGGCTACAACCCAGAAAGAGCCTTGAGGAGACCCATAACCTCATCCTTGCTAAAGGCTGAAGATGCCAGGAAATGGATCTGTTTGCCCATGTTTCTTTCCCTTAAGGGAGAAGCCCTTTCCTGGACACTATTCTGAGAACTTGACTGACACCAGGAGGACCTCAAAACCTGGAATGAAAGCTGGACTGACTGGATCTTCTCAGCCACCCCTCCCCCACACACTGAAGCTTTATTAACTCCAAGGCAGTGAGACTGTGTTATCCCACTCCCAGTAACAACTCCTTTTCTATAGGAGCTCTGCCTTCTTTCTCCATTAAACTCTCTAAGTAATATTTCTTTGTAGAATTAATGTTGCCTGGTCTGTGAGTTTATTCTTTGAATTTGGGGTAAAAGAATCTGAAAGCCTCTGGCTTGGGGTGGCTTTGTTGGCCACTGTCTCTCCAGGACCCTAGTCTCTGAAGCTAAGGACAACACAACAGAGAAATGCTCTATTACACACAGAGATTAGCAGATACTCCATCCATTATTAGATACACTCAAGTCTCTTGCTTTGGTTGCTTTGATTATTGAAACAATAGACCCCAGGGAACCAGAATTCCTCCAGGGATTACATTCTGTGAGGTGAGAAAGCCTAAGTCCTGGGCCAACCAGAAGGAAATTTTTTTTCTCCTGAAAAAAAGATTTTCAACTTGTCCCACCCCCTTGCAGGAGAGTGGACACTACAATGATGGATGGGTCAATAATAGCAAGGACCACTCTTGAAATCCTCATCATTTCATAGCTCTGGCCTTTATCTAAACTGTAAATTCATATCAAGATCCTGAAGGCAGACTAGGGCAGAGCCAGGCCATTAAATCTCTTTGTCCTTCTTTCCAAATTGTCCACATTGAAGAAATGTCATTTGTTAGCATTCAGGCACACCTTGGTCTTGTCCCTTGGGGTGCATGGCAGGTAGTACCCTGACTGTGTACACAGGTGCAAATGGTTGCTTTAAGAGACCCGCCACACTGATTTCCCACTCTCTTTCTCTTGCTGCTCCTCTAAAGGGGAAGTCAGGCCTTTACCTCCCCCTCTGTCTCTCCTAACTCCCTTCCCTTACTCTCTTCCCTTTCCCCAAAAATTTCCTATGTAAGTTTTGTCTGCATGTCATGTTTGCCCTCACCCATCATGGTTTGCACTCACCCTCCAAGGTCCAATCTCATGCCACATTATGACATCATTTATCTGTTGTTTTGCTATCAATTCACATTTTTAAGTTGGCCAGTTGAAGACGGTTGACCAAATATGGATTGTTGGGGCACTGTCTGTGGCCCTAAGTCTGGTAACAGTATTCCTACGGTTCCAGTACCTGTGTACCCTTATTTAATCTCCCTTCATTCTCAGGTTGTTTGAAACAGATTTCTGGTAAGAAACTAAGGATTGAATATTTATTCTTTCAACTATCTGACCCTCATCTGACTATGTGCACTCCCTGAGATACCGTCTGGCCTAGACCTGTCCATAACAAAGATTTACCATTACAATAAAAACCCTGGTGATGGTAATGAGACCCTATCCAGAATTTAATCGTACTGTACTATGTGCATAGATGTTGCATAGCAGAATTGAAATAAGAAATGCATGTTTGTCTATGTGCTCCTTCACATAGGAGGAAAACAAATGGCTTGACTGTCTTTCCTATACACTGTACACCAAGGAAAGATATATAAAAGGCCTGAGACTTCTGCCATTTTTTCTTTCCCCTAATCCTTTAATGTTATATCCTTTTCACATGTTATTCTGAGGGAGACCTGCTTCAGAAAGGGTTCAAGTCCCAAGGAGGATATGTGGAGTCGATGGGGTGAGAAGGAAACAGACACGATCTGAGGGTGAACTGGGATTGCTGTCAGCAGCCTCTAATTGAGATTATACCTTTTATATTTCATAGTTATGCACATAGGATTAAAGAGGAGACAAGAAGCATATGAGAAATCTGGCCTTGACCTTCACAATAGGCACCAGTCATAAGTTAATGAAGGGTTATATATTCCTCTAGCTAGAGACAAGAAGAATGACTGCTTTACCAAGCAGGGAATTTCCTCAAGTTCCCAATGGAATTCAGACCCTTATCCAAATGCCTGTCCTTGGGAAGAGGACCTCTAGGGAGCAGACACTATACTACAGTTGCTCAGTCTTACTATATGGGCCTATTGCCTCATACACTCCTAAAAGGGAAGATGCTGATGTCTGACTCTTTTCCCAGTATACACTACCTCTTCTCTGTTTTTATTAACTGAACTCTTGCATTTAGTGCCCTCAGGCTCTAGTTCTGAATTGTAGGCAGCTCATCCTTGAGATCAGGTGTGTTTAGTAAGTCTCTAACATTCCAACAAAGCCAGACTTTCTAATGGTACCACTCCCTATGGCCTTATGGGTCGTAATTATAGGGGTACATTGGAATTCCCGGTTCCATGGTGAGAGGGATTTTTTCCGAAGCACTATTTTGTTTAGAGAGGCTACCATTACACCCATTTTTATCCTTTACCAATGTCCTCCACATAAAATTTCCCAAATGGAAGTAGTGAGAATCTTTAACAATGGAAGTACAAAGGTGATGGAGAAGTGTGGTCTACAATGTTGAAATATTGGAATTTTGTCAGGCATCAATTGTCACCATGATATCATCACAGGGTCCAAGCCAGTATTCTAACTTCCACAGAGACATCTGTGATACAATCCCCCTAACAACCAATTCATCTAATGAAAGACCCCCAGAGTGGGGAGACCCTCACTCAAGTCTTGGGATAAGCCGATGCCCCAATAATTCAAGAGAGACCGTTCTTGCTGCAAGCACACGAGGTTTATTCAGGGAACCAGTGCACTGGGGCTGAGCTCATGATGCTCTGGGGCAGAGGAGTTTGACCCCTAGTTGCTGCAGTCGGGGGTTTTTAAAAGGGAAAAACTGAATGGGGGAGTTAGGCAAATATCATAAAGGATGAGGAAGTAAATCATAGCTTATGTCTTAACAGGAAGGTTATCTGAAGCAGGCATTCTTTGGGCATTGTACAATTATATTTGAGCAGGAATGTGGTGAGCTAGTTCTTGGATCAGGGAGGGTTATCTTTTAAGTTTATCTCTAGGTCTCCAGCTTCTCAGGAGAAGGCAGAAGGGCAAGTCTCTCTGTGATGGGCTAGTCACTAGGAGTCTAAAAATGTTGAGTTGGGATCTCTCATTCCCCACTTCTTTTAGTAAGCAGTTCTAATCACAGAACAGCAGAACTACATTTCTGACTCTATATAGTCTGAGTTGCCCTGTTCTAATCTCTGATACTGTTGGCGTAGCATAAGAATCTGTACAGCACTAATGTTTTGTCTAATAAACGCAATTAATCTATTAATTATGCAAGGTCCTATAGTCAGCAGAAGAAGCAAGATCAGTAAGGGACCCATCAGGGCAGAAAGCAAAGTTGTTACCCATGGGGATCTGCTGAACCAGCCCTCATACCAGTTTTGTGTAGCCTCCTGGTCTCGTTTGCATTTTTCTAATCTTTCACTGAGCCTGCTAATGGAATCTCTGATAGCTCCAGAATGATCAATGTAAAAACAACATTCTTCTTTAAGGGCAGCACATAGTCCCCCTTCCTTAAGGAACAGCAGGTCTAAGCCTCTTCTATTCTGTAGAACTACCTCAGACAGGGGGGTGAGAGATTCTTCTAACTTAGTGACAGTGCTTTCTAGAACTTTGATATCCTGTGTCATAGCAGCCTACAGAGGATTCAGGCCATGTTGGAGGTCTTGGGATCCCTTAACGGGGGCTGTAGTCCCGGTACCAATTCCTGCTGATATGCTCAAACCCAACATTACTGCTAAGGTGAGGGATACCGGTTCCCTGTTGTCCTTTCTTTGGTTATAATCATAGGCATCTATAACTCTCTCTTCAGGGTGTTAGTAGACACGAGGAACCAGCTGAACCATAACACAAAAGTCTTTTGATTGGTTAAACACAACAGTAGATACACAGGGCATAAGCCCAGTACTACACGCCTACCAGCTATTGTTACTTGGCAACAGATAAGGGTTGGTCTCTGTTACCATAACTGTTGAGCTGTTGCAGAGGTGCTGGTAGGAGCAAGGTACTGTCCCTAGGCATAATCCTGAGCCTGAGACTTCAGTAAGGGTGAGCTTACTTCGGGAGCCCCAGGAACATTGATTTGGATCTTTCATGGAGGTGACGGTACCAGAGATGGCAGTTCCCTCGTAATAAGGAGGACCAGCAGCAAGACAAAGCAGCAAGATGAGGTAGCATCGGGATTGGTAGTATTTAAAGCTAGAAAAGCCCCTTAAATCAGGTTAAAGAGTCTATCACCAGTGGTAGGGGGCAGAGTGAAGGTTTCTGCAGTGAGAATTATCATCCCATGGGGTTGGGGCACACAAACGGGGGAATCAGGACTTATGGGGGGAGGAGGCGGTGGTAACACCCATTGGGGAGGTCCTTGCTCTGGAAGTACCTTATCAGGTCCTATGGGAACCGCTGGAGGGCTCTCAATGTTGAGCCTAATAGGGAATGAAAACCCATTATCCCATCCTGACATATAGAACCTCAGACCCCAGGTTCGCCCCTTGGGCCAGGCAGTAAACTGCTTCCCTGGATTTGTGAAAGTGATATTGAGGGAGTCTAGGCCCTTATTTTTTCTAGCGACAGTAGTCAAGTCCCATAGGGATGTGGGATGCCAGTGGGCAACTCTGGTAGTTTCACATCCCCATTGTTTGCAATAGAAATGTCCCAGTCCTCCTCATCTATGTGTCTCTGACCTAGATCTGCCATCTCTAGGGCAAACAAAAAAGGAGGTCTGCTGCAGTCTTCTCTGCATATATCTATCTTTACATCCCGGGGAATCAGCGAGGTGCTGTCCCTGTGAAACTGTTCCTTGATGAAAGGACCATTTTTGTAAATGCTCCTCTTCTAAGGGTATTTCTTCATGAATCATCCCAGGAACTTCCCATAAGTTTAACCCTGCCATCAGGGCACAGATTTCAGGAAACAAAGAGGGCCACCAAGTACCAGAGGGAGCAACTTTAGAGGTGGACCAGACTACTGCCCCAGTTTGTGATAGTACCTGCCAGGTTAATGCTTGAGGAGCATGGGGATTTCTATTCTTCTGTGGTGAGCAGGCAACATAAATGCAGCTTAAGAGGATCACCAGTCCGTTCCAGCTTCCAGGAGTCATCTTCGGTTGCAGGAGGGCCATTTTGACGTGGGATGTGTGGATCCAAGCTGTGATGCCATCGACCTTGATGGCAGTGGGACTTATCAGGAGCACCAGGTAGTGTCCCTTCCATCTGGGTTCGAGGTTGCCAGATCGATGACCCCAGACCAGGACTGAGTCTCCCACTTGGAACTTGCGTGGTACAGCTGTGGATCCCAGTTTGTATGCTCCTTTTAGCTGTTCCCAGGCATGCTTTCTGACCAGTTCAAGAGCCTTTAAATGAGCTCACAGGGGTTGGGAGAAAGAGGCATCAAGATCAAGTACCCCTCATGCTTCTGGCAAGGGGGGTGGTCCCCCATGGTGGAGCTCGAATGGTGTGAGTTTAAATTTTCCTGGGGTGTTCTGTACTCAGAAGAAGGTGAAGGGGAGGAGGGCTGTCCAGTCCTTTCCACCGGTCTCTAAGGCTAATTTAGTCAAGGTATCTTTTAATGTTCTATTTATTCTTTCTACATGTACTGAGCTCTGGGGTCTATAAGCACAATGTAATTCCTAATTAATCCCCAGTTGGGTGGTCAATCCCTGACTTACCTGGGCAATGAAGGCAGGGCCATTGTCTGATCCAATTACCTTAGGGATGCCGAATTGTGGGAAAATCTCCTCCGGTATCTTCTTTGCTACCACATTGGCTATTTCCCTCTTTTTAGGGAAAGCCTCTACCCATCCTGAGAAGGTATCTATAAAACTAAAAAATATTTGTTACCATATTTTGCTGGTTTAAACTTCTGTGAAATCGACCTCCCAGTATGCTCCTGGCCTGTCTCCCCGGAGGCGTTTGCTGGGCACACCCAGGTAATGTCCAGCATTGGTGAAGGCACAGACCTTGCAATTCTAACTACTTTTTGAGCAATGTCCGAGAGGCCATGACATGATAATCGGAGAGATATATGATGTCCTTTAGCTTCTTTGTCCCTAGATGAGTTAGTTGATGGAAACTGGTGACATAATGTCATCCCGCCTCTTGGGGTAGTATGGATTTGCCATCTTCTGTCTCAGCTACTCCATGGGGGGAGTAGCCATGCACAATTTTTAGTTTCTCCATCTGCTTGTGATCTTCAGGGTTATACCTGAAGCTAGTTTCTCTAATGTCATAATAGTCTTTAGGTTCCTTCGTTCTTTGTTCAGCTGCGAGGATCATAGCTCCTTGAGCTGCCTGCTTGGCAGCCATGTCAGCCATTTGAATTCCCTTGGCTATGACATCTTGGTCCTTTTGGTGGCTGGGAAAATGTATAATGGCCAGTTTCTTTGGCAAATGTATGGCCTCTAACAGGCTCAAGATTTCTTCATTATTTTTAATGTCCTTTCCAGCCGACATGAGTAAGCCCCTCTGTTTATAAATTGCCCCATGTATGTGAGCGGTGGCAAAAGCATACCTGCTGTCTGTGTAGATGTTGATAGCCTTTCCTTCTGCCAGCCGCAAGGCTTATGTGAGTGTGATCAGCTCAGCTTTCTGGGCCAACGTTCCCTTGGGTAAGCTGCTGGCCCAGATGGTCCACTTCCCATCTACTACCGCCACTCCAGCTCTCTGCTTACCTTCAACCACAAAGCTGCTACTGTCCATGTACCAGTTAGGGCACCCTGGCCATGGCTGAACAGTGAGGTCTTTCCTAGTTCCGGTTTCTACTGCCAGGATGTCCATACATTGGTGTACCAGTAATGAGTATTCTGTCTCTGGCAGCAAGGAGGCGGGGTTTAGGATAGCCAGGGTGAAAACAGCACTCTCTCAGTTAACAAGAGGCTCTGATAGTGAGCCATGTGGGCGGTGGTCATCCAGCTGTCAGGCGGTTGTCTAATGATGCTTTCCAGGGCATGTGGGGTTACCACTACAGTCTGTTGACCTAAAGTTAGTTTGTCGGCATCTTTGAAAAGTAGTGCCACTGTGGCGATGGCTGTTAGGCAAGATGGCCATCCTCTGGCTACAGGATCTAATTTCTTTGACAGGTAGGCCACAGGTCGCTTTCATGGTCGCAAGGCCTGAGTTAGGATCCCTCGCACTATTCCTGCCCTTTCATCTATATAGAGTGTGAATGGCTTGGTCAGGTTTGGCAGGGCTGGGGCTGGTGCACTGAGTAAAGCCCTCTTTATCTCTTCAAAGGCTTTCTGATGGTCGAGGGTCCATAAAAAAATCCCTGTGTCCTTAGTGAGGGGGTAGAGTGGGGCTGCCAGGGTAGCAAAACCTGGAATCCAGAGTCTACAAAACCCTGCAGTACCTAGAAATTCTCTCACTTGCTTTGGGGTTGCAGGAGTAGAGATTTGTGTCACAGTCTTTTTCCTAGCTTCGGTCAGCCATCGCTTCCCCTTCTTAAGAGTGTAGTCCAAATAGGTTACTTCTGTCTGACAAATATGGGCTTTCTTTACTGAAGCCCTGTGCCCCAACTCACCCAGCTAAGTCAGTAATCTCTCAGTGCCCAGACTGCACTCTTGCTCGGTGACAGCAGCTAGGAGCAAATCATCAACATATTGAAGCAGGGTAACTTGAGGATTTTCTGACGTGAATGGAGCCAAAACTCGATGGAGGGCTTCGTTGAAGAGAGTAGGGACGTTTTTTAATCCCTGAGGCAGATGTGTCCAAGTCAGCTGTCCAGCCTGTCCCCCATCAGGGTCTCTCCATTCAAAATCAAAGATCACCTGGCTTGTAGGATGTAGTGTCAGGCAAAAGAACATGTCTTTCAAGTCCAGAACCATGTACTATCATCTATCAGGAGGGAAAGAACTGAGCAGGTTGTAAGGGTTAGGGACAGAAGGATGGATATCTTGCACCCTTTTGTTAACTTCTCTTAGATCTTGTATTGGCCAGTAATCATTGGTGCCTGGCTTCCTAACTGGCAGCAACGGATTGTTCCAGGGAGACTGGCAAGGAACCAGAATACCTAGTTGCAGGAGTCTTTGGATGTGTATGTCTTACGCCCTCTTGGGCTTCCTTGCTCATAGGGTATTGTCGTACCCCAGTGGGGGTTGCATCAGTCTTTAGGCTTACGACGATTGGGGGGTACACGTTTTGCCCCTCCAATGCCCCCTGCCTCTGCCCATGCTCTGGGGTACCTCTCTAGCCATGTTCCCCCCAGTGTCTTGTCAGGTATGGCCGGGGGCTCATGTAATTTATACTAGTCCTCAAGTTTTAAGGCCATGATCATAGAAGTCTGCCAATTGACTATGGTTACTTCCGAGGAAAAGCTTATTTGGGCTTTTAGCTTAGACAGCAAATCTCTCCCCAATATTGGAGTGGGGCACTCAGGGATGACGAGAAAGGAGTGAGTTACTTGACCTTTTCCCAGATCAACCTTCCTGGCGGTAGTCCAAGAATATGATTTCTGGCCAGTGGCCCTAATTACTATGTTTTTTTATCTTTTAATTTTTCACAATGGTTTCTTTAAAATTTAAAATTCTGCTCCAGTGTCAACAAGGAAGTCTATAAGGGTCCCCTCCACAGTTAGGGTTATCCTAGGCTCGGGGAGGGGGCCCAAGCCCCATCTCCCCTAATCATCTTCCCCTAAGGTGAGGACCTTGGGTGTCTTGTGTTTCTTCTTGGGGCAGTCCCTTGCCCAATGCCCCCTTTCCTTACAATAAGGACATTGATCATTATCTAAAGGCTGCCAAGGTGTTCCTTCAGGGTTCCGAGGTCTCTTTGGCCCTTCATTGCCAATGTACCCTGTCTGCCTAGTTCCTTTTTCCTTCCTATGAGCTTCTCTGCTGCCTACCACTGCAGCCAAAATCTTAGTTAAGTCTCTTTTTTGCCTTCTATCTCATCTATCCTGTCTCCCTCAGCTTCCTTCTTTTCTCTTTCTCTTCTTTCTTCCTCAGTCTCTCTCTTATGGTATACTTTCTCTGCTTCCTTAAGTAGGTCTTGCATAGATAACATTTGCAGACCTTTCAGGCACTATAGCCTTCTCCTAATATCAGAGGCAGACTGTTCAATAAAAGCCATAGCAACTGCTACTTGCTGACTCTCAGAAGTAGGATCAAAGGGAATATAATGCCTGTAAGCCTCTAAGAGACTTTCTAAAAACACAGATGGGGGTTCCTTCTCCCCTTGTAGAAATTCGCTTACCTTGGCCAAATTAGTGGGACATCTGCTGACTCCCTTGAGACCTGCCACCAGTGCCTGGCAATAGACCTTCAGCTGCTCCCTACCTTCAGCTGTGTTGTAGTCCCAGTTAGGACGATTTAAGGGAAAGCCTGAATCTATTTTATTCTGAAGTTGAGTTGGTTGACCATTGATTCCAGGCACATTCTTCTGCACCTCCAAAAGTATTCTCTCTATTTCCTTTGTGGTGAAAAGAACCTACAAAAGCTGTTGACAATCATCCCAAGTAGGCTGGTGAGAGAACATGAGGGACTCCATCAGACCTATAAAGCTTGAGGGATTTTCTGAAAAAGGGGCATGGTTAGATTTCCAATTGTAGAGGACAGCTGAAGAGAAGGGCCAATACTGGAGTAATTGCAGCTGGTCACGGTTCGCCTGTGGGGGGGGCGTATACACGCAGAGACAATGCTGTAGTTGAATCTGGACCCTCAGGACTCTGGGTGCATCTGCTCCTGGTCCCAGCAGCTGGTCCTTCTCCTGCTCCTCCTGTTGAGGCTTCTGAGGGAGTATCATGAGGGGATAAGATACTAGGGCATTCTGGAGACTCCTCAATTTGGTAATATATCTTTGGAGGAGCTGAGGGCTGAGCCTTATTTGGCGGTTCAGACTCTGCCATTTCTGCTTTCGTTTTTTTCTCCGTGTTGTGGAGCGCCAGGACTCGGGAGCCTGCCTTACATTTATGGGTCCAAGGTTTAAACCATGATGGAGGATCTTGTGCCAGATCTTCCCTGACACAAATATAAGGTCCTTGGTCAGGGTGAGGCCCTGGTCCCTTATGTAAAACAATATTCTTAATGGCAGAAATCACAGTAAGGTCAAGTGTACCCTCTGTAGGCCCGCCAACATTGTACATTGGCCATTCTGAAAAACAAAAAGTTCTCCAAGGTCCCTTCTTAACTTCTACAGACAGGTTGTGTGCCCTAGTTCTAATTTCCATCCAGTGGTTGAGAGTTTGACCAAGAGGAGTACTGACAGTCTGTCCCATCGTCTAAGTCACACAAAAGAAGACAAACAGAACACTCAAAAAGACAGACAAAGCCAAAACCAGAGCCTGCCTCTTGAGGGACTTTCAACACCAGGAAACAGAATCAGACAGCCGAGCAGACTCAAAGTCTCTCCTCGGCACCTAGACGGGAAAATCTCTGGGCATTCTGCGGACTTCCCTCAGACGTCCTGGGACGTCTCCCAGGGCAACAGTCAGTTATCTCCTGACATGTCTGTCTATAACTCTCCTCTCCATCCCAGCATAGGGATATCACTCTCACGATCTCAGATGAATGCAAACCTAAAAGTACCAGATTCAGACAGACATGCAGACAAAGACACAGACAAGGACAGAATCTTACCTCCATGAGGGGTCCCCAAGATTTTGGGTGTCGCAAATCCCAGATGAGCGCCCAACTGAAAGACCCAACCTCACTCAATCTCCGGATAAGCCGAAACCCAATAATTGAAGAGAGACCATTCTGGCTGCAAGCACAAGAGGTTTCTTCGGGGAACCAGTTCACTGGGGCTGAGCTCATGACCCGCACAGGGGCAGGAGCAGTTCAACCCACTAGTAGCTGCAGTTGGGGGTTTCTTAAAGGGAAAATCTGAATGGGGGAGTTAGGCATACATCATAAAGGATGAGGAAGTTAAATGATAGCTTATGTCTTAACCGGAAGGTTATCTCAAGCAAGCATTCTTTGGGCATTTTACAGTTAAACACTGAGCAGGAATGTGGTGAGCTAGTTTAAGTTTATCTTGAGGTATCTGGTTTCTCAGGAGAGGGCAGAAGGGCAAGTCACTCTGTGATAGGCTAGTCACTAGAGGTCTAAAAATGTTGAGTTGGGATCTCTCACTAATAGCAGTTGAGTTGTTAAGTTGTGCTTCAGTTTTTCATTAAGCAAGCAACCCAGAGCTGGCTGGACATGAGTGGCAAAGAAAAACACAAAAGATTCTTGCCCTGCAAACATTCCAAGAAAAGGCCAGATAATAGGCTAGTTAGGGTTTCTATTACTGTGAAGAGACACCATGACCATGGAAACTCTTATAAGGAAAACAAGTACTTTGGTGACTTACGGTTTCAGAGGTTTAGTCAATCATCATCATGGAGGGAAATGTGGTGGCTTGAAGGTAGACATGGGACTGGAGACTGAGATGAGATTCCTATATCTTGACTTACAGGCAAGAGAAAATGTTCTGAGACACTGAATGTGTCTGGGGCATGTATGTTAAACCTCAAAGCCCAACCCCACAGTGACACAGTGTCCTCTAATAATGCTGTACCAACAAAGCCAGACATTCTAATGGCATCACTCCCTACGACCTTATGGGGCCCAAACACATTTAAAGTAACATAGCCAGAGAACAACTCCAAACTTAGACAAGGTATTAGCAGGTTATTCTGGCTGTTGTATCAGCAAGAGCACTGAGACTCCTCAGTAAATAGTGGTCTGGCCCTGTTAGGCAGTTAGGTGGGAAAGGAGTTTCCTGTGTCCCTTAGACTTAGGAATAAGAATGTTCAGATAAAAGACAGGTAGACTACAAGGTTTCAAGTTTTGGTAGTAAGTAACAAGGACAGACTGAGGGGGGAGTGATGATATTTGATATCAATGTTAAATCATGCTTTGAAAAGCTGGTATATACACCAAATGATGCAATTGTGTATTCCAGGTATGTGCTCCTCAGTCATCTTACAGTGATCTCAAGATAAATGTTGCTACCCTGAAGATATTAGTCATGAGATGACAAACTTGTATAAAAATAAGGACTAGAAGAGAATCTGTTTCACTTGTAACACCAAAAATACTTTACGTTTCCTAGGAATCTATGCAGGTTGTGCTTTCAATCTGGAACTTGCCTATAAGTGTCTGTGTTTGCACACATGGTCTCGATTTGGTAGCATTATTTCGGAAGTTTGAGGAATCCTTTAAGACATGGAGCTGTGATTCATAGCATGCAAGCCTTCTGGTTTTGTTTATTTTCCTTTCCTTCATTGCAGTGACTTATTTGTGTGAGGGAAGGACACTTGAGGGACCATAGGACAGAACTCAGGTTGAAAGGCTTAGTGGCAAATAACTTTATCTGTCTGTGCCTTTGGTTTTCAGTTTTTATAGCCTTGGCTCTACTTTATTTCTATTCTCTGATACCTGGCTGCTGATCATAATGTCACCAATGACCTTAGCCTTGTCCCACCCTGCTTACCCTTTGACCTCTAGACCAAAGTCCATCCTTCCTCCCTCTAGATGCTTCTTGTCACATATCTTGTCACAGGAGTAGAAACATATGGAATGTAATACACAAGGGGAGACACAATACTTTCCCCTAAAATATTTGATTTTCTCTAGATGTCGGTCAGATAAAATGATTGCACTTGAGCTCCAGAGAAGTCCTCCAATTCTTTTCTGAATTCTTCCCCTTCTTTCCTGCTATCTACTTCTCCAAATACTCTGTTTTCTCAGACGTGGACATTTCACTTTCTGACCTCATTCTCTGCCCCTTAATAATAAAAGCCAGCGCTAACAAGAGATTCTGCCTTGCAAGACAACAGGAAAGGGAAATAATTACATCTTTGTCCCTCAAAAATATGTAATGGTTTCATAAGAGAGTGGTAGTTAGCTGGGAAAGTAACAGAGTACAATGGGATTCAAAATTGGAAGGGACTCTACAGGAGACAAAAAGGTACTGTGGGTATGGAAGATATGAGAGTGAGGATTAGGCTTGAGGCAGTGAGAGTCAATCAAAATTAAATATTATGAAATGTCAAAAGGAAATCTGGTAATTTCTAAAGTCATTTTTAAAAAGGATGCTAAAAGGTATTTGTTAAACAGGTTTTTAACATTTCAAATGTCCTAGTTTTTGAAGATATATTTAAAGAGCCCCTCTCATGACTCTCAGCTATTAATTTGATAAACTTTGTCTACAAACACACACACACACACACACACATACAAACAAACACACACATTCACCATGTAGGCCTCATTTTCTTTCTCTCAGTGGTGCATTTGCTTCAGGGATACAAATTTGTGCTGAATAGTCAATCAAGGGACACTGGGAGAGACTAACTATCTCTCTCAGCAGTCCTTAGTTGTCTGTATATTCTTTGATTAGGTACATGACATTTCCCCTGTCCTGTGTTAGCCTGTCTATTGATTGTCGGTGTTCATGTCTTGTTTATGTAGCTATATGTACAATCTCACAGCATAATTCCCTATAATACTGCTCTTAAATTTTCCATACCTTGTGGTTTAGAAATGTTCCCTGATACTTGGAGGTAAATCCTGTGCTGCAGATGTATGCATTGGGACTGGGCTCTCCACAATCTATTGATGTCTGCACTACGTTCAGTTGTGGTTGTCTCTGATGGTCTTCATTTGATGTAGCAAGATGTAAACTGATAAAAACCCTAGGTACTGAACACAAGTAACCTCTTATTGAGTGATTGGCCAGGGAAGTCCAATTGACTGCCAAAACAAATACGATATTGTTGTTGCCCTTGAATTAATTACTCTCTCTCTCTCTCTCTCCTCTCTCTCTCTCTCTCTCTCTCTCTCTGTCTCTGTCTCTCTATCTGTCTCCCTCTGTCTCTGTGTAAAGGAATCACTATTACTGAAGAAAATGCACTACATTAGAACTACACCTAATTGAAAGTCTACTTCCTGAGATCAAGCTTCCATAGTACCAGAAAATATACTGCAAGCTGCCAAACAAAGGAAGCAATTACTAATCCTTCTTAGCTATGAATACTTAAGAACCACAACAATGGCCAGAACAGTAAGACAACATTAAGTGTTCAATAGAGGCACTGACATGTTGTTGGAAACCAACAACTTTGTAATGGGACCTAAGGTCACCTCAACAGAATGAAAACCAACCTTGATACTAGAGATCTACCTAAATCCCTGGTGCTTGTAATATAATGGAACTTAGTAGACAATGTACTATCACCACATTGCTAGACCAATGTGATTCTGTAACTACATTCTAAATGTTATCCTTATACCCACAGATCAGGAGAGCTATTATGTCTGTTACTTAGAAAAACATTTCTGCAATGAATGGCAATTCTTAGGACATATTTTGATAACACCACATTGATTTAAATCACTTTCTCTTTTTAAAAGTGTCTGAATTTCCTTATTTTTCACAGACAGTAAAACTATGTTTTAGGAAGAAAGGATTCATGCTTACTCTTGGTTGGTTCACTGGGCATTGTGCCATGGGACCCAAAGTAGGCACTAAGAATGAGTGATTACCAGTGAATATGGATGGTGATAAAGAGGGACAATTCTATAAATGTGTTCCAGTTAGGTTATTGGTGGGTTGCTCAGCTGAGAGTTACCTACTCAGCTAGTTTTGCTGGCTTTAACATCATATCACTGCTGTTTTTAATCCTGAGTTTGTGGCTTAGCAGCTGCTACACCCTTCAACTTTCCTAATAGGATAGCTATCAATCCTTTTACCTTGACATGTGGAAATTGAATCCTTAGATCCAAAGTTTTGAGCATTGTATATGAGAATACATATGAAATATTTAGTAGTGTGGAAAGGTGTTTATTTTGCTATTCTTAAACATGGAAAGGCAGTAAATATATTATGATTGTTTCCTCTTTGTATTTCCAGCATTCTTGAGGGTGCCAAGCAAATAGAGTGTATGATATATTCTCCTTGAAAGAATGAATGAATGATAGAGTGAACAAATGGATGAGATCATCTGTGAATTTTATACAAATATCTGAAAGGGGTACAGGCCAAGTGTGTTTCTAAGAGAATCCCAGTGTTACATAACTTCAAGTGACCAGGGCTGGACGGATTCCATGTTAGGTATGAATGAATCAAGCACCAAGAAAGTTAGCAAATGGCACTCAGAAACAGTGTATTAGAACCCCCATGGAGTAGTGGATGAGGGAAGGATGCATCATAGTTTACAGTTATATTGATGAGTTCCCAATACATTATTTTTAATGGCCAAGTAAAATAGAGATGGCCATAAATCAGAAGGGAATGTGCACGGACTGTCTTGAAGAAAGTGATTCTGCCAAGTCTCTAGGGAGCTCCCAGCTCTTAGTGAGAGACACACAGTGGGAAGGACAGCTTAAAGCAGATACCCTCAGAAAGATCTCACTGTACTTTCAGTAATGGGTATGCTTTTGTGTTTGTTCCTGTGTTTGTTTTGAGACTGGGTTTTTCTGTAGAAGTGGAGTCTGTCTTGGTATTTGCTTTGTAGACCAGACTGGACTCGAACTCAGAGATCTTCAGACCTCTGTGTCTTCAGTCCTTGGATGAAGGGTGCTTGCTGCTACTGCCCTGCCAGTAATGAGTATGTGAAAGACCATAAAAATAGGGTTGTTCCACATGAGGAGTATGCAGTGGCCCTTGCAGACAGAGGAAATATGCCCAATAAACACTCAGTTCCAGGTACTCAGCATTCTACTGGAGTATCCATCTAAAGCGTTGTGTCCAAAATCTTTCTGCTATGGACGGGGAACTCTTCCAGTGGGGTAAGGTCTCAGAATAGGAGAGACTTTGGATTTCTGCCCCTTCAGTCAATCACACATTCTGAGTGTACTGACTGTGCTTGAAGCAGTTCTGTCAAGGGTACTGTTTCCTCCATGGTCACTCACTGTTTCCCATACACAGAGAACCTTGAGTGGCAGGCCCAATTAATCTCTTACCTCACTGCTTCTTCTACAGGTAACATGTGGATTCTGTAGAGACTCCCAGCTAGGGACCTAGAGGAGATGTCAAAAATCTTATCCCCACCACAATCCTCCAAAGACACATCATAGCTGCAGCTACATCCTGTGTGAAGACTCTCGAGAGCTAAACCTGGTGTCTGTGTATTCGGGAGAGATTTATGAAAGCAGACAAAGGGCTGCAGCCTGTGGATACACAATGCATAAAGCTTTGCTGCCACCTGGTTGTCACGCTGCTGAGATGCCAGATAGCATGGAAGTGGCACATTATTTTTAAAACTCAATAGTCTTTTTATTTTAAGTGTACAATAACTGATCATTATTCCTAACAAAAGTTAGGTCAATGTTGAGTCTCCTATACAATCTATCACAATAATTATCTTTTATTTAAATTAGTAACAGGCTTGTTTCACGTGTAAATCCCAGTTCCCTCTCCCTTCCCTCCTCACCTGTCCCCCTATTCTGCCCCTTTTCTGCTCCCCAGGGAGGTTGAAGCCTTCCACAGAGCATCTCCAGAGTCTGTCGTAGCATTTGGAGCAGGGTCTAGACCCTATCCTGAGTGTCTACGCTCGAAGAATATACCTCTATGAGGAGTGGTCTCCCAAAGTCCATTTGTGGACTAGGGATAAGTATTGATCCAGTACCAGAGGCCCCATTGATTGACCAAACCTCCAAACTCACATCCTCGTTCAGGGTGGTGGAAGAGTCCTATGCTGTTTTCCAAGCTATGAGTCTGGGGTCCATGTGCTCCCCCTTGTTCAGGTCAGATGTTTCTGTGGGTTTCTCTAAACTTTGTTCGTCAGTCCTCTCTCTCTGCAACTGGATTCCAGAGTTTAGCTCAGTGTTTAGCTGTGGGTGTCTGCTTCTGCTCCCATCAGCTACTGTATAAAGGCTCTAGGATGGCATATAAAGTAGTCATCAATCTCAATGTAGGGGAAGGGCATTTTAGGTAGGCTCTCGACTATTGCTTATATTGTTAGTTCGGGTCAAATCTTTAGATCTCTGGACATTTCCTAGCGCCAGATTTCACTTTAAAATAATAATGGCTCCCTCTATTATGGTATTTCTTTTCTTGATCTAGTCCATTATTTCCCTGATTTGATCTTCCTGCTCTCTCATGTCCTCCTCTTCCCTCATCTTCATTTTTAAGCTTTTTCTTTTCCTGGTTTTTGTAGTACCGTTAGAAAGCAGACCCTGATAATTATGCATGGTTGGCAAGCTCTGCAATCCCCTGTACAGCAAAAGCCATCTTTAATATGGGATCCCTCTTTGCCATGGGAAATAAAGAAAACGTTTTAGAATTTTAAAGTTTTGAATCAGGTTTTCTTAAACCCTGAGTCCTTTCCTATGTGTTAGTATTTTGACCATTACATGCAGTCTCTTGAAGAAATGTTTCCAACAGCAGTTAGTTCTTCCTATCCCTGGCACTCTTGGAATAGTGTGTGTGATTGCAGCAGAGCATGAACAGCTGTTAAGTTGTGTGGGGAGTGAAGGTAGCCCTGAGTGAATGTGTAGTTGACATGAGCTTAGCCATGTCAAGTATTCCAATGCCTTAAACCAATAGGGATTGGCAAAACCTTCCTTGGGTCAGGTCAGAGGGATGGCAAAACCTTCAAAGATCTAACATCAAGTGTTGACAATGTGATCAAGGCTCAGCAAAATGTTTCCTCCTCTAAGGTGACTGCAGCCTAAGATCCCTTACAGAGACCTCCTAGAGAGATTGGCTAAACCTGCTTCCTTGATCCTTTTCATAATACAAACCCACCTCCTGGATGCAGATGAATAAAAGAAATGAGTCGGCTTTAATGCTGCTGTTGCACTTGCTCCTCTCCTTCACAATAAGCACAGGCAACCAATCTCGGTATGTGTCCCTGTGTCTGACCATCTGTGTTGTATCATTACCCTGTATAAGTCAGTCTCTGGGCCCTGCAGGATGTGGCAAATCTGAATTGTCCTGGAGTGTGGAAGCAGCTTCATCATGAGTGGCAGATACACAGGTTTACAGAATGTAATTACTAGGCCAGGTAGCTCACCTTTACTCAGAGCACACATATCTTTTTTGTGTTACCATAAATAATTTATAGGAAAAATGTTTATGCACAAACAGTTTACTCTCCATTGATCTGGAAAGTCTGACTCTAGGAGCAGGGTAAAGCATGGCTGTGTTCTGCTGAAAGTTCTCTTACAGTTCTCCTTGGCTAGTTTAATGTATCACCACAGAACAGAATTCAGAGAGAGAGAGTGGGCTGTCCCCCTTGTGACTATTATAAGGTCACCAATCCTATTAATGAGCGCCTCTTATGATACCATATATTTGTTATTATTTCTGAAGAGTATACTACTTATTAAACTTTCTGTCCTTTATTCTTCCTTTTTCTGCCTTTTTCATTTATTTACACAGAATTTCACTATGAAGCCTCACTGTCCTAGAACTCACTTTACAGACAGACTGCCTACCTTCAATTAATAAACCCACTTATTTTGCCTCAGAAGTGCTGGGATTAGAGGTGAGCAACACCACACAACTTGAGGCTCCCTTGTAAGTCCATGAGTTAGGCATCAATTTTATATTTTGTGTTTTGAGAAGACACACAAATATTCTATAGTACTCCTTTACATGAAACAAAAAGTTCTCAGCTGACAGGGCTCTGAATTCTGGGGAATGCATTCCTTCTGGATCCTCTGGCATACCCGTGAATCAAGGTGCTTGCTGTTCTAAGGAGTCTGGGATTGAATTTTCATTTCACCTTCCATGCCTCTTCTCTGAGGCTGGGGATATAGGGAGGGGGGCATGTTGACTAATGAGAGACAGAGACCTGAGTTAGGGCTAAAGCACAGAGGAATCAGAGGGGCTGCCTGAAGCAGACAGCTAGAGGAAGCAGTATGAGACAAACCTCCTCTGTGACTGAAAAGTGAGTGCTGGGGAATGGATGTCTCTTCAGATACTGAGGTGCAGATCACATACACCCCAAATTAATGGTGGCATCACTAGCTCGCCCATTCTTATTTGGGTGGGCTTCTTCCTCATCCCTGACATAGACAAGGGCTCTCAGGAAATCATACATCCTATTGTTCAGAGAGTAGCCAGGATGCTGATTCTGGTCACCGCAGAGCTGACTCCATGGCTCTCATGAGATGATTTTCTTTCAGGAGAAGAGTGATTCACACAAGTTTGGTAAATTCTGTAGATGTAGATGACATCTTGCTTCATTTGGGAACTCTGGCAGATTTGCCTTTAGGATTTTTATATTGTTTTCTAACTAACAAGATGGCAATGACAGTGTGCACAGACCAGTCAAATATACAGTAGACTGCAAGCAGTGTTGTATCCACATGATTGGAGGACCCCAGGAGTATCAGGAATTGTGGTTATTATTTGTGCCTTTGGCACTTTAAGAACCCAGTTTTGGGGATATAACAGAGACCTGCATTTAGTGAAACTCCTTGGACAGGACTTGAACAATCAGGGATGACTTTGCAGTAGAGGAAAAGCATAATCTAAATTCTGGACATGCTTTTCCAGTGGGACTTCCAAGACATAATGGAGGTTTCCAGAAGTGGGTCCCTGGTGATAGTCACTGCAAAAATACAGAACACAGACAGAAAGGACAAAACACCAATAGAAGAAGCAAGGTGAGTTGTTGTGGCCCTAGACTCAAAATGTGGTAGTATCTGTGTATGTACATGAAATGGGAGAGCTAGTGTGTATAAAGTTAAAAATAAATACACAGATACAGATATTGGGGTTCACTCTTCTAGCAGAAGATCAGAAAAGCAAAGTGTCAGCTATCGCGCTACTTAAGATTGATATGGCTGAATCATGAGCTCTCCCAAACCTCAGACTGAATCAATTCCTCAATGTGGCTGGAGAATCCTGAGCCTTCAATGTCCTCCTGTCCTCAATGTGACTGAAGAAAGAATGACTGACACAGACTGCTGAAGACCCTGCTCATATCTTTTATGCCCCACTAGTGCTGGAATTAAATGTGTATGGTCCCAGAAGCTGAAATCATCTTTGTGTGAGTTGATTCTCTTTAGACCTGGATCAATCTTATGTAGACTTGGGTAGTTTTGAACTCACAGAGCTTCTTCTATGTCTTAATCATGAGTCCTAGGATTAAAGATGTGTACCTCCAAGTCCTAGTTTCTGACTGCTGAGATTAAAAGTGTGAATTACCATTGTATGTCCTCTATAGCTTGAGGCTGATATTGTTTTCTGAATCCTCAGGCAAGGTTTTATATATCATAAATAATGTATCACCACAGGTGTGTACAAAGACTTTTCTTGGGAGACACAATACCCTGAATACAATTCAAGTTCAAGAGGGTCAAAGACCTCAACATCAAACAAGATACACTGAACATGATAGGAGAAAAAGTAGGGAATAGCCCCTTGACACAGGAGAAGACATCCTGAAACTAGCTCCAGTAATGCAGGCGCTAAAATCAACAAATAATAAATGGAACCTTACAAAATTGAAAATTTCACCGACAGAATGATAAAATATTTTCATCAACTCCATATCCAACAATGGGTAATATCAAAAATATATAATGAAGAAAAGAAACTAGACATCAACCAACCAAATTATCTAATTTAAAAATGAGGTAGAAGATCTGAACAAAGAATACCCAACAGAAGAATCTTAAATGGCTGAGAACTATTAAATGTTCAACATTCTTAGCCATCTGAGAAAGGCAAATCAAAACGACTCTGAGATTCCACGTTATATTTCTCAGTAATGTTAAGGTCAATAGCAGATGTGACAGCTCTTGTTCTGTTCATAGGGGTTTAATTTACAGGAGTCAGAATCTAAATCAACCTACATGTTATGGAAATTATGGAGTATTACTCAGCAACTTTATAACAAATGTCATCATGAAATTTGCAGACAAATGGATGGAACTAGGGAAAAAAGCATCCGGAGTGAGGTATCTGAGACCCACAAAGACAAACATGATATGCATTTACTTCATAAGAGTATTTAAATATGAAGTAAAGGATAATGATGCTACAATCAAAGGAGGGCTCACGGGGGAAGCACGGATTTCCTTGGGAAGGGGCAATAGAATAAAATTTGCAGGTGACATGGGGTCAGATGAGGATGAGAGCAGGACATATCAGATGAGGAAGGATGGACAGAAGGATAAAGTGTAGGGAGAGATGACAGGAAATGGGGAGCAATTGATGGGTAATGTGGAAATCTGAGCAGTGGAAACTACCTGCAACCATGAGGGTGACTCTAAAGCAGAGTCCTGGTAAAGTAGGATACAGAGACCTGAAGCGGCCAACTTACTTAATGAGGCAAGGCTTCCACTGGGGGGGACTAGGATACCAATCCAGTCACAAACCTTCAACCCTGTCTGTCTTGCCTGTAAGATGTGTTGGAGTAAAGGTGACACAGAACATGTGATAGTGGCCAAATTGAGACCCACACAATGAGAGAGAGAGAGAGAGAGACAGAGAGACAGAGAGAGAGAGAGAGAGAGAGAGAGAGAGAGAGAGAGAGAGAGAGAGAGAGAGAGAGAGAGAGAAATTCTACTTCCTAGGAAACTAGGAACCTAGGTCTGGGAACTACAGACTGGATACCCTTAGTATAGAACCAAATATGACTGGCAAAAATAAATTGAAATGGAATAAAACTCAATTGATTCCTAATGAAGTTCTGCTATACTCATATATCATTAACTTGCCCAATTGTCAACAGAGAGGCTTCACTCCACAACATATGGGAGCAGACACGGATTCCTACAGTCAGATATTAAGCAAAGCCATTGGCATAGACCATGTCTTCAACAAACTCATATAAGAATACTTCCCAAAATTAAGACAAGTCACAGCCTACAAACACAATGTGGACAGAGATCACCAAATAGTCAACACCAGAAAAGGAAATCCCCACAGTACAACATAGTTAAAGCACTAAGTATACATAGCAAAGAACATAAATTGAAAGGTGTAAGAGAAAAACTGCACATCACATATAAAGAAGACTGTAACAGAATGACAGGTGATTTCTCACTGGAAACAACGGAATTGCCAGGAAGCAATGCATTTTAAACCTAGAAAACTATGATGATTGATGTCTCAAATTAACTCACCCAGCAAAACTATATGCCATGATTGAAGCAGAAAGAACAAATTTCCATGATATTGACAGACTAAAGAATTTTATGGCTTGTCGACACACCTAAAAAGTATTGCATGGTGTACATGTACCACCATGTCGATACCCGTTAGTCAGTTGAAGAATATTTAGGTGGTTTTCATTTCCTAGCTATTGTGAATATAGTTGTAATGAATTTGAATGAGCAAATATCTGTGGAGCAGTATATCAAGTCCTTTGTACCAATATCAAAGAGAGTTCTAGGTGGATCATGTGCTGGATTATTTTTTTTTTTTGGTATTCTCCACCTGATTTTCAAATTGAATGCAGAAATTTGCTATCCTCCTGACAGTGAATAATGGTTTCCCCCTCATTCCACTCCAGCATTCATTGTCAGTTGTTTTGTTGGTCTCAGAAATAACTTACATATTTTATATAAACTTATATATATACATGTACACATGTATATATTTATATATGCTGTGACAGTTGAGCTGACAATAAATTCACAGACTAATGAATTCTCTAGTACTAGGCATGTAATATTTCCATTTGAGCTGTTAGTCCAAAGTGTTCTAGAAGCACTGTATGGATCACTGTTGTTGCCCTTAGTTGCTTCCTAAGGGTTAATTGTAAGTTCCTATTCCTGAAGCCACCATGCACTTCAGACCGAGAACTCAGAGGACAAGACCTGGATCTAACCTGAAGGCATGCACTACAATGACTTGTCAAAAATCAAAAAAAAATATTTGAAACATTCAAAACAAGCCAAGCTGGCAGTATATCACAGTGGGTGAGGACACCTGCTGTCAAACCTGGTGAATTCCATACTGAGATATCAGGGGCCATATATTTTGGAAATACTTCAAGCCAGCCACTTGTTCTGGAGATCCCAGAATTTCTATTGTCTTTTAGATTTTTGCTAGTAGGCATTGGATGACCTAACCTTATTAGGGAATTGCTCCTATTCTAAATAACAATAGCTTTGGGGAAGTCTACACCTACCCTGAAAGCTGGTGAAACATGCTGGTGTGGAGTGCCTGAGGGCTTGATTACTTGCTGCAAAGAAGTGTCTCTAGGATTAAGAGAAATATTTGCTACCAGCCCTTTATACGTGACAATAGATGTCTTCTGCCATTGCACCCTTCGACATTTCGGTGGTTGCTTAAGATGATGCTACAATAAACTGGGGCCTTCGCTATTAACTGATTGCCTTCCTGATATGACCAGGTGTCTCTTTCTCATCTTTAATGCAGTTGGATAGTCAGCCTATCCAGCACCCACACTCAGGGTCAGAATTGGTGCTATTTGGCTGGTTTTGATCACAATCCCAAGACATCAGTCCATGATGAATGGCCCTGAAATGTGAGGCTAATACAGATAGAATCTGACAGTGGGGCCACAGTGTGGGATAACTGCTTTGATCACACAGACTCCTCTGAACACTAACTTTCAAAATACCAGATGGCAAATGCAAGCTGATAATGGAAGGAAGCAACCAGTAGTCCTTCCCAAATGTGACACCTATGAACCACAAAAATGACCAGCATGACAGTCTACACAAAAAGTGCAATAGTAAGCTCATATCTTGACAATAATCAACAGCAGTGTAATCAGACTTAAGGCCTATTCAACAAGAGGGAAATCACACCTGGTACTGGAAACCTATCCAGTTTCCAAGCTAGTGAGATCATGTAGCACAGAGAAGCACATTCTGTGCCATGTCTAGTAATCCAGAATAACTCCTAACTGTATTCTAAATACTCATCTGTATTCCCAAGGATAATTTTGGCTCTCAACCTTCAATGAAGATGTTTTTCTTTACAGCAGACAGGGACCATTACAAAACAACACAACTACTAAAAATACAAAGAACGACTGATACTGATGTTATTAAAACAAATGGACACATCTACAATACAACACTTGTACCTTGGGCTCAGAGAACATCATAAGAGTGGAGTAGAAAGGTTGTAAAAGCCAAAGTACCAGTGAGATTGTGTCTCCTAAAGAGGACAGTGTTGCTTCACACACGGCACCTTACCAATAGGAGTGCCTAGGCATAAGCTGAGCAAGTACATTACCTCTAAAAATTGTAACAAGAAAGGAAGAAATCCAAAGGTTCCTCAAACCTACAACTACAGATATCTATGAAGTGCTGAGAGTGGAAGAAACACTCTTCCCAGTATTGAGACCCCTAACTGGTTATTAAAAACCAAGTGTTTATTCCTGAAATTATACATATACAAGTAATACTAAAGAGGATGCAGCAGGTTGTTTTATATATTTATGTGTCAACAAATATGATATGTACGCTTAAAGAAAGAGAGGAGGTCATGAATTAGAGAGGAGATGAGCCAAGGTACATAGAAGGGATGAGAAGGACAAAACCAAACGGGGAAATTACATTTTAACTGAGATACACATTAGAGTTAATACTACATAAAATGAAATTTAAAAACACAGTCTGAAACTCTTTTGTGAAAATAGATGAATATAAGTTCATACAAGAACTTTCTGAAAAGGGCTGCATAATCTCAGGATAGAATACTAAAACTTGACAAATAGTATTATATGAAATGTAAAAGATATTGTACAACAATAAACCGAGTATAGAACTGAACTACAGCATGCCTGTAGTTCTTCACAGAAATTGAAAGGCCAATTCTCAGCTTCATATGGAAACCAAACTAAACCTAATCAAAGCCAAGGATATCTAAGACATTCAAGAATTTTGTTTTAAAAACAAAGAATTGCTGAATATCTAACCATTCCAACTTTTGAGCTATATTTAAAATCTGTAGTAAAAAATATCATGATATTGCCAAAAAATCCCACCAGAGGTGGTGATCAATGGAATCCAGTTGAAATCCAAAAAGTAAATCCAGTCACCCAGTTTAGCAGTGTTGAAAAAAAAGCATCATGACCAAATGATGCTGATCACACTAGATGTCTTCATATAGAGGAATCAAAATTGATTCATATTTATCACCCTGCAAAAATCTCACCTCCTAATGGATCACAGACATCACTAAAAGTCCCAATAACATGAATCCGATAGAAGAAGAACTGTGGGATATGTATTTGTTGGCAAACGAAAAGAATTTTTGAATAGGACACACACAGGCACATCTCAATTAATAAATAGAATCTCATGAAACTGGAAATCTTTTCTATGGCAAAAGACACCATACAGGCTGGGTAATGACCATTACCAATTATACATGGGAGAGAGAGGGTTATTATCTAGAATATATAAAGAACTACAAATTTAAAAAAAGACACCAAGAAAACAAGTACCGCAAGTAAAAACCAGGAAACATGAAACAAAACAGAATTCTCAAAAGATGAAACACAAATAACTGAAAAATCAACAGCTATAGCCATTGGGGAAATGGAAATGAAAACTGCCTTGAGATGCTGACTTACTCCAATCAGATTGGCCAAGATCAGTGAATCAAATGACTGCACATGCTGGTGAGAATGTCAGGAATGATGGGCATCTATTCTTTGCTGGTGGGAGTGCATGCCTGTACCACCACTATGGAAATCACTGGAGGGGTTTCTAAGAAAGCTTAAAATTGATCTACCATAAGATCCAGCTATATTACTTTTCAGCATATACCCAAATGACTCTACATCCTCCTACAGAGACACTTGCACATTCACGTTCTTTGTTATTCTATCCATAATAGACAGAAATTGGAAACAGATTAACTTATCAACAAGTAATGAGCAGAAAAAAATGGGGTATATTTCTACAATGGAATATTATTCACCTGTCAAGAAAGGCAAAATTAATGGGTGGTGGCAGCCCACACCTTTAATTAAAGCACTTTGGAAGGAGAGGCATGAGGATCTCTATGAGTTCAAGACCAGCTTGGTCTATAGGAGGTAGTTCCAGGACAACCTCCAAAGCTACAGAGAAACCTGCTTGAAAGAAAAAAGAAACAAAACAAAAAAACAAAATTATGAAATTTTTAGGAAAATGGATGGAGCTAGAAATAATCATTCTGTGATTTCCCAGACAGGGAAATATAAATATCGCATATTTTCTCTTATAGGTGGCTATTAGCTTTTAAGTTTACATGTGTTTTTCAATCCACATAACTGTAGAGTTCAGGTACCTTGTAAGGGACCAGAGTGCAGGAGGGGATCTTCAAAAGAAGAGAAAATATAAAGTGATGAAGTGTTAACAGAACACTAGAAGGCCTGAATGGGAAATGGTATGGGAAGGGAAGGTAAAGAGGGAATGGGGGAAGAGGGCTGGAATTACTACAAAAGCCATTTTGTAAGTCATAAGGAACTTTAGTAGGGTAGAAGCTTTCAAAAATGTATACGTTGTCTTCTTTTGGTTTTAGGATTGTTTTATTTTTTATTTGTTGGTGTTCTCTCTCTCTCTCTCTCTCTCGCTCTCTCTCTCTCTCTCTGTGTGTGTGTGTGTGTGTGTTTGAGGGATAAGAGACAGAGAGAGAGGGGGAACATAAATTTATATGGGAAGAGAAGTGAAGAGGATCTGGGAGGAGTCAGGGGAGTGCAAAGTATGTGACTACAATATATTGTTTAAAAAATATAAATGAGATTTTAAAAATGAATGAAATTATATTGTTTCTAGGAAAATGGATGCACCTAAGATCACCATATTAAGCAAATTGAGACAGAGAAAAATAAGTATTGTATTTTCTTTCATTTATGTAACCTCTATTTTGTATAGAAACATAGAACACTTTATAGAACACATATATAACACAGAAACAGGAAAAAAACAAGGAAAACTGTAGCAGGAAGTAGAACAGAGAAACTGAACAAATTAAGAGTTTGGAAAGTGGAAATGGTAACAGCATACTTAAAAGAAACTGTGTTTATGAACCCAAATGAGCTGTACAATAAATACTCACTAAGTGAAAATAAAGGCTTTAGAGGCAAAAGAGACTCATGGGGGAACCCTGGTTCCTCAAGGTCCAGCCTGCCTGAAAGACACACATTCCAGCCTACTTGTGGTGCCAGAGTTGGACTGTCCGTATAACAAGCAAGTAGACAACTATGAAATCAGAGAGAAAGAGAGGCAGAATGTTTCACATGCTTCGGTAAGCCACAGTTCTAAAAAGGCAAGGACTCTGAGGAATGGACTGATTTTGGTATCCTGCTTGCCACCCACTACCAGTGTGATGTTGGGGTCTGGTTTGCTGCCTAAAGGTATATCTGAATCTGTGACAGATGAGTTGATGTTGCACAGCATGGCCCATATTACCCCCAAGGCCACCACCTCTAACCACGGTTGTGTCCATGGGCAACGCTGTCACCAGAGCAATGTGTATCTGAGGTTTCTGTGCTGCCACCTGGGGGATATGATGACATTGGGCAAGGGTTGCTGAAAGGAGCCAATAGCCAGGGCCCGTGTTGATGTCCAAGGCTTCAGTAACCACTAAAAGCCTTGTGGACCTGAGTCCATGTTGCTCTCCGAGGACCATGTTTCCACTGGGGCTATACTAATCTGGATGGCCCGTGCCACCACCCAGAGCCATGGTAACATCCAAGCCTGGGTTATGGCAAGGAGCTAGGTGTGGGTCCGTGGTCCTACCACAGCCAGGGTGGGTCTGAGTTGATGCCAGGGGAATGGGGTTTCTATTTTGGCCATGCCCATTTGGGTGTGCTGCACTGCCAACTGGGGGTCACAATTATGTCCTAGCCTGGGCTGCTGCATGGGACCATGTCTGTGTCTGAGGTCCTACCATGGCCAGGCTCTGTGATGTCTATAATCCTTGGTGCCACCAAAGGCCATACAGACACCTGGGGTCTAGGCTACTACCTAGGGCAATGTATGGGAACCAGGAGCTGCCATAGCCAGGTTCTGAGTTGCTGTCTGAGGCTTATGAAAACATCAAAGGCAATACCAATGCCAGGGGCCTGGGCTGTCACCTGTTGCCTTGTTGGTGTCTGAGTGCCTTCCTACCAAGTCAGGCCTCCCTACATGAGGTTGGGTCCAGGCTGCTGCTGTGAGCCAGCTCTGTGTCTGTGGCTCAACAGCATCGATGGTCTGGTTTGATGTCCCTTGCTCGTGTTGCCACAGGGAGTCATAGGAAACATGTTTTGAAATCCTAGGACCATGCCAAACCAGCCATATCCCTCACTGGCCCCTAGGTATCTGGAACACTATAGCAGGAGAGTTGTTGCTGCCCCCTCCACGGAAGAACTAACCCTAGCCCTGGGGAAAGACGGCCCCACCCCACAAGAAAGGCATGGCAGAGCTGGTCCCATTGGCATGGGCCTAGGAGAGCTGGATCTGCCCCTCATCCAAGGGGGTGGCCCCAAAGACCACAGCTACCCAGCTCAACTACCATCCAGACTCAGCTCCTGGGCATTGGGTTGTCCCAAAACAATAACTACCCCTTCTTTGACCTGCTGGAGTGCACAAAGGTACTGGTAGTGCAGAATGACAACCTCAGAATCTCCTTGACG